>NC_091282.1:406808089-407118089 GCF_032444005.1 Ranitomeya imitator
AATAAGGCAGCACCCCCCCCCCAATAGACAGATCCTATTAATAAGGCAGCACCCCCCCAATAGACAGATCCTATTAATAAGGCAGCACCCCCCCCAAAATAGACAGATCCTATTAATAATGCAGCACCCCCCCAATAGACAGATCCTATTAATAAGGCAGCACCCCCCCCAATAGACAGATCCTATTAATAAGGCAGCACCCCCCCCCCAATAGACAGATCCTATTAATAAGGCAGCACCCCCCCCCAAAATAGACAGATCCTATTAATAAGGCAGCCCCCCCAATAGACAGATCCTATTAATAAGGCAGCACCCCCCCCCCCAATAGACAGATCCTATTAATACTCACCTCTCTTCCTCCTTGTTCTTCCAGCGGCGCTCCCTGCTCCCGCTCACATCTACACTGACAGCGGGCGCCGGACAGTGACGTCATCGCGCCCGCTGTCAGTGTGGGGGATGATGGGAGAAGGAGCGCAGCGCAGCGCTCCTTCCCTCATCACTGCAGTGAGCTATATCGGCTAGATGCCGATACAGCTCACATTGCGATAGTGGGCGGGGGGCCCACTGCTGGCACCGGGCCCCCCCGCCTGCTCAGGGGCCCTATAGCGGCAGAGCAGGGAGATCGATTCTCCCTGCCCTGTCGCAGAATGTAACTGCATCGGCGCGCAGCCGATGCAGTTACAGTAGCGTAGCTCCGGGTGGGCCCCCTCAGAGCGCGGGGCCCGGGGCGATGGCCCCCTCTGCCCCCCCGGTAGCTACGCTACTGCAGAGAATAATATAGTAACTGACAACCAGAATGGATTCATGAGGAATAAGTCGTGTCTAACATGTTGGGTTTCTATGAGGAGGTGAGTGCAAATCTGAATGTAGGTAATGCAGCTGCTGTGATTTATCTGGACTTTGCAAAGGCATTTGATACAGTTCCACATAATAGACTTATACTTAAGCTACAGAAGCAGGGACTCAGGGAAACTATATGCAAATGGGTAAGAAATTTGTTAAATGAGCGGAAACAAAGAGTTGTCATAAATGGTATGTTCTCTAAATGGGATATTAATGACCTTGTGGATGGGATTGAGAGTAGTATGTGCACATGTTGCGGATTTAGTGCACTTTTTGTGCGGATTTCACTTGAATTTGTACACCTGTGGATTCCTATTATGGAATAGGTGTAAAACGCTGCGGAATCTGCACAAAGAATTGACATGCTGCAGAAAATAAACCACAGAATTTTCTGCAGCATGTGCACTGCAGATTTTGTTTTACATATGTTTACATGGTACAGTACAACGCATGGAAACTGCTGCGGATCCGCAGCCAAATCCGCAACGTGTGCACATACCCTAAAGTGTCTTTGCTGACGACACCAAGCTATGTAGGATATTAAAATCTGACCTTGACATTACAATATTGCAAAACGATCTGAATAAGATGACTGAATGGGCAAACACTTGGCAAATGAGATTTAATATAGATAAATGTAAAGTAATGCACCTAGGACGGAGTATTCTTGGGTATTCTGGTTACAAGTAAGCTGAGCAGCAGTACTCAATGTCAAGCAGCAGCTGCAAAAGCAAAAAAGATTTTAGGATGTACAACCCCTGGCAAAAATTATGGAATCACCGGCCTTGGAGGATGTTCATTCAGTTGTTTAATTTTGTAGGGAAAATGTAGATCACAGACATGGCACAAAAATAGTCATTTCAAATATAAACTTTCTGGCTTTAAGAAACACTAAAAGATATCAAGAACAAAAAATGTGGTAGTCGGTAATGGTTAATTTTTTAACCAAGATTAGGGGAAAAATTATAGAATCACTCAATTGTGAGAAAAAAATTATGGAATTGTGAAAAACAAACAAAAAAAAACCCCTCCAAAACATCACTAGTATTTTGTTGCACCACCTCTGGCTTTTATAACAGCTTGCAGTCTCTGAGACATGGACTGGCTCCAACTTTCTCTGATTGCTGTTGCCAGATCAGCTTTGCAGGTTTGAGCCTTGTCATGGACCATTTTCTTCAACTTCCACCAAAGATTTTCAATTGGATTGAGATCCGGACTATTTGCAGGCCATGACATTGACCTTGTGTCTTTTTTCAAGGAATGTTTTCACAGTTTTTGCTCTATGGCAGGATGCATTATCATCTTGAAAAATGATTTCATCTTCCCCAAACATCCTTTCAATTGATGGGATAAGAAAAGTGTCCAAAATATCAACATAAATTTGTGCATTTATTGAAGATGTAATGACAGCCATCTCCCCAGTGCCTTTACCTGACATGCAGACCCATATCATTACCGACTGTGGAAATTTGCATGTTCTCTTCAGGCAGTCATCTTTATAAATCTCATTGGAACGGCACCAAACAAAAGTTCCAGCATCATCACCTTGCCCAATGCAGATTCGCGATGCATCACTGAATATGACTTTCATCCAGTCATCCACAGTCCATGATTGCTTTTCCTTAGCCCATTGTAACCTTGTTTTTTTCTGTTTAGGTGTTAATGATGGCTTTCGTTTAGCTTTTCTGTATGCAAATCCCATTTCCTTTAGGCGGATTCTTACAGTTCGGTCACAGACGTTGACTCCAGTTTCCACCCATTCGTTCCTCATTTGTTTTGTTGTGCATTTCCTGTTTTGGAGACATTGCTTGAAGTTTATGGTCTTGACGCTTTGATGTCTTCCTTGGTCTACCAGTATGTTTGCTTTTAACAACCTTCCCATGTTGTTTGTATTTGGTCCAGATTTTAGATACAGCTGACTGTGAACAACCAACATCTTTTGCAACATTGCGTGATGATTTACCCTCTTTTAAGAGTTTGATAATCCTCTTCTTTGTTTCAATTGACATCTCTCCTGTTGGAGCCATGATTCATGTTAGTCCACTTGATGCAACAGTTATCCAAGGTGTGATCACTCCTTTTTAGATGCAGACTAATGAGCAGATCTAATTTGATGCAGGTGTTATTTTTGGGCATGAAAACTTACAGGGTGATTCCATAATTTTTTCCTCAGAATTTAGTGATTCCATCATTTTTCCCCTATGCTTGGTTTAAAAAAAGTAACCATTACTGACTACCACATTTTTTGTTCTTGATTTCTTTTATAGTGTTTCTTAAAGCCAGAATGTTGCCATTTGAAATGACTTTAGTTTTGTGCCATGTCTGTGATCTGCCTTTTCCCTACAAAATTAAACAACTGAATGAACTTCCTCTAAGACAGGTGATTCCATAATTTTTGCCAGGGGTTGTATAAAAAGAGAGAGAAAATCCCCTGGTCCCAACGTATTATTACCCTTTTATAAATCACTGGTGAGGCTAAATCTAGAATATGGGATCTAGTTTTGGGCTCCACATTTTAAAAAGGATATTGAAAAGTTAGAATTAGTTCAAGGACAGGCAACTAGATTCTTACAAGGGAGGAGAGGTTGGAAAAGTTGGGCTTGTTTAGCTTAGAAAAAAGACGCCTCAAAGATCTCATTTACATGTATAATTATATGTGTAGTCAGTACAAAATACTGGCACATGACTTGTTCCTTCCAAGGACTGTCCTGAGGACTAGCAGGCACTTATTACGGGTGGAAGAAAGGCGATTCCGGAAGCTAAATAGGAAAGGGTTCTTTACAGTTAGAGCAGTCAGACTGTGCCCTACCACAAGAATTAGTACTGACAGACACTAACAGCTGTTAAAAAAGGGCTGGACGATTTCCTTGATACACATAACATTGCGGGTTATAGCTAGATTAGTGACAAAATGTACAATTGGTGGAGAAAGGTTGAACTTAATGGACCTAGGTCTTTATTCAACCTACGTAACTATGTAAGTTACGTAACCCTAAAATGCAATGTTGTGAAGTAGCTACACACAGGTTACCTGGAAATGAAAATGCGGCAAAAGCAGGCAGTAAAGATGTGGGTATATGGTTTATTTAATAAATTGGACAATTAAAGACTTTTGTAATGATGGCTTATCCTTGGAATAGGTAGTGAATATCTGATCAGTGGGGAAAAACATCTGCCCCCCAGAGATCAACTGTTATCGATGCCGATGGAGGCCAGAAGTGCTCAGTTGCCGAACTCCACAGTACGGCTCCTTCAACTGTATTGTAGCAGCACATCCACCCCCTACTTAAATCAATAGGGATTAGATTTATGGTTAGTTGTTTATTTTTAGACAAATGTATATGGTAGACGGTCCATAGGCTACAATAACATCTATAGCAGAACCCTCAGGCCATGTTCACACTATGCGGTTTTTACTGCAGAACCGCGGCGATTTTGCCGCTGCGGGTCCGCAGCTGTTTTCCATGCAGGGTACAGTACAATGTTACTCTATGGAAAACAGAAACCGCAGTGCACATGATGCGGAAAAAACCGAAAAAAAACGCGCAGAATTGCTGCGGAAAAAAAGAAGGACTATGTCACTTCTTTGTGCAGAATCGCAGCGATTCTGCACCCATAGAAATGCATTGATCCGCTTACTTCCCACATGGGGCTGTGCCCACCATGCGGGAAGTAATGCGGATAATGTGCGGGTTATACCCAGGGTGGAGGAGAGGAGACTCTCCTCCAGGCCCCGGGAACCATATTTGTATTAAAAAAAAAAGAATTAAAATAAAAAATCATTATACTCACCTCTGAAGTCTCAGCGCTGCACGCGGCCGTCCGGTCTCAGGTTTGCTATGCGACCAGGACCTTCGGTGACGTCGCGGTCACATGACCGTGACGTCACCGAAGGTCCTGGTCGCACAGCATCTTTGGAACCGGACCGCCGCCTGCAGCGCCCAGGAGATCGGGACGTCAGAGGGTGAGTATATCATCATGATTTTATTATTTTTAACATTACTATTGATGCTGCATATTGCTGCATATGCAGCATCAATAGTAGGGGTAAATCCCGCAGCGGAACCCGCAGCGGAACCCGCAGGACAAACCGCGATAAATCTGCAGGGATAACTGCAGCGGGTTTGCCCTGCAGATTTATCAAATCCGCTGCGGGAGAACCCGCAGGATAAAAAGGAGCGTGTGAATGTGGCCTCATACATCATGTGCCATCTCTAATGGAAATGTCATTTTCTGTGGCTATTGGGCTCCCTCAGGCATCTGGGACGGGCTGTGACAGCAGCCATTTGTATTGCCTATGGCTATGCCCCTGATATAAATGGCTGCCCAGCTCTCATAATACAAATAGGGCCGGTGTTAGGGTCAGGCAGTGTTAGGGGCCCCCAGACAGTGGAATGCTGCTAATAGCGGCACACCACATGCCTGCTATGGGGCCCAAGAGTCAGGGGGTCGGGTGTCAGTGCCTCCCCCTTCACACTTAATTGATTCATAGATGCCAATACAGTTGAAAGCAATGATGGAGGAGAGAGCATCAATTGACGCTCGCTCTCCCATCATTCCCTTCTCCTTCTGCTGCGAGGATGTTAGTTCATCGCACACCATGCTGTGCTGGCAGTGGAGCCGATGAGACACCCTGCAGGGACCAGAGTAGCAAGGGGGAACAAGGAGGAGAGGTGACTAATGTTTTTTTTTTTATATATATATATATATATATATATATCTGCGAGAACGTGGTGGCCATAATGCTGCAGGACTGTGGGGCTGCATTATACTCTATGGGGTGGCTCTATGAGGAGGCTGCAATATACTCTGGGGCGGCTGCATTATACTATATGTATTGTATGGGACCTGCATTATACTGTATCGGGGACTATGGGGAATGCATTATACTATGTGAAGAACTATCGGGTGCATTATACCACAGGGAGTGCACTGTACTACTACTACATAATATTTATTTTTTTTATATAGCGCTAACATATTCCGCAGCGCTTTCCAGTTTGCACACATTATCATCACTGTCCCTGATGGGGCTCACAATCTAGATTCCCTATCAGTATGTCTTTGGAATGTGGGAGGAAACTGTTGTGAATTCTGTGGCTGAGTTCACTTCTGTGGTCACAAGTGGTATTGCAGTCTCTGGGCTTCCTCCCTCAGGTGTTTTGGTGAGCTCGTTGGCTGCCTTGCTATTTAGCTCCACCTGAGTCTGTCTTCCTTGCTCCTTGTCAATGTTCCAGTGTTGGATCTGAGCTACTGCATCTTTCCTTGGGCCTGCTGCTCTGCTAGATAAGTGTTTCTAGTTTGTTTTCTGTTTTTTTCTGTCCAGCTTGCTATTAACTTTTGCTGGAAGCTCTGAGAAGCAAAGGGGTGCACCGCCATGCTGTTAGTTCGGCACGGTGGGTCTTTTTGCCCCTTTGCGTGGTTTTCGTTTTAGGGTTTTTTGTAGACTGCATAGTTCTCTTTGCTATCCTCGCTCTGTCTAGAATATCGGGCCTCACTTTGCTGAATCTATTTCATTCCTACGTTTGTCTTTTCATCTTGCTAACAGTCATTATATGTGGGGGGCTGCCTATTCCTTTGGGGTATTTCTCTGAGGTAAGTCAGGCTTGTATTTCTATCTTCAGGCTAGTCAGCTCCTCAGGCAGTGCCGAGTTGCATAGGTAGTGATAGGCGCAATCCACTGCTGCTTATAGTTGTGTGAGGATAGATCAGGTACTGCAGTCTACAGAGATTCCACGTCTCAGAGCTCGTCCTATTGTTTTTGGTTATTGCCAGATCTCTGTATGTGCGCTGATTACTGCACGCTGTGTTGCCTGATTGCCAGCCATAACAGGAAACTGGAGAACCTGGAGGAAACCCACACAAACAAGGGGAGAACATACAAAATCCTTGCAGATGTTGTCCTGGGTGGGATTTGAACCCAAGACTCCAGCGCTGCAAGGCTGCAGTGCTAACCATTAAGCCACCGTGCTGCCCATGGAGGATTATGGGGAGTGTATTATACTATACTATATGGAGGACTATGGTGCAATTATACAATATGGAGGACTATGGGGTGTATTATACTAAAGCAAAATGCTGCCTATTTATCGAGTGATCGGATTGTTTATGCCAGAACAAAAATCATTGTTTTCAGCAGCACATCAACCAATGAAAACTGCAGATATGCTGCTGATAACATGATACTGTATGTGGACAAATCTATTAATGGTTGTTCTGTGCCCATCATTCTTCCTCAGCTGGTCTAAAGAGGCCGGGAAACAAGTGCCGAAAGACCTCAATATTGTCAATCACGCTCGTTTAGTGGCCTGAACTCAGCGCATGTAAATACAACCAAAATGCTTCTATGTGATGTTCAATATGTTAGCATTTGGAACCCCACTTTAAACTTTTGCCCAGGGCCCCACTTTGTCTAAAATCTCCTACTTGGTTATGAGCATGTGTGAGAGATCCGTTTGTATATTCTCCATTTTGGGCTGTATTTATTATTTTGTCTAAAATCGGCCCTGAGTACAAGCCCATGTTGTCATAGGTCTTTATAATAGCTCTGGAAGATGTTCATAGTGATATTCTCTTCTCTAAGACTCAGGAAGAAGAGATGAGCAGGAAGGGGAAGAGAGAGCTGATTGCTCCTGATGAAGAAGAGACGTGAGCAGGGCCGGACTGGCCATCGGGCAGTTCTGGCAAATGCCAGAAGGGCCAGTGGCAGTAGTGGGCTGCTCGAGTGTGCCGTTGTCGGCACACTTCCCCCGCTGTTGGCACACTCCCCGCCCCACATTCAACTATACCGGCGTCATAGATGCCAGTACAGTTGAATGCAATGATGGATGAGAGAGCGTCTGCTGTCGCTTCCTCTCCCTTCATTCCCAGCTCTGCGTCTGACACTGCGCGATGACGTCATATCATCGCGCACCTGCTGTGTGTCGGGCGGGCAGACTGCAGCTGATGAGACCGGAGCCGGGAGCAGCGTGGGGCACGAGGAGAGGTGAGTAGAGTGTTTTTTTATTATATTTAAATCAATGAGGGATAACTGATTGTGGGTCTATTGGGGGGGGCTGCATTTCATTCTATGGGGCTGTGGTGCATTACATTCTATGGGTACTGGCTGCATTACATTCGATGGGGGTTGGCTGCATTACATTCGATGGGGGCTGGCTGCATTACATTCGATGGGGCTGGCTGCATTACATTCTATGGGGCTGTGCTGCATTACATTCTATGGGGCTGTGCTGTATTACATTCTATGTGGGCTGTGCTGCACTACATTCTATGGGGGCTGTGCTGCATTACATTCTATGGGGGCTGTGCTGCATTACATTATATGGGGGCTGGCTGCATTACATTCTATGGGGGCTGTGCTGTATTACATTCTATGGGAGCTGTGCTGTGTTACATTCTATGGGAGCTGTGCTGTATTACATTCTATGGGAGGGCTGTATTACATTCTATGGGCGCTGTGCTGTATTACATTCTATGGGGCTGTGCTGTATTACATTCTATGGGGGCTGCGCTGCAGTACATTCTATGGGGGCTGTGCTGCATTACATTCTATGGGGGCTGGCTGTATTACATTCTATGGGGGCAGGCTGTATTACATTCTATGGGGGCTGTGCTGTATTACATTCTATGGGGGCTGGCTGCATTACATTCTATGGGAGCTGTGCTGTATTACATTCTATGGGGAGGGCTGTATTACATTCTATGGGGACTGTGCTGTATTACATTCTATGGGGCTGTGCTGCATTACATTCTATGGGGGCTGTGCTGCATTACATTCTATGGGGCTGGCTGTATTACATTCTATGGGGGCTGTGCTGTATTACATTCTATGGGGCTGTGCTGCATTACATTCTATGGGGGCTGCGCTGCATTACATTCTATGGGGCTGTGCTGCATTACATTCTATGGGGGCTGGCTGTATTACATTCTATGGGGGCTGGCTGTATTACATTCTATGGGGGCTGTGCTGTATTACATTCTATGGGGGCTGGCTGCATTACATTCTATGGGAGCTGTGCTGTATTACATTCTATGGGGAGGGCTGTATTAACATTCTATGGGGACTGTGCTGTATTACATTCTATGGGGCTGTGCTGCATTACATTCTATGGGGGCTGTGCTGCATTACATTCTATGGGGGCTGTGCTGTATTACATTCTATGGGGAAGTGCTGTATTACATTCTATGGGAGCTGTGCTTTATTACATTCTATGGGGGCTGTGCTGTATTACATTCTATGGGGGGCTGCGCTGCATTACATTCTATGGGGGCTGTGCTGCATTACATTCTATGGGGCTGTGCTGCATTACATTCTATGGGGCTGTGCTGCATTACATTCTATGGGGGCTGTGCAGTATTACATTCTATGGGGCTGTGCTGCATTACATTCTATGGGGCTGTGCTGCATTACATTCTATGGGGCTGTGCTGCATTATATTCTATAGGGGCTGTGCTGCCTTATATTCTATGGGCCTGTGTTGCATTACATTCTATGGGAGCTGGCTGTATTAAATTCTATGGGAGCTGGCTGTATTACATTCTATGGGGGCTGGGCTGCATTACATTCTATGGGGGCTGGCTGTATTACATTTTATGGGGGCTGTGCTGTATCACATTCTATGGGAGCTGGCTGTATTACATTCTATGGGGGCTGTGCTTATTCTGACTCATGGATATGTAGAATGTAGTGGTGTCTGGATAGACCTTTCTTTTTAGGCGCTTCCGTATTCACCTGTACTCACGTTCATACCGATTAATCAGACAGCTTAACTCAGCCACGATCTCATGTAAGAAGACTCCAGGAAAAGAGGGTTGCTTTAACTGAAATTCTTGTATTATGATGAAAGTAGCAGGTAAAAAGGAATATTCAACAGAGGACATGTATCTAAACAATAATCAATAAGCACATCAGAAAAATGGGGTCGAGAAAAAACCACTCGTGTAACCCCCTTAATATTACCCAGATGTCTCGGGTTATAAGGACAACTCCAATAAACATATAGACCCAAAAAAAGGAGTAAACCAGTCCCACAAAACATAATAAAAATCAATAGTACTTTATTATTACAGAAAATCGTATCTACAAACACACATATAACACATAAATCCAGTAAACTGCTATCATAGCAAATAAGGAAGGAATTCAGGAAGGAAAAATACCGGTGAGCTGGGTAGCCTACATAGGAACTAATGCATCCACAGGGAAGCACATGGGACTCATAAATGAGTATAAGGTGCAAGTGCCAATAAAAGGTGCTCTACCGCACAATCAGTGCTGCCAGCAAATAAGCTACATACTCATTCCCACAAGCTTACCCATTATGTAGAAGGATGGTTCCCCGCGGCTCCCAGCTGCCCCTTGACGCGCGTTTCGCCGCCTAGCTTTCTCAAAAGGGGGTGTTGTCCATTGATTAATCCCGCTGGTATATATACCGCACATACCGGAACTTCATCCGACTCCTGGCGCGCGTGCGTATGAGACCCTGTTCCGCCTCCCTCACACAGCCGTCACAGCCGTGCTCGCATGTGGGCGGAACTCCGCCGTATGACGTCAAGTGACATGCGTGCACGGTAGATGGAGATAGCCGCAGAGGGGGAGGAACCTGCCCGGGACCCACAGCGCATGCGCGCACTATCGGTGGCCATTTTTATGGAGACCATGAATGCCGCCATTAAATGTGAAAGACTAAGTGCTAGGACAAAAAACAACGGCGGAACCGCTATCCTTATCCGGTGTATACTTATACAGGGTGTAACCTATCAACAAAGACGATCAGTGATCAGAAGACGATCAGTGAGACTAGGTGTACAACATCATAGAAACAGTTTAGAACATAATTATATATATATATATATATATATATATATATATATATATATACATAAAAAAGTGACAATAGTGCAGAATTATAATAACATCAATTAAAACAGTGTACACATATTATCTTGAGAAAAGAAATCCTTTTCCTTGAACAGGGCAGCAGGACGATCACACTAAGCTCCAAGAAAGGCCACAGATTAACCCATACGGACGAAGTCATGCGGATGGTATGATATGAATATGAGTCACTGAAAAAAGACAAACAATGGTTAAAATCAAATAAAATCCAAAATGGTGGACTTGTATGATTCATATATAGGAGAGGAATTGAGAGAAAATGTCGCATAATGTCTCAAAAGATGCATAAAATTGCATCTATTGATATACTTTTATCTTCTTCTAACACAGAGAATGAAGGAACAGTGGTAAATACAGAGGACAAGGAGGGAACGAGAAACAGAGAAGAAAGAGGGGTCGTAATGAAACAAAATTTCAACATACCTAGGATCCAGGGAAGGTTTACATTGAGGTGAGTATATTATAAGAAAGGGGCAAAGCTCAATTTTTCATTAAGCCCTTTAGGTGCAATCGTATCAAGTGTAACCATCCACCTACATTCACATTGAGCCAATAATTGGTTCAAGTTCCCACCTCTAATACCTCCGTGGATCCTATCAATACCCCTCACCTTCAATCCACTGGGATCGGATCCGTGGCACATCAAAAAATGTCTCGGTAAGGTCTTCAACATGGCCATATCCGATGTTCCCCTGGCAGCCAAAATGTCCCGCACGTGTTCGCGCGTCCTCACTTTCAATTCCCTTGAAGTGAGGCCGATGTATATGAGGGAGCAGGGACAAGTGGCGTAATATACCACGTGTGTTGTACTACAAGAGATATATTCTCTGATCTTATATTCCCTGCTTCCATCAGATGATCTAAAGGACTCACTTCTCAGGATGTTAGGACACGCGACACACGTTCCACAGGGGAAACAGCCCATTTTCGGGCCCCTGCTCATAAAGAAAGATTTCTGTGTGGCTACATAATGGCTTTTCACCAAACAGTCCTTCAAATTTCTCCCCCTACGCTGTGTCATAAGTGGAAATGGAGACAGATGGGCTGCCAGAGTACCATCAGTCATCAAGACTGGCCAGTGTTTATTAAGAATACCACGGATCCGGTCCCAGTGGCAATTAGAAGTAGAAATAAACCTAGTTTCAACACTCCCCCCTCGATCCAGTCTATTAGGCTGCAGCAACAAGTCCTCCCTCCGTTTGGATTTTGCCCTTCTGTACCCTGCCTTAATGCACCGTTGGCTGTACCCCCTGGCCTTAAACCTATCTGTCAGCACAATGGACTGCTCCTCGAAGCGGGCCTCAGTCGAGCAGACCCGCCTGTTCCTCAAGAACTGGCCAACCGGGATGGCTTTAATGGTCGAATAGTTATGTGCCGATGAGGCATGGAGTAAGGAATTTACAGATGTCTCTTTACGAAACAGATCCGTTTCAATCGAACCATCCTCCGCCACAATTAGAGAGATATCAAGAAAATCCACTCTATTCCGATTCCAAGTGTAAGTAAACTTAAGATTAAAAGAATTCTCGTTTAACTCCTGCATAAAATGTGATAGGCTGGCCTCGTCACCGTTCCAAATCATCAGGACATCATCGATGTAACGAAACCAGCCTATCACTGGGTCCGCGGCATGTGCTCCGTCGCCCTGAAAGATAAATCTTTCCCAGTAGCCCAAAAACAAATTTGCATACGACGGAGCACATGCCGCGCCCATAGCAGTACCCTGTAACTGCAAAAAAAACCTATCTTTAAAAACAAAAAAATTGTGAGTCAGAATAAATTGAAGTAGATCTAAAATGAAATCCACAAAGTGGCCATCCCGGTTCGCCATCTCAAGGAAGAAGCGGGCCGCCCTTAAGCCATCTTCATGCCTAATCGAGGTATACAAAGACTCAATGTCGATGGTAACCAGAAGCATCCCAGCCTCGAGGAACAGCCCATTGACTTTGGTCAATACATCAGATGTGTCTCTGACATAGGAGGGGAGCGTCTCCACTAATGGTTTTAAATAATGGTCAATGAATTTGCATACATTCTCGCATAACCCTCCCATGCCAGAGACAATCGGTCGGCCAGGGGGATTTGCCATATCTTTATGCACTTTCGGCAAAAGATAAAAGGTAGCAACTTTGGGGAACCTGGGCAGCAGCCCATCAAGGACCTTCCTCGGGACAGCACCGGACTCGCTTGCATATGACAAAATAGATTCAAGTTCCCTAACATAAGACAGCATAGGGTTTTGGGGCAAGGCCTGATATACAGATCTATTCTTCAGCTGACGAAAGGCCTCCCTTTCATATTTCTCAGTTGGCCAAATCACCACATTCCCCCCCTTGTCCGCCGGTTTAATAACAACTGATTCAAGTGACTGTAAATCTCTCAGGGCCTTCCTCTGCCTGTTAGTTAAATTATCATTGCAGATGTAGTTGGGTATTTTTCTCAGGTCCTCAGTCACAAGTCTACAAAAAATCTCTACCTGGGGGCAGAGGGACAAGGGAGGGAACGTTAGTGACTTAGGCACAACAGATGTGGGAAAATTACCTGGAATCTCAGATTGTTCCCTTAGTAAGTCCTCAAGTGCCTCCAGGGCCTCCTGTTCCACATCATCAGAGGGACCTTGATTTGAATTTCTTTGGCTATGTAGCTTTTTTAAAATCAATTTGCGGCAGAAAAGGTGTGTATCTTTTAGAACTGTGAAAAAATCAAATTTATTAGAGGGAACAAAATTTAAACCCAACTTTAATAAATCCACCTGTGTTTCTGAAAGGGAGTGCGAGGATAGGTTGATTACCTCCAGATGTGTATTTTTCGCTTTGCGTTCATACGCAGGTGAAGGTGAGATCTTCCTTTTGTTATTAAATTGTCTCTTCACGGTCCTCCCAGGCTGTATTTTTCTGACCCCCTCTCCACCTCTAGACTGATCAGATGCTACACTGGATTCTTCCACTGATGTTAACGATGATATGGAGCCGGTCTTCACTTGGGACATAGGGCGTGATCTTTTATTATTATTTTTCCAGCGATATACTTTATTTCCCTGATAATCCGAATTGTCCCGTTGTAGCTTTTTTGTTTTAACGGCTCCAATTTCTTGCTCCCATTTAGAAAAATCCTTCTCTAAATCGCTATTCAGTTGTTCCATAGCCTCAGAAGTAAGTTCATCTTTTATGATGACCTGTAGGTCGTCAATCTCTTTTTCAATACTGCCTAGTTTCATCTCATCCGCCCTCATTAACAGTTCCATGAAACCCCGGGAGCACTTGGTAGCCAGATTTTCCCAATCTCTTTTAAAATTGTCGTCATCCACTACAAATGATGGAAAAATTTGGATTCTCAAGCCCCTAGGTATTAAATCTCGAGCCAGGTACTGTCCCAAGGATGCCCTATTCCACCATAACTTCGTTCGTCTGTGTAGAAGCGACCTTAATCTCACAATCCTCTCCTTAGAATCACCACCATTAGGAGTTAAAATACCGGTAGACTCCTCCCTGAAGACCTCCTGTAGCCGAGATAACCACGTTTGATCTCGGGTACGGAAATCCATTTGCTTAAGATTAGAAGCTGTGAATAACACAGAGAAATTAGTATCTAAACAATAATCAATAAGCACATCAGAAAAATGGGGTCGAGAAAAAACCACTCGTGTAACCCCCTTAATATTACCCAGATGTCTCGGGTTATAAGGACAACTCCAATAAACATATAGACCCAAAAAAAGGAGTAAACCAGTCCCACAAAACATAATAAAAATCAATAGTACTTTATTATTACAGAAAATCGTATCTACAAACACACATATAACACATAAATCCAGTAAACTGCTATCATAGCAAATAAGGAAGGAATTCAGGAAGGAAAAATACCGGTGAGCTGGGTAGCCTACATAGGAACTAATGCATCCACAGGGAAGCACATGGGACTCATAAATGAGTATAAGGTGCAAGTGCCAATAAAAGGTGCTCTACCGCACAATCAGTGCTGCCAGCAAATAAGCTACATACTCATTCCCACAAGCTTACCCATTATGTAGAAGGATGGTTCCCCGCGGCTCCCAGCTGCCCCTTGATGCGCGTTTCGCCGCCTAGCTTTCTCAAAAGGGGGTGTTGTCCATTGATTAATCCCGCTGGTATATATACCGCACATACCGGAACTTCATCCGACTCCTGGCGCGCGTACGTATGAGACCCTGTTCCGCCTCCCTCACACAGCCGTCACAGCCGTGCTCGCATGTGGGCGGAACTCCGCCGTATGACGTCAAGTGACATGCGTGCACGGTAGATGGAGATAGCCGCAGAGGGGGAGGAACCTGCCCGGGACCCACAGCGCATGCGCGCACTATCAGAAGACTCCAGGAAAAGAGGGTTGCTTTAACTGAAATTCTTGTATTATGATGAAAGTAGCAGGTAAAAAGGAATATTCAACAGAGGACATGTAGTAGGATGCATACAGATGGAGGAATGATGACAAAATGGAGAATAAGGGCGAGAACAAACATACATCACAGGACTACAGTGAGAGAGTTGGGCCAAAATACAGGGAAAGGCAAACTTCTGTCTAGAAAGAAGGATCGAACACAAGCAATGCAAACATTGAATGATTTCCTAAGTCGTGAGACATGACACTCCCCGTCTGAAATCCTTGGATTTCACGATGTCCGTAATTCTTCAAAGTCGTTCGAACCTGAAAAAACAAGAGGAAAGAAAACATGCATGCAATAATAAACATCAAAGATTTTAAAGTCCAAAGTCGTTGTTGTCGACCCGTAGATCAAACCGAAAGATAAGTCCAAATATATTAAACCCATCTTCAGATTGGGGAAGCCGCAAACATGCCAACTCTTCCACCAACCCAGAATCCAATGGGAATGTTAACAGTTCAATCCAATGGAAAATGTCAATATTCAATAAAACTGGGGGACGAGGAGGAATGCTCCCCGCCGTGAGCAACGTCCAGGAGCATGTTCAGTTCATGTGATGTCCTCCTTTCGTAGAAGCAGCACGAGTTCAGTGACCGGGCGGAAGAAGGTTCGGGTAGAGCCCCCTTTTGTCACCTTAACTTCTACCTTACGAGTCTTTCCGTCCTCACTGGGTAGGACCTTGGCGATAAGTCCCATTGGCCAGTCATTGCGATGAGCCTCTTTGTCCTTTAAGAGAACGAGGTCTCCTTCTTGGAGATTGGGACTGGGCGTCTGCCATTTGTGACGGTTTTGAAGCAAGTGCAAATATTCAGTCTTCCAGCGATGCCAAAACACGTTAGCCAGATGTTGTACTTGTCTCCACTGACGTTTGTAAATGTCCTTGTTATCGAAATTCCCAGGCAGAACTGTAGCAGCTTCAGTCTTCTGTGTAAGAAGTGTAGCTGGAGTAAGGATCGCTGGAGCATCGGGGTCGGATGATACTGGAACCAAAGGTCTAGCATTTATTATGGCTGACACTTCTGCGAGGAAAGTGACCAGAACTTCATGAGTAAGGGGAAGTTTATGGTCCAGCAACATGGAGTCGAGGATCCTTCGTGCAACACCAATCATGCGTTCCCAAGATCCACCCATGTGTGAAGAGTGTGGAGGGTTGAATACCCAAGTGCATCCATTGTCGGACAAGAAGTTGTCAAACTGCAGTTCCTTGCAGGCTCCTACAAAGTTTGCGCCGCAGTCGGACCGGAGTTGCTTGGCAGGTCCCCGGATGGAAAAGAATCTTCTTAGGGCATTGATGAAGCTGGAGGTATCCATGGATTCAATTATCTCGATGTGAACTGTACGGATACTGAGACAGGTAAATAGGACAGCCCACCGCTTACTGTTCGCGGCTCCTCCACGGGTTTTCCTGGTAACAACCGACCATGGCCCGAAGACGTCTACACCAACATATGAGAACGGTTGGTCCGTGCTCAGTCGATCTGCTGGGAGGTTCGCCATTTGTTGTTGTTGGTGTTTTCCTCGTAACCTTCGACACTTGACACATCTATGGAGAACTGAGGAGACGCACCTTTTCATTCCCATGATCCACAAGCCAGCAGACCTGATGGCACCTTCAGTAAGATGTCTGCCTTGGTGCTGTACTCGTTCGTGATAGTGCCGAATCAACAGAGTAGTGACGTGATGTCGACCTGGAATAATGATAGGGTTCTGCTCCTTATCGTATAGGTCTGATTTACTTAAACGTCCACCCACTCTTAGAAACTTGAGATGATCGACTACTGGGTTCAAGTCGAGTAGGGTGCTGTTTTTGGACACACTGACTCCCTTGGTAATACTGCCAATCTCATGTCAATATTCTTCTTGTTGCACACACCTGATGATGACTTGTTCAGCATGGTCTGTTGGAGTCATCTTGAGCAAATTCTTTATCCATAACCTTTATGAATTCTTTATCTTCCCTTGTGGGTGCCAACTTGTTGTCACTACTTGTAGAGTCGAACACTGATGACCCGAGGTTTTCATCCCAGGGCTAGTGCGTGTTCATGTTGTTGAAGGATTCCTGTTGCCACTTGGTGTTGCTCACTTTCTCTTTCACCCAGTAGTGATGTGGGCATGGTTGGAAATGGGTGCTGCGACCATTTGACAAGATGTGTGTTTTGTAAGAGGAGATGTTGTTAGGTCTCTTCATCTTGTGTATGCAAACATTGCCTACGATTACCCAGCCTAGATCTAAGCGTTGGGCAAATGGTGCATCGTGTGGTCCGTTAATTTGCTGACGTACCTTGTGCAGCCGGAGAATGTCTCTGCCCAGCAGAATCAGGATATCTGCATTGTTGTTGAGGGCTGGTATCTTGTTTGCTATCCTCTTGAGATGTTGATGATGAAGAGCAGCCTCTGGCGTTGGGATCTCTTCTCGATTGGATGGAATCTGGTTGCACTCGACCAGTGTAGGTAACGGTATCTCGACGGTGTTCTCGAGAGATGTCGCTGTAAGACCACTGGCCCTTCTCCCAGAAACCTCTGTAACACCACTGCAGGTACCTAAGGTGTAAGGGTAAGCATTTCCCTTTAAGTTAAACATATCAAAGAGTTCTGACCTTGCAAGTGATCGGTTGCTCTAATCATCCAGAAGGACATACACCTTCACGGCTTTCTCTGGGTGACCGTTGGGATACACGTTCACCAGGCAAATCTTCGCACAGGACTTGTCCCAGAGGTCTTCTCCGCAGACTTCTGTGCATGAAGAAGATATTGTGGTATGGCTTGCAGTTTGAGCTGCGTCCTCCCCGCCATGGCTCGTGGGGGGGGAAGGAGTAAGTGTAGAGTCAGGACGGAATGGGTGGAGTGCTTGTACGTGGTCCTCACTGTCACACTCCATGCACTTAATTGTAGTTTTACAGTCTTTAGCAAGGTGTTCAGTAGAAGCACAACATCTGTAGCATACCCCGAACTTCTTTAGAAGCTCCTTACGTTCTTGGAGCGGTTTCTTCCTGAAGCCGATGCACTTTTTTAAGGGATGTGGCTTCTTGTGGATGGGACATTCACGATTTGGGTTCTCTATCTTTTCACCCTTGTTACTCTTGCCTGGGGCTGATGTTGGTAAGGGAAGAATATCCGTCTTCTTCACTGACACTGGACCCCTGCGGTTTCTGTCATTCGAGCGTGCGCTGACGTATTTAGAAGGAGGTGAAGCTGGACCACTGGATTCTTCGTAGGAAAAGCTTGGGTCGTTCTTACGCTCTGCCACGTCTTTTATAAACTCACAGAAGTAGGAGAATGGAGGAAATGACACTTGATGTTCTTTCTTGTATTTTGACCCTAGTGTAGTCCACTTTTCTTGTACGTTGTACGGTAGCTTGGAGATAATGGGATTTACTCCACGGGCAGTGTCCAGGTAGCTGAGGCCAGGTAGGTGGGTGTCTGCCTTGGCCAGCTGGAGCTCTAACAGCAAGTCACTGAGCTCTAGGAACTTTGAACTGTCTTTGCTTGATATCTTTGGAAAACTCTGTAATCGCTTGAACAGTGCATCCTCTATGGCTTCTGGACTGCCAAAGTTTTTCTCTAGTCTTTCCCATGCAGCCATGAGACCAGCCGTTGGATTACTGATATGTACAGACCTGAGTCGCTTAACACGCTCTGTGGATTGTGGTCCTAGCCATCTGATTAGCAGGTCCAGCTCTTCGGTAGCAGTGATGCCAAGGTCACTAGTTACGGTTCTAAAGGCATTTTTCCAACCTCTGTAATTTTCAGGTTGGTCGTCAAACCTTGTGAGACCGGTTTTAGTAAGTTCGCGGCGAATCATGTACCTTGCGAAGTCGGACATGTCTGTTCTTTCTGACTTAGGATGCACGAATGTAGGCTGAGCAGTGTTGTACATAGGGGTGGAGACGTCCTGGCCTTGAAACGTGGGCAAGTATGGAGTGGCATATGCATTTAGTCCAGCAACCGGTTTGGTGGGTATAGTCTCTGCTACATGCGGAGCTCGCACTGCGCGGTTGTCGAGAGTATAATGACCTGCCGGCATATTGGGTTGCGTGTAGATATTAGCCTGTGGAGTTTGGTGAGATGCGGGGTCTTGGCGCATACTGGAATACAAAGGAAGTTCAAGTTTGGGAGCATTGTACTGACCTTGAATGCAGGGTTCTGTAAGTGGATCGGCATCCTGGTGCCCTGGAGAAGCATGAACGCCATCAGGAATGTTAGTAATGATCTGCGGTTCGCCATTTTGGCTTAGCACGTAGTCTCTTGTGCGTTCAATAGGGTCTTCTGCCTCCACTTCACACAAACTGATGCTGTCTCTTTGACTCCCACTGATAGCTCGCTCCAGGATCCTTAACTCTGCCATGGCTGTCGCGTGCTCACATTCCTTCTCCATAGCTTCCTTGCGTGCTGCATCCGCATCCATTTCTGCTCTCTTTTGTGCTGTGGCTGCATCCATTTCTGCTCTCCTTTGCGCCAAGGCAGCTTGTATCTTAGACGTTTCTGCCTTACCACGTGCTCTTATAAGCTGCTCGCTGAGAGTGGAATATTTTGATGAACTTGACCTAGATGAGCGTTTTGAGTGCTTGGACAATTTAGATGAGCGAGTTGATGCATCTGGTGTCCGTGCGATTTTAGCCTCTAACTTGGTTTTAATGTCACGTACGGTGCAGTCTCTTTCAGAATTAAGCTGCTGGAAACTTTGCAATTCGTTTAAAGTCTCTGGCAGATTCAGTTTTTTTCAGGAGAATAATGTATTGGTCAGTCTTCTCCATATACATTTGGTATGCTGTGCATAATTGCTCTAGGGCTCCCTCAAGTGGTAACTCATGAGAAGCAGGCCTTGATACAGTGTCTATGTGATTCAGCACTTTCTCCCACAGTGAAGACACATCACTATATACGACACATTTTGCAGTCTCTAAATTCTCCATGACTTTCCATGTAGGTTTGACTGTACGTTTTCCCCTTTCACTAGCTGGTGGATGGGGATCTGGGTCTCTTTCCTGTGTTTGTAAGTCTGGTAGGGACATTGTATTCCTTGCTTCAGACATGATTTGATTGCAGGCAGGAAGAGTGGAGGATGAGGGTTATACTTCTCCCTGTTTATCTGCAGTGTGTGCTTCTATGCACGCTGGGGTCTGGCTGGGAACTGGGTTACTATCTATCTGGGAAATGTCCTTTTCCACTGAGGTTCAGCACAGACCTTGAGTTACTGTCTCTGAAGGCAGGCTATTCCTTTTTACTATTCTGACTCATGGATATGTAGAACGTAGTGGTGTCTGGATAGACCTTCCTTTTTAGGCGCTTCCGTATTCACCTGTACTCACGTTCATACCGATTAATCAGACAGCTTAACTCAGCCACGATCTCATGTAAGAAGACTCCAGGAAAAGAGGGTTGCTTTAACTGAAATTCTTGTATTATGATGAAAGTAGCAGGTAAAAAGGAATATTCAACAGAGGACATGTAGTAGGATGCATACAGATGGAGGAATGATGACAAAATGGAGAATAAGGGCGAGAACAAACATACATCACAGGACTACAGTGAGACAGTTGGGCCAAAATACAGGGAAAGGCAAACTTCTGCCTAGAAAGAAGGATCGAACACAAGCAATGCAAACATTGAATGATTTCCTAAGTCGTGAGACATGACAGTGCTGTATCACATTCTATGGGGGCTGTGCTGTATTACACTCTATGGGGACTGAGCTGTAATGCTGGATACAGCTGTACTTATGTTATATAGTCGTGTTACACTCCCCTCACTTATTGTAACCTACAAGTGTACAAAAATATTATACAGTCACCATACGACAAGTGGGCCTGTGTGACTTCAAATGCCAGGGCTGAATTTTAGTGCCAGTCTGGCCCTGGACGTGAGACTTATAAACGATACATTCTTCACATATGAGCTCCACACTTATCATTATTAGTGGTGAGCGAATATACTCGTCGTTAGTCGAGATTTCCCGAGCACGCTCAGATGACCTCCGAGTATTTTTTTAGTGCTCGGAGATTTAGTTTTCAGCGCTGCAGCTGAATGAATTACATCTGTTAGCCAGCATAAGTACATGTGGGGGTTGCCTGGTTGCAAGGGAATCCCCACATGTTATTAAGCTGGCTAAGAGATATAAATCATTCAGCTGCTGCAAGGAAAACTAAATCTCCGAGCACTAAAAAATACTCGGAGGACACCCGAGCGTGCTCGGGAAATCTCGAGTAACGAGTATATTCGCTCATCACTAATCATTACCCATTATCTGATCTGATATTTACAACAGAGAGCTCATCAGTTACGGTATATGGCCATTGCCCCCTCTTTCAAGATGACAGTACTAAGGTCAGGTCTTTTCCTTACATTGCAATGCATCATTTGTTATAAACCACATAGCCGTCAAGTTTCATCTTTACGTTTTTGTTTTTCCCTTTCCAAGAATAACTTTATTTTTCCATCCACATTGTGCATGCATTGAAGCTGCAAAAAAAAACCAACAACAACACAATTCCATTATTGTTTTGTGGGTTTAGTTTTATGGCATTCATTGCGTGGTAAAAAAAAAAAAAAAAGTTCTGGCAATATGGTTCTCCAGGTCCGGGCGATACCAAACCAGTCAAGCTTTCTTTATTTAGTGATGAGAAAAATTCTGAAATTTGTATGAAAAAAAAATTCTCTTTGTGCTACTATTTTCTGAGGCTTTTCCATTTTTTAATGGATAAAACTGTGCAAGGGCTTTTTTCTTTTAGGCTGTGTGCCCACGTAGCGTTTTTTATGTATTTCCACCACGTTTTTTGCAGCAGCGGAAACTCTTAAAAACACATTCCCATGCAATCCTATGGGATTCCGCAGCTGCTGTGCCCATGCTGTGGATTTTCCCGCTGTGGAATCGCATAGCGGTAAAATCCGCAGCATGTTATTTCTGCGCCATAGGATTGCATTGAAACGCTCACTTTACGCATGTGGCTATGCCCACCCATGTGCGGATGGTACCCAGCGTTTGGAGGAGAGGAGACTCTCCTTCAGGCCCTGGGTACAATATTCCTGTAAAAAAAAGAATTAAAATAAAAAATAGGGATATACTTACCTTCTGATGTCCCCCGGAGTTCTCCCGGCTCTCAGCAGTGCACATGGCGGCTTCCGTTCCCAGGGATGCATTGCGCATTGCGCGAATCACCTGAGATGACGTCGCAGTCACGCGACTGTGACGTCACAAAGGTCCTTCTCGCAAAGCATCCCTGAGAACGGAACATACCGGGAGCGTCGCTGTGGAGATCGGGGGCCGTCGGAAGGTGAGAATAACCATATTTTTTATTTTTTTCATTATTTTTAACATTCCATCTTTTACTATTGATGCTGCACAAGCAGTATCAATAGTAAAAGGTTGGTCACACTTGTCAAGCACTATACGAATTCCGCATGCATTTTACCCGCAGCAGGGAGTTGCGGAAATGCTGGTGATAAATGGGAGTGATTCAAATTTTCTTTTTTATTTATTGTAAGATGGCTGCCAGGGGAGATATGTGTCATTATGGCTATTAGCTGCGGTGATGTAAGCTCGGAAGCGTTATTAGGCCATTCCAGGGCCGGGTTTTACGAGCAGTCATAAGAAATGAGTGGGAATGACCGCTCAAATATTCCCACCCCAGGGGCGTGGTTTGGCAGACAAAATGGAGGCCGAGTGTCTCATTCAGTGTCTGTGGCTGGAGGTGTGGAGATCTCCAGTGTGTGTTGCTAAAGACACTGACCCGACCTGAGTGTGCGGACCCGCAGTACTATATGGACTATTTATTTTCACTTTGTGCCGGAGAAGGCTATCTTTGTTTGCATGTGCCTAAACAGGTTTATGAATCTAATAAACATGACCGGACATTTTCTTCTGGATTCGCTTCCTGTGCCTACCTCAAGCAGCTGAGTACAATACCTTACAATATATATTCTTTAAAATTGTTTTTTAGCCCTCTTAGTGGACTTGAATCTGTGATTATCTGCTTGTTAGATACTCTGCAATCTAACAAAAGTGCAATATATACAGAAAATCATAGGCCGGTCTTCAACAGACAACGCAGATTTGAGGGGTTGTGAATTGCTCCACGGAGGCATGTCCCCTTGACTGCGCACCTTAAATGCTGCTGTCAAAGACGGAGACGTCGCATTTGATGATTAGACAGAAGCGACCAGAGCTTGACTCCTCTTACAGGCAGATGCTCTTGAGCCTGCTCCATGCAAAAGGTACCCAACATGCTCCGTATATGTTTGGCAAATGTCAAGAAGGGCTTAATTGTACATTTATTAATTCAGCTCTGTATTTGTATATTTTAACAATGGACTGTCTGA
Source organism: Ranitomeya imitator (assembly GCF_032444005.1). Lineage (NCBI taxonomy): Eukaryota > Metazoa > Chordata > Amphibia > Anura > Dendrobatidae > Ranitomeya > Ranitomeya imitator. Next base: position 406,831,564 of record NC_091282.1, read on the forward strand.
TTGATATGCAGTAGCTATATTTTATATCACAGTTTGCCGACCACCATGATACAAGATTGCCAGAAGAGGATGGAGGAGCTCACTCTGCAGCCAGAAGAACGGGTTGCTTTCTTTAATCTGCTCGGTAAAATGTCCTGAATTTACTGCCTGTTGGCTTACCATATCTTATTTGATTGGTGGGGTCCTGACTTCTGAAGCCACCATCTGTCAGCTGAGTGATGAAGCCTCAGTTGTCTAGTGAGAGTAATGTCCCCTTCGCTGCTTACCCTGGTATAACACCATATGGTTGTTCCATGCCTAGTACCGCACGTCACATCTGTGTTCCATTGAAATGAATAGGAATGAGCAGTAGTACCAGACGGATATGGCCACACCTGGGTATCCAGCATTGTGTCTGGGTCAATAGTGTAGTGGGTGGTCTATCAATATTAACTCCTTTGCAACATGGCGATTTTCCATTTATGTGCTTTTTGTTTTTGCTTCCTGAGCTATAACTTTTTTTATTTTTCCATATACGGTATATTGAAGGGTTTGTGTTTTGCAGGCCTAGCTAGAGTTTTAAACGGCACTATTCATTTTATCATTCAATGTACAGGAAAAAACGGGAAAACGTTTCAAATGAGGTGAACACTGTAATTCTCATTATTTATTTTTTGGGACGAGGAGGGTTTGTTATTCTGCTATTCATATATTGGATTGTAAAAATGACTTGTCAACATGAATTTCCAGGTCAGTTAAACCAAGGGTCCCCAACTCCAGTCCTCAAGGCCCACCAACAGGTCATGTTTTCAGGATTTCCTTTGCATTGCACAGGTGATGCAATTATTACCTGGGCAAGACTAAGGAAATCCTGAAAACATGACATGTTGGTGGGCCTTGAGGACTGGAGTTGGGGACCCCTGAGTTAAACTACTACAATACCAAACTTAATTTTTTTTATTTAAGGGGAAACCATCATGTGATTTATGCTGCCCAAACTGCAGGTGGCATGAATTGGTGCACCAGCGGCATGAATTCGTGCCCGGCTGCAACCACGTATGTTAATTTCTGAAATGCTCTGTATTTCAGAGGAGATAAAGTTAGAATATCTGGGCGGGGATCATAGCTAGAGGTGAGATTAGTGTGACAATGGTCACCATCTGAGTATTTTACCTTTCTTTCCTAGGAAACTCCCTAGCAATTCAGAGAATAACATACCGGGCTGCAATAGAGTAGCCAGGCTCTAAAAGCTGCTGCCTGTGGTTTGGACAGCATGAATAGCGTAACCTTTTATGTGGTGAAAACAAATCAGAAAGAAAAGAAAATAGTTTGTGCAGCAGTTCTCTAAGACCCGTAATGTTTTTTCGGTCGAACGAGTTGGCTGAGGGCTTATTTTTCGCGTACTGAGCTGACATTTTTTACTGATCATATTTTAGTGTATATTGGACATTCTGATAACTTATTATTGCACGCCTCCTGAAGAAGATCGGCGAAACGCGCGTTGAGGCGGCAGGCAGGGGTTCGGTTACCACACTTCTGAATAGGTAATCTATGCAAGCATACTATTTTCATTGAATAGCCTATTGGTATTATAGCGTTATCCCTAGACACAGCACTTGCTGTAACCTATTACATTTTGCACTATGTCACTTTATGTCTATGGATTTACGCTGATCTTACTAGGCTAATTTAGATATCTTTACATCTGTGCTGCTTAATATATGCCTGTTACTACATTACGGTATCTATTGGTAATTTTTTCTGGTACTTATTACCTGGATTCGGCTACTTATTGATCGTATCTATACCATTGTGATATGTGGAAAGCTACTCCCCCTACCCTGCATGATTAGCTTTACCTTGTTATAATTATGTATATTTTATGTTGAAATAAATTTATATCTTTTGTATAAACACTCTTTTTGGGTTTTTTTCATCAATTGAAATTCCCTTGTGTAGTAACTTATTATTGCAGACTGAAAAAACATACATCAGGCATCTTATTTTTTTTTCCATTATGGAGTTTACTAATCAGGTTAGTTAAATGTATGCTTTGAAAGACTGAACTTTATGAAGACCATTATATTAGATATGTTTTTTTTTTTCATTAATAGCCTGTATCAAAGTCAGTGACCCGACATATCAAGCACTATCGCCTTATATATCAGAAAGGGGTTGACATTACATAATTCCACTTTAATAGCCTTGTAATTTGTTCAATATTTTGAATGTAAAGAATCTAATCTCTTCCTTTCTCCTAGGAGATGAGGATATCCAGCTATTTTTGGCAAAGGACATCTGTTTGAGGATTTCGGACAAGGTACCTTTATAATGACAAAATAAAAAATTGGCCCGTCAATGTCTTTAGCAGAATTTATACTTTACATCACATACCTGGTAGAGAGGTATCACAATTACAATCAGTGATTAGCATTATAACAGCTAAAATACAGCCAAATACAGATACTTGTATGTACAAATAATCGAAATAGGTAGATTCATCACAGCTGGGCTATACGGTACAGGAATAGGAATGCATGGAAGCTTGAAGTTCACGGCCCATGGAGGAGCCCAGTGTCCTGTGCCTGTTGTATAAACATATAGTTTAGCATCCACACCGGATTAACAGAGCAGAAGACCCCGGGACATCATTTGAAGTCCTTGACTGATAAGACTATGATGGATGGCCAACAAAAAGAGTGGGTAATGTATAATGCACATATGCATGCACAAAAATGACTCTACACCCCCCTATTAACATAATCTACATACATAAGAACAACCACTGAAAAATATACTGCTCAAAAAAATAAAGGGGACACTTAAACAACAGAATAAAACTCTAAGCAAATCAAAGACAATCAATTTTACATGTTGTTGTGCAAATGGAATAGACAACAGATGGAAATTATTGGCAATTATCAAGACACCCTCAATAAAGGAGTGGTTCTGCAGGTGGGGACCACAGACCACATCTCAGTACCAATGCTTTCTGGCTGATGTTTTGGTCACTTTTGAATGTTGGTTGTGCTTTCACACTCGTGTTAGCATGAGACGGACTCTACAACCCACACAAGTGGCTCAGGTAATGCAGCTCATCCAGGATGGCACATCAATGCGAGCTGAGGCAAGAAGGTTTGCTGTGTCTGTCAGCGTAGTGTCCAGAGGCTGGAGGCGCTACCAGGAGACGGGCCAGTACACCAGGAGACTTGGAGGGGTCCGTAGGAGGGCAACAACCCAGCAGCAGGACCGTTACCTCAGCCTTTGTGCAAGGAGGAACAGGAGGAGCACTGCCAGAGCCCTGCAAAATGACCTCCAGCAGGCCACAAATGTGCATGTGTCTGCACAAATGGTTAGAAACTGACTCCATGTGGATGGTCTGAGTGCCCAACGTCCACAGATGAGGGATGTCCTCATAGCCCAACACCGTGCAAGACGATTGGCATTTGCCACAAAACACCAGGACTGGCAAATTCGCCAGTGGCGCCCTGTGCTCTTCACAGATGAAAGCAGGTTCACACTGAGCACATGTGACAGACGTGACAGAGTCTGGAGATGCTGTGGAGAGCGATCTGCTGCCTGCATCATCTTTCAGCTTGACCGGTTTGGCAGTGGGTCAGTAATGGTGTGGGGTGGCATTTCTTTGCAGGGTCGCACAGTCCTCCATGTGCTCGCCAGAGGAAGCCTGACTGCCATTAGATACCGAGATGAGATCCTCAGACCCCTTGTGAGACAATACAAGATGTGCCTTTTCTAGGGTGGCTGGGGGCAGATGTTTTTAGCCGGGGGGGGGGCAATAACCATGGACCCTCTCCAGGCTATTAATATCTGCCCTCAGTCACTGGCTTTACTACTCTGGCGGAGAAAATTGCGCGGGAGCCCACGCCAATTTTTTCCGCGATTTAACCCTTAAATTGCCTGTAGCTATTAAATTTAAGGGTTAAAGGCAATTTAAGGGTTAAATCACGGAAAAAATTGGCATGGGCTCCCGCGCAATTTTCTCCGCCAGAGTGGTAAAGCCAGTGACTAAGGGCAGATATTAATAGCCTGGAGAGGGTCCACGGTTTTTGCCCCCCCCCCCGGCTAAAAACATCTGCCCCCAGCCTCCCCAGAAAAGGCACATCTGGAAGATGCGCCTATTCTGGCACTTGGCCACTCTCTTCCCACTCCCCTGTAGCTGTGGGATATGGGGTAATGAAGGGTTAATGTCACCTTGCTATTGTAAGGTGACATTAAGCCAGACTAATAATGGAGAGGCGTCAATTCTGACACCTATCCATTATTAATCCAATTGTATGAAAGGGTTAAAAAAACACACACACATTATTAAAAAGTATTTTAATGAAATAAACACACATGTTGTTGTAATATTTTATTTTACTCTCATTTCACCTGAAGACCCTCGCTCTGTAACAAAGGAAAAATAAAAAAACAACAATATACATACCTTCTGATGATCTGCCACGCCCCACGATGTAAATCCATCTGAAGGGGTTAAAATATTTTACAGGCAAGAGCTCTGCTATAATGCAGCTGTGCTCGTGCCTGTAAAACACCAGGGAATGAAGCTAATGTAGGTCAATGACCTATAGTTACCTTCAGTCCCGGTGATGCGCCCTCTGCTGGATGTCCTCAAATTAACTCGAGTGTGGGAACTTTCCTAGAAAGCTCCCAGGCTCGAGTTCATATGAGGACATCCAGCAGAGGGCGCATCACCGCGAATGAAGGTAACTATAGGTCATTGACTTACATTACCTTCATTCCCCGGGGTTTTACAGCCACGAGCATAGCTGCATTAGCAGAGCTCCTGCCTGTAAAATATTTTAACCCCTTCAGATGGATTTACAGCGTGGGACGTTACAGATCAACGGAAGGTATGTATATTGTTGGTTTATTATTTTTAATTTGTAACAGAACGAGGGTTTTCAGGTGGATTGAGAGCAATAAAATATTAAAACAACCTGTGTGTTTAATTCATTAAAATACTTTTTAATAATGTGTGTGTCTTTTTTTTAACCCTTTCATAGAATTGGATTAATAATAGATAGGTGTCAGAATTGGCGCCTCTCCACTATTAATCTGGCTTAATGTCACCTTACAATAGCAAGGTGGCATTAACCCTTCATTACCCCATATCTGTTATGGACCTGGTGGTTAGGAGCACCCGGAACGACCTGATGGTTAAACTCACACAGGACAAGCTCTGGGAAGTGGGAGCTCTGCTGACCGCAACCCCTAATCCTATCACACAACTAGAAATAGCCGTGGAGCGTACCTAACACGACCTAGACGCCTCTTCACAGCCTAAGAGCTAACTAGCCCTAAAGATAGAAAATAAAGCCTACCTTGCCTCAGAGAAATTCCCCAAAGGAAAAGGCAGCCCCCCACATATATTGACTGTGAGTTAAGATGAAAGTCACAAACACAGAAATGAAACAGGTTTCAGCAAAGGGAGGCCAGACTTACTAAACAGACTGAGGATAGGAAAGGTATCTTTGTGGTCAGCACAAAAAACTACAAAAGACCACGCAGAGTGTGCAAAAAGACCTCCGCACCGACTCACGGTGCGGAGGTGCCACTCTGCATCCCAGAGCTTCCAGCTAGCAAGGCAAAATCATGATAGCCAACTGGACAAGGGAACAATGAACAAATAATTAACTAGCAGGGACTTAGCTTCTGCTGGAGTAGACAGGTCACCAGAAAGATCCAAGAGCGAACTGAACCAGTACAAGAACATTGACAGCTGGCATGGAGTAACGATCTGAGTGGAGTTAAATAGAACAGCCAGCCAAAGAATAAACTACGTCACCTGTGGAAGGAACCTCAGAAGCAGCAGCTCCACTCACAGCCACCAGAGGGAGTCCATGGACAGAACTCGCCGAAGTACCATTCATGACCACAGGAGGGAGTTCGAAAACAGAATTCACAACAGTACCCCCCCCCCTTGAGGAGGGGTCACCGAACCCTCACCAGAGCCCCCAGGCCGATCAGGATGAGCCAAATGAAAGGCACGAACTAGATCGGCAGCATGAACATCAGAGGCAAAAACCCAGGAATTATCTTCCTGACCATAACCCTTCCACTTGACCAGGTACTGGAGTTTCCGTCTCGAAATACGAGAATCCAAAATCTTCTCCACCACATACTCCAACTCCCCCTCGACCAACACTGGGGCAGAAGGATCAACGGAGGGAACCATAGGCGCCACATATCTCCGCAATAACGACCTATGGAACACATTATGGATGGCAAAAGAAGCTGGAAGGGCCAAATGAAATGACACAGGATTGAGAACCTCAGAAATCTTATACGGACCAATGAAGCGAGGCTTAAACTTAGGAGAGGAAACCTTCATAGGAACATGACGAGATGACAACCAAACCAAATCCCCAACACGAAGTCGGGGACCAACACAGCGCTGGCGGTTAGCAAAACGTTGAGCCTTCTCCTGGGACAATGTCAAATTGTCCACCACATGAGTCCAAATCTGCTGCAACCTGTCCACCACCGTATCGACACCAGGACAGTCCGAAGGCTCAACCTGCCCTGAAGAGAAACGAGGATGGAAACCAGAATTACAGAAAAAAGGCAAAACCAAAGTAGCCGAGCTGGCCCGATTATTAAGGGTGAACTCAGCCAAAGGCAAGAAGGACACCCAATCATCCTGATCAGCAGAAACAAAGCATCTCAGATATGTCTCCAAAGTCTGATTAGTTCGTTCGGTTTGGCCATTTGTCTGAGGATGGAAAGCCGAAGAAAAAGACAAATCAATGCCCATCTTAGCACAAAAGGACCGCCAAAACCTCGAAACAAACTGGGAACCTCTGTCCGAGACGATGTTCTCCGGAATGCCATGCAAACGAACCACATGCTGGAAAAACAATGGCACCAAATCAGAGGAGGAAGGCAATTTAGACAATGGTACCAAATGAACCATCTTAGAGAAGCGATCACAAACCACCCAAATGACCGACATCCTTTGAGAGACAGGGAGATCTGAAATAAAATCCATGGAAATATGCGTCCAGGGCCTCTTCGGGACCCGCAAGGGTAAAAGCAACCCACTGGCATGAGAACAGCAGGGCTTAGCCCGAGCACAAGTCCCACAGGACTGCACAAAAGAACGCACATCCCGTGACAAAGAAGGCCACCAAAAGGATCTAGCCACCAAATCTCTGGTACCAAAGATTCCAGGATGATCCGCCAACACCGAACAATGAACCTCAGAGATAACTCTACTAGTCCATCTATCAGGGACAAACAGTTTCTCCGCTGGACAACAGTCAGGTCTATCAGCCTGAAACTTCTGCAGCACACGCCGCAAATCAGGGGAGATGGCAGACAAAATTACCCCCTCTTTGAGAATACCCGCCGGCTCAGGAACACCCGGAGAGTCAGGCACAAAACTCCTTGACAGGGCATCAGCCTTCACATTCTTAGAGCCCGGAAGGTACGAAACCACAAAATAAAAACGGGAGAAAAACAGCGACTATCGAGCCTGTCTAGGATTCAACCGTTTGGCAGACTCGAGATAAGTCAAATTCTTGTGATCCGTCAAGACCACCACGCGATGCTTGGCTCCTTCAAGCCAATGTCGCCACTCCTCGAATGCCCACTTCATGGCCAACAACTCTCGATTGCCAACATCATAATTGCGCTCAGCAGGCGAGAATTTTCTAGAAAAGAAGGCACATGGTTTCATCACCGAGCCATCAGAACTTCTTTGCGACAAAACAGCCCCTGCTCCAATCTCAGAAGCATCAACCTCAACCTGAAACGGGAGCGAAACATCTGGCTGGCACAACACAGGGGCAGAAGAAAAACGACGCTTCAACTCCTGAAAAGCCTCTACAGCCGCCGAGGACCAATTGGCCACATCAGCACCTTTCTTGGTCAAATCAGTCAACGGTTTAGCAACACTAGAAAAATTAGCGATGAAGCGACGGTAAAAATTAGCAAAGCCCAGGAACTTCTGCAGGCTCTTCACAGATGTCGGCTGAGTCCAATCATAAATGCCCTGAACTTTAACAGGGTCCATCTCGATAGTAGAAGGGGAAAAAATGAAACCCAAAAATGAAACCTTCTGAACCCCAAAGAGACATTTCGACCCCTTCACAAACAAGGAATTCGCACGAAGGACCTGGAACAGCATTCTGACCTGCTTCACATGAGACTCCCAATCATCCGAAAAGACCAAAATATCATCCAAATATACAATCATGAATCTATCCAGGTACTCTCGGAAGATGTCATGCATAAAGGACTGAAACACAGATGGAGCATTAGAAAGCCCGAATGGCATAACCAGGTACTCAAAATGGCCCTCGGGCGTATTAAATGCTGTTTTCCATTCATCGCCCTGTTTAATTCGCACAAGATTATAAGCCCCTCGAAGATCTATCTTGGTGAACCAACTAGCCCCCTTAATCCGAGCAAACAAATCAGACAGCAGCGGCAAAGGGTACTGAAATTTGACTGTGATCTTATTAAGAAGGCGGTAGTCAATACAAGGTCTCAAAGAGCCATCCTTCTTGGCCACAAAAAAGAACCCTGCTCCCAACGGTGATGACGACGGGCGAATATGACCTTTCTCCAAGGATTCCTTTATATAACTCCGCATAGCGGCGTGCTCTGGCACAGATAAATTAAACAGTCGGCCCTTAGGAAACTTACTACCAGGAATCAAATCAATAGCACAATCGCAATCCCTATTAGGAGGTAAGGCACCGGATTTGGACTCTTCAAATACATCCCGGTAATCTGACAAAAACTCAGGGACTTCAGAAGGAGTGGAAGGCGAAATTGACAGCAATGGAACATCACCATGTACCCCCTGACAACCCCAGCCGGACACAGACATAGATTTCCAATCCAATACTGGATTATGGACCTGTAGCCATGGCAACCCCAAAACGACCACATCATGCAGATTATGCAACACCAAAAAGCGAATATCCTCCTGATGTGCAGGAGCCATGCACATGGTCAATTGAGTCCAGTACTGAGGCTTATTCTTGGCCAAAGGTGTAGCATCAATTCCTCTCAATGGAATAGGATACTGCAAGGGCTCCAAGAAAAAACCACAGCGCCTGGCAAACTCCAAGTCCATCAAATTCAGGGCAGTGCCTGAATCAACAAATGCCATAACAGAATAGGACGACAGAGAGCAAATCAGAGTAACGGACAAAAGAAATTTAGACTGTACCGTACCAATGGTGGCAGACCTAGCGAACCGCTTAGTGCGCTTAGGACAATCGGAGATAACATGAGTGGAATCACCACAGTAAAAACACAGCCCATTCCGACGTCTGTGTTCTTGCCGTTCAGCTCTGGTCAAAGTCCTATCACATTGCATAGGCTCAGGCCTATGCTCAGAGAATACCGCCAAATGGTCCACAGCTTTGCGCTCACGCAAGCGCCGATCGATCTGAATGACCAAGGACATAGACTCATTCAGACCAGCAGGCGTGGGAAATCCCACCATGACATCCTTAAGGGCTTCAGAAAGACCCTTTCTGAAAATTGCCGCCAGGGCACACTCATTCCACTGAGTAAGCACAGACCACGTTCTAAACTTCTGACAGTACACCTCCACTTCATCCTGACCCTGACATAAAGCCAGCAAGATTTTCTCTGCCTGATCCACTGAATTTGGTTCATCATAAAGCAATCCAAGCGCCAGAAAAAACGCATCTACATCAGGCAATGCAGGATCTCCTGGCGCAAGGGAAAATGCCCAGTCTTGAGGGTCACCACGCAACAAAGAAATAATGATTTTTACTTGTTGAACGGGGTCACCAGAGGAGCTGGGTTTCAAAGCTAGAAACAGTTTACAATTATTTTTGAAATTCAGGAATTTAGATCTATCCCCAGAAAACAAATCAGGAATTGGAATTCTAGGCTCTAACATCAGATTCTGAACCACAAAATCTTGAATGTTTTGTACCCTTGCAGTGAGATGATCCACACAAGAGGACAGACCTTGAATGTCCATATCTACACCTGTGTCCTGAACCACCCAGAGGTTAAGGGGAAAAGAAAGACAAAAAACACTGCAGAGAAAAAAAAATGGTCTCAGAACTTCTCTTATCTCTCTATTGAGATGCATTAATACTTTGGGCCTGCTGTACTGTTATGGACCTGGTGGTTAAACTCACACAGGACAAGCTCTGGAAAGTGGGAGCTCTGCTGACCGCAACCCCTAATCCTATCACACAACTAGAAATAGCCGTGGAGCGTACCTAACACGAACTAAACGCCTCTTCACAGCCTAAGAGTTAACTAGCCCTAAAGATAGAAAATAAAGCCTACCTTGCCTCAGAGAAATTCCCCAAAGGAAAAGGCAGCCCCCCACATATATTGACTGTGAGTAAAGATGAAAGTCACAAACGCAGAAATGAAACAGGTTTCAGCAAAGGGAGGCCAGACTTACTAAACAGACTGAGGATAGGAAAGGTATCTTTGCGGTCAGCACAAAAAACTACAAAAGACCACGCAGAGTGTGCAAAAAGACCTCCGCACCGACTCACGGTGCGGAGGTGCCACTCTGCATCCCAGAGCTTCCAGCTAGCAAGGCAAAATCATGATAGCCAACTGGACAAGGGAACAATGAACAAATAATTAACTAGCAGGGACTTAGCTTCTGCTGGAGTAGACAGGTCACCATTAAGATCCAAGAGCGAACTGAACCAGTACAAGAACATTGACAGCTGGCATGGAGTAACGATCTGAGGAGTTAAATAGAACAGCCAGCCAAAGAATAAACTACGTCACCTGTGGAAGGAACCTCAGAAGCAGCAGCTCCACTCACAGCCACCAGAGGGAGTCCATGGACAGAACTCGCCGAAGTACCATTCATGACCACAGGAGGGAGTTTGAAAACAGAATTCACAACAATATCCCACCACTACACGGGAATGGGAAGAGAGTGGCCAAGTGCCAGAATAGGCGCATCTTACAGATGTGCCTTTTCTGGGGTGGCTGGGGGCAGATGTTTTTAGCCAGGGGGGGGGGGCAATAACCATGGACCCTCTCCAGGCTATTAATATCTGCCCTCAGTCACTGGCTTTACTACTCTGGCGGAGAAAATTGCGCGGGAGCCCACGCCAATTTTTTCCGCGATTTAACCCTTAAATTTAATAGCTAGAGCGCCGAAATTTTGCACATACACACTACTAACATTAGTAGTGTGTAATATGCAAAAAAAAGGGGGATATGACATGGTTTACTGTATGTAAACCATGTCTCATATCATGTCGGGTTTAGGCAGGAGAAATGAAAAGCCGGCAATTGAATTACCGGCTTTTCAACATTATCGCGCTGAAGTAAATATATATATATATATATATATATATATGTCTCTATGACATATATATATATACACACATATATATATATATGCCAAACAAGCAAGATTCCGAACTGAGCGGTACCAAGTAACTAGTAATCTTCACAGGCTATAGAACATATGGGACCAGCTTTCCATCAGACTTAAAAACACAACAATTGATGCATCCATGGGCGGTGCTCTACGTATAGCAGAACAATAGAGTTACACACTATCTAAGCATAAAAGATGTGGCACTCACCCCAAGATTGCTGAAAAACAATGTCCTTTAATTCGCTTTATGCGGCATTAGACATCTGTGGAGAGGCGGCAGGTAAAAGTGAGGGGTGCTGGGACAGGAGAACAGACGGCGGCCGTTTCGCACAAATGTGCTTCCACGGGACATTGTTTTTCAGCAATCTTTGGGTGAGTGCCACATCTTTCATGCTTAGATTATATATATATATATATATAAAAATCAGCAAATGAAGGCAGCACTCCAAATCCTTTCAAAGGTGAAAAATGTGACTCTATTGAACCCACATCTCTGTGCGACGTTTCGGCTCACACTGAGCCTTTTTCAAGCAGTGAGTGTCATTAACCATGGTGCTTTTATAGGCATAATCTACATACATTTGCATATTTCATTGATCATTAGGCATAAATATCTGTATACATACATATATCAACAATTGTGTAAAAACATCTCATATGTGCAATCCATATCTCATAAAGTGCATAGTGCCAAAGTGCTAATAAGTTCCAAGATCTTCACTATTATTTTGGTCATTTTATACATATTTCTTTTCAATAGACATCTCTCTCCATCATACATCTTTTATTTGTTTATGTTCCTTACCCTGCCATACATAGGTCGAACCACATGGAGGACGCTAAATCTACCATTCTCGGCGTTCTCTATCCTCTACTGCGCATGTCATGACGTCATTCCTCTGTGTCATAGGCTGCCGGCCAATCCCAGCCCTCCCCTAGTCAGTTTCTCTTGGCGCATGCGCACTCGCCGCTCGTCAGTGCCGGGACGCCATCTTGAATATGGCAAGATGCGTCTCCAAACGCCAGGCGCCCAGTCACTATCAATTTTTCAATCTCTATGCTGCGGTACATCTATTTCAGTTATAAGGTATATCTCCAACTATATATTCTAATGATAGGTAATCTCTAATTGTTACAATATAGCTTTACACTCTGACATAATGGATGACACCCTATTCAGGTTATCTCCATTTGTCAATGTCCCTCCCATTTGACACATAGCCCTTCAAGGCCATATTGTCACCCTATGGGGGTCCATATAAGTGATTCATTTGTAGACTATATTTTAATGGTGAATGATCTCTGGTTGTACGGCATTCCTTTTCACTCTGACATAACGGATAACACCTTCTTCAGGCCCCTCTGTTTGTCAATGTCCCTCCTATTTGACACACAGCCCTTGGAGGCCATATTGTCATCCTAGGGGGGGTCCATATAAGTGATTTTTATTGCCAACCATCCTATTCCCAAAATAAACTTCCATGTACCACAGTCTTATATTATGCATGCTTTATTTATACTACTGAGACAATGCGATCAGCCGACAACCATGACCAATTATGGACAAAAATGAGACAAAAATTGTTTCGACTACTTAATAAAAATAAAAAATTATATTTTTGTTTATTATTCTTTCATCCTCCATGTGGTTATGTTCCACCTGTTGGCAGGCCAAGGACTACTTGCAAGTTGCTGGACGTGAAGATGTCACTAAAATAATATAAAATAGTGTTAAAATTGGAGCTCCATATCAAACTCATATAATTCATTTGTATACAATACTCCAACACTAGGGGTCCCCATACATCCGATTCTTAGGGGTATACTTATAGGGCTAATACATATTTGGGTGAATTTTAAATTCTACATTCAACCCCTTTGGCTTTAGGGTGTCAAGTACATAAATCCATTTTAATTCTTGTTTTTTTAGAAGGCTCACTCTATCTCCCCCTCTCCTTTGTATGGGGACCTTGTCTATGATCCTGAATTTGAGATCTTTCTCGGTATGTCCCAACTCTGTAAAGTGTTTCGACACTGGGAGATCTACTCGTTTCTTCCTAATTGAGTGTCTATGGTTATTGATGCGTACCTTCAATTCACAAGACGTTTCTCCTATGTACCATAATTTGCACGGACACTCCAACAAATAAATCACATGGTCTGAGTTACATGTTAGGAATTGTTTGATAGTATATTCTTTGTTTGTACCTGGATGTTTGAATGTAGATCCCTTTAGCATATATTTACAGTTAACACACGATAAACAAGGGAAGCAGCCCTTCTGACTCCCCCCAGTTAGAGTAGTCTGACTTTTGGTTTTTAGGGGGCCAATATCCGATTTTACCACATAGTCCTTAATGTTTCTACTCCTACGGTACGAGAACAATGGAGGCTCTTTAAATTCTTTTATTCCTGGTAAACAACTTGCTAACATACCCCAGTGTTTTCTGATTATCCCCGCTATATTTCCACTTTCCTCCGTATATGTCATTACACATGGTATTCTAGTCAGTGGTCTCTTTTTATATTGACTGTCTTTTTCCAACAGCTCTTTCCGATCTTTTTTTGAGGCTGCTTCTTTAGCAATATTGATCACTCCTTGTGGATACCCCCTCTTCAAAAATTTTTTTGCTAAAGTATCCATAACACCATCTATTTCCCCTTCCTCTTTCACAATTCTACGTACCCTTAACAGTTGGCTAAGAGGGATTGACCTCACCATATTACGGGGGTGTTGACTGTCATAGACAAGAAGATTACTTCTGTCGGTTTCTTTAACAAATAAAGTAGTTGTCAGTTCTCCATTGCTCAATTTGACCGATACATCCAGAAATTGTATATTTGTCCTAGAAGAGATTACTGTAAATTTAATGGTCTCATCTATTCCATTCAAATATTGATGGAAATCTTCCAATTCTTTTTCCGTGCCCTTCCATAGGAGGAAGACATCGTCTATGTATCTCCACCACACCAGCACATGCCGGAAGTGGTGGGACACATAGACGAGGTCCTCCTCCAGGACACTCATGACCAGGTTTGCGTATGCGGGGCCATATTGGCCCCCATCGCTGTACCGCGTTTTTGTGAGTAAAATGTGTCACCAAACAGGAAGTAGCTCCGCCTTAAAATTGTCTCCAACAGCCTTATCAAAAATGCTTTTCCTACCACTGATATCCCAAGTGAATTTAATTTCTTCTCAATTGCCTTAATTCCAGAGTTATGCTCAATTGATGTATAGAGTGAGATGACATCAAATGATACCAAGATCACCTCACTCTCTAATTTTATAGCCTCCAATTTATTCAGGAAATCAGTGGTATCTTGGATATATGATTTTGACTTCTTTGCTATGGGGTTAAGAATTTTGTCCAAGAAAGTGCCTATCCTGCTAAAAACAGAATCCACCCCCGACACTATTGGTCGCCCAGGAGGGTCGACCAATGATTTATGAATCTTCGGGGTTATATACAGTACCGGAGTTCTAGGGAATTCTATGGTCAAATAATTTTGTAGTTCTTGATCAATGATTTCATTTTCTAGTGCTTCTTTTAGGCAGTCATTAATTTCCCCCATTATACCAAATTTAGGGTCACCGTCCAATCTCTGATATACCATCTCATCTCTTAATTGCCTGTTAATTTCTGCAATATATTTTACCTTGTCCATGATGACGACAGCACCACCCTTATCCGCGGGCTTTATTATGATGTCGTCATCATGGACAAGTTCTTGTAATGCCCTATATTCCTCCCCTGAGATATTAGGGTGTTTAAATTTCTCAGAAACCCCATCTCTAACTTCTTCTATATCTCTCTTCACTGCTGTCTCAAAGGCATTAATGATGGCTGAATTTGTAGGCGGTACAAAATCACTACTTTGTCTCAACCCCAAATTTTTTTAGTCAAATTCACTACCCCCTGTTTTGTTCACTATGTTCTTATCTGTTATGGCTGGCAATCAGGCAACACAGCGTGCAGTAATCAGCGCACATACAGAGATCTGGCAATAACCAAAAACAATAGGACGAGCTCTGAGACGTGGAATCTCTGTAGACTGCAGTACCTGATCTATCCTCACACAACTATAAGCAGCAGTGGATTGCGCCTATCACTACCTATGCAACTCGGCACTGCCTGAGGAGCTGACTAGCCTGAAGATAGAAATACAAGCCTGACTTACCTCAGAGAAATACCCCAAAGGAATAGGCAGCCCCCCACATATAATGACTGTTAGCAAGATGAAAAGACAAACGTAGGAATGAAATAGATTCAGCAAAGTGAGGCCCGATATTCTAGACAGAGCGAGGATAGCAAAGAGAACTATGCAGTCTACAAAAAACCCTAAAACGAAAACCACGCAAAGGGGCAAAAAGACCCACCGTGCCGAACTAACAGCACGGCGGTGCACCCCTTTGCTTCTCAGAGCTTCCAGCAAAAGTTAATAGCAAGCTGGACAGAAAAAACAGAAAACAAACTAGAAGCACTTATCTAGCAGAGCAGCAGGCCCAAGGAAAGATGCAGTAGCTCAGATCCAACACTGGAACATTGACAAGGAGCAAGGAAGACAGACTCAGGTGGAGCTAAATAGCAAGGCAGCCAACGAGCTCACCAAAACACCTGAGGGAGGAAGCCCAGAGACTGCAATACCACTTGTGACCACAGAAGTGAACTCAGCCACAGAATTCACAACAGTACCCCCCCTTGAGGAGGGGTCACCGAACCCTCACCAGAACCCCCAGGCCGACCAGGATGAGCCACATGAAAGGCACGAACAAGATCTGGGGCATGGACATCAGAGGCAAAAACCCAGGAATTATCTTCCTGAGTATAACCCTTCCATTTGACCAGATACTGGAGTTTCCGTCTAGAGATACGAGAATCCAAAATCTTCTCCACAATATACTCCAATTCCCCCTCCACCAAAACAGGGGCAGGAGGCTCCACAGATGGAACCATAGGTGCCACGTATCTCCTCAACAACGACCTATGGAATACATTATGTATGGAAAAGGAGTCTGGGAGGGTCAGACGAAAAGAAACCGGATTGAGAATCTCAGAAATCCTATACGGACCAATAAAACGAGGTTTAAATTTAGGAGAGGAAACCTTCATAGGAATATGACGAGAAGATAACCAAACCAGATCCCCAACACGAAGTCGGGGTCCCACACGGCGTCTGCGATTAGCGAAAAGCTGAGCCTTCTCCTGGGACAAGGTCAAATTGTCCACTACCTGAGTCCAGATCTGCTGCAACCTGTCCACCACAGAATCCACACCAGGACAGTCCGAAGACTCAACCTGTCCTGAAGAGAAACGAGGATGGAACCCAGAATTGCAGAAAAATGGAGAGACCAAGGTGGCCGAGCTGGCCCGATTATTAAGGGCGAACTCAGCCAACGGCAAAAATGACACCCAATCATCCTGGTCAGCGGAAACAAAACATCTCAGATATGTTTCCAAGGTCTGATTGGTTCGTTCGGTCTGGCCATTAGTCTGAGGATGGAAGGCCGAGGAGAAAGATAGGTCAATGCCCATCCTACCACAAAAGGCTCGCCAGAACCTCGAGACAAACTGGGAACCTCTGTCAGAAACAATATTCTCAGGAATGCCATGTAAACGAACCACATGCTGGAAGAACAAAGGCACCAAATCAGAGGAGGAAGGCAATTTAACCAAGGGCACCAGATGGACCATTTTAGAAAAGCGATCACAGACCACCCAAATGACCGACATTTTTTGAGAAACGGGAAGGTCAGAAATTAAATCCATCGAAATATGTGTCCAAGGCCTCTTCGGGACCGGCAAGGGCAAAAGCAACCCACTGGCACGTGAACAGCAGGGCTTAGCCCTAGCACAAATTCCACAGGACTGCACAAAAGCACGCACATCCCGTGACAGAGATGGCCACCAGAAGGATCTAGCAACCAACTCCCTGGTACCAAAGATTCCTGGATGACCGGCCAGCACCGAACAATGAAGTTCAGAGATAACTTTACTAGTCCACCTATCAGGGACGAACAGTTTCTCGGCCGGACAACGATCAGGTTTATTAGCCTGAAATTTCTGCAACACTCTCCGCAAATCAGGGGAGATGGCAGACACAATGACTCCTTCCTTGAGGATACTCGCCGGCTCAGATAACCCCGGAGAGTCGGGCACAAAACTCCTAGACAGAGCATCCGCCTTCACATTTTTAGAGCCCGGAAGGTATGAAATCACAAAATCAAAACGAGCAAAAAATAACGACCAACGGGCCTGTCTAGGATTCAAGCGCTTGGCAGACTCAAGATAAGTAAGGTTCTTATGATCAGTCAAAACCACCACGCGATGCTTAGCACCCTCAAGCCAATGACGCCACTCCTCGAATGCCCACTTCATGGCCAGCAACTCTCGGTTGCCCACATCATAATTACGCTCAGCAGCAGAAAATTTCCTGGAAAAGAAAGCACATGGTTTGAACACTGAGCAACCAGAACCTCTCTGTGACAAAACCGCCCCTGCACCAATCTCAGAAGCATCAACCTCGACCTGGAACGGAAGAGAAACATCAGGTTGACACAACACAGGGGCACAGCAAAAACGACGCTTCAACTCCTGAAAAGCTTCCACGGCAGCAGAAGACCAATTAACCAAATCAGCACCCTTCTTGGTCAAATCTGTCAATGGTCTGGCAATGCTAGAAAAATTACAGATGAAGCGACGATAAAAATTAGCAAAGCCCAGGAATTTCTGCAGACTTTTTAGAGATGTCGGCTGAGTCCAATCCTGGATGGCCTGAACCTTAACCGGATCCATCTCGATAGTAGAAGGGGAAAAGATGAACCCCAAAAATGAAACTTTCTGCACACCGAAGAGACACTTTGATCCCTTCACGAACAAGGAATTAGCACGCAGTACCTGGAAAACCATTCTGACTTGCTTCACATGAGACTCCCAATCATCTGAGAAGATCAAAATGTCATCCAAGTAAACAATCAAGAATTTATCCAGATACTCACGGAAAATGTCATGCATAAAAGACTGAAAAACAGATGGAGCATTGGCAAGTCCGAACGGCATCACCAGATACTCAAAATGACCCTCGGGCGTATTAAATGCCGTTTTCCATTCATCTCCCTGCCTGATTCTCACCAGATTATACGCACCACGAAGATCAATCTTAGTAAACCAACTAGCCCCCTTAATCCGAGCAAACAAGTCAGAAATCAATGGCAAGGGATACTGAAACTTAACAGTGATCTTATTAAGAAGGCGGTAATCAATACACGGTCTTAGCGAACCATCCTTCTTGGCTACAAAAAAGAACCCTGCTCCCAATGGTGACGACGATGGGCGAATATGTCCCTTCTCCAGGGACTCCTTCACATAACTGCGCATAGCGGTGTGTTCAGGTACGGACAAATTAAATAAACGACCCTTAGGGAATTTACTACCAGGAATCAAATCGATAGCACAATCACAATTCCTATGCGGAGGTAGGGCATCAGACTTGGACTCTTCAAATACATCCTGAAAGTCCGACAAGAACTCTGGGATGTCAGAAGGAATGGATGACGAAATAGACAAAAATGGAACATCACCATGTACTCCCTGACAACCCCAGCTGGTTACCGACATAGAGTTCCAATCCAATACTGGATTATGGGTTTGTAGCCATGGCAACCCCAACACGACCACATCATGCAAATTATGCAATACCAGAAAGCGAATAACTTCCTGATGTGCAGGAGCCATGCACATGGTCAGCTGGGCCCAGTACTGAGGCTTATTCTTGGCCAGAGGTGTAGCATCAATTCCTCTCAACGGAATAGGACACCGCAAAGGCTCCAAGAAAAATCCACAACGTTTAGCATAATCCAAATCCATCAGATTCAGGGCAGCGCCTGAATCCACAAACGCCATGACAGAATACGATGACAAAGAGCACATTAAGGTAATGGACAAAAGGAATTTGGACTGTACAGTACCAATAACGGCAGAGCTATCGAACCGCCTAGTGCGTTTAGGACAATTAGAAATAGCATGAGTAGAATCACCACAATAGAAACACAGTCTGTTCAGACGTCTGTGTTCTTGCCGTTCTACTTTAGTCATAGTCCTGTCGCACTGCATAGGCTCAGATTTACTCTCAGACAATACCGCCAGATGGTGCACAGATTTACGCTCGCGCAAGCGACGACCGATCTGAATGGCCAAGGACATAGACTCATTCAAACCAGCAGGCATAGGAAATCCCACCATTACATCCTTAAGAGCTTCAGAGAGACCCTTTCTGAACAAAGCCGCTAGTGCAGATTCATTCCACAGAGTGAGTACTGACCACTTCCTAAATTTCTGACAATATACTTCTACATCATCCTGACCCTGGCATAAAGCCAGCAGATTTTTCTCAGCCTGATCCACTGAATTAGGCTCATCGTAAAGCAATCCCAGCGCCTGGAAAAATGCATCAACATTACTCAATGCAGAATCTCCTGGTGCAAGAGAAAACGCCCAGTCCTGTGGGTCGCCGCGCAAAAAAGAAATAATAATCAAAACCTGTTGAATAGGATTACCAGAAGAATGAGGTTTCAAGGCCAAAAATAGCTTACAATTATTTCTGAAGCTCAGGAACTTAGTTCTGTCACCAAAAAACAAATCAGGAATCGGAATTCTTGGTTCTAGCATCGATTTCTGATCAATAGTATCTTGAATCTTTTGTACATTTACAATGAGATTATCCATTGAGGAGCACAGAGCCTGAATATCCATGTCCACAGCTGTGTCCTGAAGCACTCTAATGTCTAGGGGAAAAAAAAGACTGAAGACAGAGCTAAGAAAAAAAAATGATGTCAGGATTTCTTTTTTCCCTCTATTGGGAATCATTGGTGTGGCTCCTTGTACTGTTATGGCTGGCAATCAGGCAACACAGCGTGCAGTAATCAGCGCACATACAGAGATCTGGCAATAACCAAAAACAATAGGACGAGCTCTGAGACGTGGAATCTCTGTAGACTGCAGTACCTGATCTATCCTCACACAACTATAAGCAGCAGTGGATTGCGCCTATCACTACCTATGCAACTCGGCACTGCCTGAGGAGCTGACTAGCCTGAAGATAGAAATACAAGCCTGACTTACCTCAGAGAAATACCCCAAAGGAATAGGCAGCCCCCCACATATAATGACTGTTAGCAAGATGAAAAGACAAACGTAGGAATGAAATAGATTCAGCAAAGTGAGGCCCGATATTCTAGACAGAGCGAGGATAGCAAAGAGAACTATGCAGTCTACAAAAAACCCTAAAACGAAAACCACGCAAAGGGGCAAAAAGACCCACCGTGCCGAACTAACAGCACGGCGGTGCACCCCTTTGCTTCTCAGAGCTTCCAGCAAAAGTTAATAGCAAGCTGGACAGAAAAAACAGAAAACAAACTAGAAGCACTTATCTAGCAGAGCAGCAGGCCCAAGGAAAGATGCAGTAGCTCAGATCCAACACTGGAACATTGACAAGGAGCAAGGAAGACAGACTCAGGTGGAGCTAAATAGCAAGGCAGCCAACGAGCTCACCAAAACACCTGAGGGAGGAAGCCCAGAGACTGCAATACCACTTGTGACCACAGAAGTGAACTCAGCCACAGAATTCACAACACTTATCATGAAACCATTCTTTAAGTTTTATCGATCTAAAGAACCTCTCCATGTCTACTTGTAGGTCAAACCACTCTGTGTGTGTGCATGGGGCAAATGACAGTCCTCTACTCAAGATTGAAATTTGTGTAGGGGTTAGTACCTTATTAGAGATATTAATTACAAGTTCTGATCCTTTTTCTTGGAGGTTGCTTGTCTTTGTGGCTGTGATCTGTTCTTTTCTGGTTTTCTTTTGGTACCGGTGGTGACGTTTACCTCCTCTCCTCTTGCGCTTGATAGTAGGAAAAGCATTTTTGATAAGGCTGTTGGAGACAATTTTAAGGCGGAGCTACTTCCTGTTTGGTGACACATTTTACTCACAAAAACGCGGTACAGCGATGGGGGCCAATATGGCCCCGGCATACGCAAACCTGGTCATAAGTGTCCTGGAGGAGGACCTCGTCTATGTGTCCCACCACTTCCGGCATGTGCTGGTGTGGTGGAGATACATAGACGATGTCTTGCTCCTATGGAAGGGCACGGAAAAAGAATTGGAAGATTTCCATCAATATTTGAATGGAATAGATGAGACCATTAAATTTACAGTAATCTCTTCTAGGACAAATATACAATTTCTGGATGTATCGGTCAAATTGAGAAATGGAGAACTGACAACTACTTTATTTGTTAAAGAAACCGACAGAAATAATCTTCTTGTCTATGACAGTCAACACCCCCGTAATATGGTGAGGTCAATCCCTCTTAGCCAACTGTTAAGGGTACGTAGAATTGTGAAAGAGGAAGGGGAAATAGATGGTGTTATGGATACTTTAGCAAAAAAATTTTTGAAGAGGGGGTATCCACAAGGAGTGATCAATATTGCTAAAGAAGCAGCCTCAAAAAAAGATCGGAAAGAGCTGTTGAAAAAAGACAGTCAATATAAAAAGAGACCACTGACTAGAATACCATGTGTAATGACATATACGGAGGAAAGTGGAAATATAGCGGGGATAATCAGAAAACACTGGGGTATGTTAGCAAGTTGTTTACCAGGAATAAAAGAATTTAAAGAGCCTCCATTGTTCTCGTACCGTAGGAGTAGAAACATTAAGGACTATGTGGTAAAATCGGATATTGGGCCCCTAAAAACCAAAAGTCAGATTACTCTAACTGGGGGGAGTCAGAAGGGCTGCTTCCCTTGTTTATCGTGTGTTAACTGTAAATACATGCTAAAGGGATCTACATTCAAACATCCAGGTACAAACAAAGAATATACTATCAAACAATTCCTAACATATAACTCAGACCATGTGATTTATTTGTTGGAGTGTCCGTGCAAATTATGGTACATAGGAGAAACGACTTGTGAATTGAAGGTACGCATCAATAACCATAGACACTCAATTAGGAAGAAACGAGTAGATCTCCCAGTCTCGAAACACTTTACAGAGTTGGGACATACCGAGAAAGATCTCAAATTCAGGATCATAGACAAGGTCCCCATACAAAGGAGAGGGGGAGATAGAGTGAGCCTTCTAAAAAAAAACAAGAATTAAAATGGATTTATGTACTTGACACCCTAAAGCCAAAGGGGTTGAATGTAGAATTTAAAATTCACCCAAATATGTATTAGCCCTATAAGTATACCCCTAAGAATCGGATGTATTGGACCTTATAACTGAAATAGATGTACCGCAGCATAGAGATTGAAAAATTGATAGTGACTGGGCGCCTGGCGTTTGGAGACGCACTGCCTCCAGACACGGTGGACTAGCGGTGGATACCGTGTCTGGAGGCAGTGCCCCTCACCCCGAACACCAGCGCTTTCAGCTTGTGGGTGCTACATCCTGATGTGCGGCCATTGCCCCAACATTACAGCACTCTAACTAAGCTCTATTTTACCTCCATTCTCTATAACGCAAGCTGTGGCAGCGCTTTTTGCACATTCTGTGCATCCCTGCTCTTTCTGAACCCAGCCCTACGGGCTTCTAACGGCACGTGACTGATGAAAGTCCTTATGGACTGAAACGTTTCGAGTGCTACAAATAAATCAAATCTTTCGCCGCTTAAGTTGAGTGCTAGACTTCTTTCTATTTGTTGCACCCATCTGTCTGCCTGTGTCCCAGCCGTGTCTGCCAGAGTGCCAGCCGTGCCCGCTTGCCTGCCAGTGTCTGTTGCACCCGTCTGTCTGCCTGTGTCCCAGCCGTGTCTGCCAGAGTGCCAGCCGTGCCCGCTTGCCTGTCTATGTTCCGTTCCCCAGTGGGATCAGCAGCCACAGCCAGACACCACCCTGGAGTGGTACCTGGTAGCTTCCTATTGCACAAGTCTGACCTCCCCATCAGAGGCTCCAGCGAACACCTAGGAAGCTACTTAGTTATGCCCCTTCCAGGGAAGTTTGGTATCTGGTCCAGTGGGGCCACACCCCCGTATGCCCGTGCCAACCAGTCTGGGCGCGAGCGTGACACTTTACTTCCTGGGCCTCACCGAAACATGGCTGACACCCTCTGACACAGGCTTCCCCTACTGTGCTCTGTTAAGGCAGCCTCCACTTCACCCACACTCCTCGCCCTGGCAACAGACATGGTGGAGGAGTGGGCCTTCTCCTTTCTTTCAACTGTACCTTTAACCCAATCCCACCTCTACCCTCCCCTCTTTTGAAGTTTGTCCACATCTACCCTCCCTCCAGCCTCCAAATGGCCATCATATACCGACCTCCTGGCCCGACCACTACCTTTATTGACCAATTCTCCTCCTGGCTTCTTCACTTTCTCTCTGCTGACATTCCCACCATCATCATGGATTACTTCAACAGCCCCATTGACACCCACCAGTCTGCAGCCTCCAAACTCCTGTCCCTTACTTCATCTTTTGGACTTACTCAGTGGTCCTCCTCAGCCACACAGACTGACATACATTAGACCTGGTCTTCACCCGTCTCTGCTTCCTATCTAAATTCACAACCTCCCCTCTCCCTCTATCCGACCACCATCTAATCAATTTCTCATCCCTGTCCTCCTCACCTGTCACCCATGTCCGGCAACATGTGCACCCCCGCAGAAACTTCGCACACCTAGACCCTCACACACTCTGACTCTATTCAGCCACTGTCCTCCATAGCTTTACTCCACGACACAGACACTGCCACTAGTTTATACAATGCCACTCTTGCATCAGCCATCGACTCGGTCACCCCTGTCATGCATAGCAGAGTGCGATGAATCAATAGACAACCCTGGCACAATAACATCACTAAAAAGCTTCGGCAAGTATCCAGAATTGCACAACAGCGTTGGAAGAAAGCGCCTACTTTATATCCCTTGTATCTTCCCTATCCTACAACCCCAAACAGTTATTCAACACCTTTAATTCCCTAATCTGCACACCATGGCCCCCTCCGACTCCCCTGATCTCTGCCGAGGACTTTGCCATACACTTCAAAAATAAGATAGACCAAACAAGGCAAGTCTTTGTTGTCCAACCACCACAACCCCATAACTTCCCTCTCCAAAATCACTGAAGAACAGCTTGCTCATCTTCTCTCCAAATCACACCTCACCACTTGTGCACTTGACCCCATCCCATCCCACCTCCTCCCCAACCTCACCACTACATGCCATCCCTAACCCATTTCTTCAATCTATCACTAACTTCTGTTACCTTCCCCTCTGCTTTCAAACATGCCATAACCACACCTATCCTCAAAGAGCCATCCCTTGACCCAAGCGGTATGTCCAGATACCGCCCCATATCTTTGCTCCCATTTGCTTCCAAACTACTTGAGCAGCACGTCCACACTGAACTTTCCTCTCACCTTGCATCTCTCTCTTCGACAACCTACAATCTGCCTTCCGTCCCCACCATTCCACTGAGATTGCCCTGACCAAACTTACGAACGACTTACTTACAGCCAAAGCTAACAGACAATTGTCTATACTCCTCCTTCTAGACCTGTCCTCTGCCTTCAACACAGTTGACCACTGCCTCCTACTACAGATGCTCTCTTCCTTTGGTGTCAAAGACCTCGCCCTATCCTGGATCACTTCATACCTTACCTACGGCACACTTAGCGTTTCCTACTCCCATTCTCTACCTCTTCATCTCGCCCCCTCTCCGTTGGTGTGCCTCAAGGCTCTGTCCTAGGACCCCTTCTCTTCTCAAGCTATACCCTTGGCCTGGGACAACTCAAAGTCCTATGGCTTCCAGTACTATCTATATGCCGATGACACTCAGACCTACCTCTCTGGCCCAGATGTCACCTCTCTGCTCTCCAGAATCCCAGAGTGTCTATCAGCCATATCCTTCTTCTCCTCTCGCTTCCTCAAACTCAATGTGAACAAATCTGAACTAATTATCTTTCCTCCATCTCGCATATCTTCCCTACCTGATCTATCTATCAAAATAAATGAAATCACACTTTCCCCTGTCCCGGTAATCTGCTGCCTCGGAGTAACCCTTGACTCTGCCCTGTCCTTTAAACCTCACATCCAAGCTCTCACCACCTCCTGTCGCCTTAAGCTCAAAAATATTTCCAGAATCCGTCCTTTCCTCAAACCTCATTCTATCAAAATGCTTCTGCATGCCCTAATCATCTCCCGCCTCGACTACTGCAACATGCTCCTTTGTGTCATTTTATGACAACGCATGCGTCACAAAACGCTGCGTTGTGTATATGCTTTGTGGGTTGCGTCGACGACGCTGCGCCCAACAACGCAAATGTGAACGTAGCATAATACAGGCTTTTTGACGAACCCTCAATCCTGAGACTTTCAAAAATCTTTTCCAGATTCTAACCTAAATATTTGTTGTAGAAGCCTTCCTGCTTTTTAGCAAGGTATTAACAAGTTCCTGAGAAAACCCCCTCACTCTCAGTAACGCCCTTTCAAATTCCACGCCACCAGATGTAAATTGGACACTCGTTGATGGAGAATAGGATCTTAGGAAAGGAGGTCTGGAAGAATCCAGGGTTGAGAAACCGACATCTTTCTCAGCCAGGGGAACCATGGTCTCTTGGGCCAGAATGGTGCTATTAAGATTACTCGAGATTTGTCTTCCCGTATCTTCCTCAGAACTATCGGGACACATGACGTGAGCCCTATGTTTAGCTTTAACGGACCGTTTTTTCCCCGTAGTCTTTGGGGGATCCTTCTCAGCCGGTGATTCATCCCTACGGCTTGAGGACTTGCCAGGCTTAGACTTTTGACTAGTTCTATCTCCTCAAGGACTACTACTGTCACTAGACCACCGCAGGGTAACCGCTGCTTCTCTTGACACTGCTGCTCTGGAGAGTGCTGCAGCGCTTCTTGCTCATGAGACTCCATATTACAAGATGGCCGAGAAGCACATGGCAGCCCAAACAGATTCCTTATGTAGCTGGCTTCCCCACAAGAAGGTACCTCCCCTGGACGGGGTCAGCAGGGCCAATCAGGGTGATCTGCCCAGTACATACTCCACACGCCCCTAGGAGGCCCCTCCCCCATAGGCTCATACACACGGCGATGGATCACCTAAAGCAAGCGCTTCCCCTGAAGGCTGCTTTCTCCTGCTGCTGTCTACCCCCACAGCCCTCTGTGGTGTGGCACCTGCAGCACACGGGGCAGACCGAGGAAGGGTACCTCCGCCTCCTGAACCGGCCTGCCGGGCCTGGGTCAATCTTCAGTCTTCACCTTTCTTCATAAGGTATGTCTGAAGGGATCCCCTGTCCCCAAGGGCGGATCCCCTCTCTCGTTGGTAATGTCATGGTGACTGAATATATATTCAGTTTTATAAATTGCGCGCCACACCTGTATTGAGTCCGGGGGGTACGTTTTTTCCCCCCGGTCTCAAGCGCCTCCCAGCCGTCAATCGCCTCCTCAGTGCACAGGGCACCGCCTCCTCTGTGTTGTATTCACGTCGCCAGCGCCGTGTTCTCATTTTTCAGGCATGTGCCAGATTTCCAGCCCCGCAGTGTGTTCTGATTTATTCACACTCCGGGGCTGGGAATCTGGCACATGCGCAGTTAGTCTCTGTGGCTGTCCCCATCTCATAGTAACATAGTAACATAGTTAGTAAGGCCGAAAAAAGACATTTGTCCATCCAGTTCAGCCTATATTCCATCATAATAAATACCCAGATCTACGTCCTTCTACAGAACCTAATAATTGTATGATACAATATTGTTCTGCTCCAGGAAGACATCCAGGCCTCTCTTGAACCCCTCGACTGAGTTCGCCATCACCACCTCCTCAGGCAAGCAATTCCAGATTCTCACTGCCCTAACAGTAAAGAATCCTCTTCTATGTTGGTGGAAAAACCTTCTCTCCTCCAGACGCAAAGAATGCCCCCTTGTGCCCGTCACCTTCCTTGGTATAAACAGATCCCCAGCGAGATATTTGTATTGTCCCCTTATATACTTATACATGGTTATTAGATCGCCCCTCAGTCGTCTTTTTTCTAGACTAAATAATCCTAATTTCGCTAATCTATCTGGGTATTGTAGTTCTCCCATCCCCTTTATTAATTTTGTTGCCCTCCTTTGTACTCTCTCTAGTTCCATTATATCCTTCCTGAGCACCGGTGCCCAAAACTGGACACAGTACTCCATGTGCGGTCTAACTAGGGATTTGTACAGAGGCAGTATAATGCTCTCATCATGTGTATCCAGACCTCTTTTAATGCACCCCATGATCCTGTTTGCCTAGGCAGCTGCTGCCTGGCACTGGCTGCTCCAGGTAAGTTTATCATTAACTAGGATCCCCAAGTCCTTCTCCCTGTCAGATTTACCCAGTGGTTTCCCGTTCAGTGTGTAATGGTGATATTGATTCCCTCTTCCCATGTGTATAACCTTACATTTATCATTGTTAAACCTCATCTGCCACCTTTCAGCCCAAGTTTCCAACTTATCCAGATCCATCTGTAGCAGAATACTATCTTCTCTTGTATTAACTGCTTTACATAGTTTTGTATCATCTGCAAATATCGATATTTTACTGTGTAAACCTTCTACCAGATCATTAATGAATATGTTGAAGAGAACAGGTCCCAATACTGACCCCTGCGGTACCCCACTGGTCACAGCGACCCAGTTAGAGACTATACCATTTATAACCACCCTCTGCTTTCTATCACTAAGCCAGTTACTAACCCATTTACACACATTTTCCCCCAGACCAAGCATTCTCATTTTGTGTACCAACCTCTTGTGCGGCACGGTATCAAACGCTTTGGAAAAATCGAGATATACCACGTCCAATGACTCACCGTGGTCCAGCCTATAGCTTACCTCTTCATAAAAACTGATTAGATTGGTTTGACAGGAGCGATTTCTCATAAACCCATGCTGATATGGAGTTAAACAGTTATTCTCATTGAGATAATCCAGAATAACATCCCTCAGAAACCCTTCAAATATTTTACCAACAATAGAGGTTAGACTTACTGGCCTATAATTTCCAGGTTCACTTTTAGAGCCCTTTTTGAATATTGGCACCACATTTGCTATGCGCCAGTCCTGCGGAACAGACCCTGTCGCTATAGAGTCACTAAAAATAAGAAATAATGGTTTATCTATTACATTACTTAGTTCTCTTAGTACTCGTGGGTGTATGCCATCCGGACCCGGAGATTTATCTATTTTAATCTTATTTAGCCGGTTTCGCACCTCTTCTTGGGTTAGATTGGTGACCCTTAATATAGGGTTTTCATTGTTTCTTGGGATTTCACCTAGCATTTCATTTTCCACCGTGAATACCGTGGAGAAGAAGGTGTTTAATATGTTAGCTTTTTCCTCGTCATCTACAACCATTCTTTCCTCACTATTTTTTAAGGGGCCTACATTTTCAGTTTTTATTCTTTTACTATTGATATAGTTGAAGAACAGTTTGGGATTAGTTTTACTCTCCTTAGCAATGTGCTTCTCTGTTTCCTTTTTGGCAGCTTTAATTAGTTTTTTAGATAAAGTATTTTTCTCCCTATAGTTTTTTAGAGCTTCAATGGTGCCATCCTGCTTTAGTAGTGCAAATGCTTTCTTTTTACTGTTAATTGCCTGTCTTACTTCTTTGTTTAGCCACATTGGGTTTTTCCTATTTCTAGTCCTTTTATTCCCACAAGGTATAAACCGCTTACACTGCCTATTTAGGATGTTCTTAAACATTTCCCATTTATTATCTGTATTCTTATTTCTGAGGATATTGTCCCAGTCTACCAGATTAAGGGCATCTCTAAGCTGGTCAAACTTTGCCTTCCTAAAGTTCAGTGTTTTTGTGACTCCCTGACAAGTCCCCCTAGTGAAAGACAGGTGAAACTGCACAATATTGTGGTCGCTATTTCCTAAATGCCCGACCACCTGCAGATTTGTTATTCTGTCAGGTCTATTAGATAGTATTAGGTCTAAAAGTGCTGCTCCTCTGGTTGGATTCTGCACCAATTGTGAAAGATAATTTTTCTTGGTTATTAGCAGAAACCTGTTGCCTTTATGGGTTTCACAGGTTTCTGTTTCCCAGTTAATATCCGGGTAGTTAAAGTCCCCCATAACCAGGACCTCATTATGGGTTGCAGCTTCATCTATCTGCTTTAGAAGTAGACTTTCCATGCTTTCTGTTATATTTGGGGGTTTGTAACAGACCCCAATGAGAATTTTGTTACCATTTTTCCCTCCATGAATTTCAACCCATATGGACTCGACATCCTCATTCCCTTCGCTAATATCCTCCCTTAAAGTGGACTTTAGACAAGACTTTACATAGAGACAAACCCCTCCTCCTCTCCGATTTTTACGATCCTTTCTAAACAGACTGTAACCCTGTAAGTTAACTGCCCAGTCATAGCTTTCATCTAACCATGTCTCGGTTATTCCCACTATGTCAAAGTTACCTGTAGATATTTCTGCTTCTAGTTCTTCCATCTTGTTTGTCAGGCTTCTGGCGTTTGCGAGCATGCAGTTTAGAGGATTTTGTTTTGTTCCAATCTCCTCACTGTGGATTGTTTTAGAAATGTTCTTACCTCCCTTCAGAGTATGTTTTCCTGGGTCGTCTTTGTTCGAGTCTAATGTTTTTTTTCCCGTCCCCTCTTCTTCTAGTTTAACGCCCTCCTGATGAGTGTAGCGAGTCTTCTGGCGAATGTGTGTTTCCCAGGTTTGTTGAGGTGTAGTCCGTCTCTGGCGAGGAGTCCATCATACCAGTAATTCACACCGTGGTCCAGGAATCCAAATCCTTGTTGTCTGCACCATCGTCTTAGCCAGTTGTTTGCATCAAGGATCCTGTTCCATCTCCTGGTGCCATGCCCGTCTACTGGAAGGATAGAAGAAAAAACTACCTGTGCATCCAGTTCCTTTACTTTCTTCCCCAACTCTTCAAAGTCCTTGCAGATTGTCGGTAGGTCCTTCCTTGCCGTGTCATTGGTGCCAACATGTATCAGAAGAAATGGGTGGACGTCCTTGGAGCTGAAGAGCTTTGGTATCCTATCGGTCACATCCTTGATCATCGCACCTGGAAGGCAGCATACTTCTCTTGCAGTTATGTCCGGTCTGCAGATGGCTGCTTCTGTGCCTCTCAGTAGTGAGTCTCCCACCACCACCACTCTTCGTTGCTTCTTGGCTGTACTTTTTGCTGTCACTTGTTGCTGTGTGCCCTTTTCTTTTTTGCTTGCTGGTATTGCTTCATTCTTAGGTGTGCCATCTTCATCCTCTACAAAGATTTGATATCGGTTCTTCAGTTGTGTGGTTGGTGATTTCTCCATGGTCTTCTTGCTTCTTTTGGTCACATGCTTCCACTCATCTGCTTTTGGAGGTTCTCTGACACTTTTTTCACCTTCTGTGACCAGTAGAGATGCTTCTGTTCTGTCTAGAAAGTCTTCATTCTCTTTGATGAGTTTCAAAGTTGCTATTCTTTCTTCCAGACCCCGCACCTTTTCTTCTAAAAGGGCCACTAGTCTACACTTCTGACAGGTGAAATTGGATTCTTCTTCTGGTCGATCTGTGAACATGTAGCACATGCTGCAGCTCACCATGTAGGTTGTCACATCTGCCATGTTGCTCCTAGATCCTGCTGACTTGCTGTGTGTTTTCCTTCTTGTGTAATCTACTCAGCCAAGCTCTCTTGCAATAATGTCCTACAGGCAAAAATTCTTACGGCGCGCGGTTTGGTGATGCTTTCGAAGCAGCTGGTCCCGGCTGTACCCAACGATCTTCTAGCTTAGGGAGACTTCGCTTCTCCCAGAAGGCACCTGGAATATGCAAATTAGCCTCCTGAAGCTTGAATCCCTGGTTTGGTGATGCTTTCGAAGCAGCTGGTCCCGGCTGTACCCAACGATCTTCTAGCTTAGGGAGACTTCGCTTCTCCCAGAAGGCACCTGGAATATGCAAATTAGCCTCCTGAAGCTTGAATCCCTGGTTTGGTGATGCTTTCGAAGCAGCTGGTCCCGGCTGTACCCAACGATCTTCTAGCTTAGGGAGACTTCGCTTCTCCCAGAAGGCACCTGGAATATGCAAATTAGCCTCCTGAAGCTTGAATCCCTGAAGCTTGAATCTCCCTCCGCCTCTTTTCTCCAGCGTTATACAACTTGTCTGCACTGCAGCATCAGAGTGATAACAAGCTGAATGCTGGTGTGTGGATCAGCTGATGTGAGTTCCAGGGCAGCGTGCACAGCGCATGCCTGAAAAATGAGAGCATGGCGAAGGTGATGTGAATACAGATGAAGCGGCGCCCGATGCACTGAGGGGATGATTGACGGCTGGGAGGTGGTTGAGTCCAGATAAAAAAAAGGGGACCCCCGGACTCAATACAGGTATGGCGCGCAATTTATAGCGTTAGGCTAGGTTCACATTATGTTATGTGAACCCGTTTAACGCACTACGTTACACCGCGGCATAACGCATTGTAACGTAGTCAGTTAACGCCGCCATTGCTTGTAATGGCGAACGCATCGCTAGCGCACGCCCACATTGGGTGTGCGCTAGCGATGTGCCATCATTTGAGTGACAGACCGCGAACGCTGCTTGCAGCGTTCGCGGTCCGTTCCTCGCTAGCGCAGATCGGGGATCTGAGCTAGCGGGATCGGCAAATGCGATCCCTTTTGGACATTGCGTTAGCGCAATGTGCTAAACGGACTGCCCTAACGCAATGTGAACTTAGCCTTATTAGGGAGCAAAAACATAAAAGCCACCTTCACAGAATGCAGCCTTAGGCTGCCGTCACACTAGCAGTATTTGGTCAGTATTGTACATCAGTATCTGTAAGCCAAAACCAGGAGTGGGTGATTAATACAGAAGTGGTGCATATGTTTCTATTATACTTTTCCTCTATTTGTTCCCCTCCTGGTTTTGGCTTACACATACTGAGGTAAAATACTCACCAAATACTGCTAGTGTGACGGCAGCCTTAGGCATGCAAAACACATGCAAACGTCTGATAACGCAGCGTTTTTATCCGCATCAGCTTACATATGATGGTAAAAAACCTGCAGCGTTTGCATGCGTTTTTACATATGTTTGCGCTTTTTATGCGCATGCGTTTGATATTTCCAGGAGGGTGTGTCTTTAATGGGCATGTCTAATCAGTTCGTGGACATGCGCAGTCCGAAGTATGCAAGCGCTTACTTGTAATTGTTAGCGCTAGGAATGCTGCAAAAAACAAACAAACGCATTACAGTCTATGGGAACGCATGCGTACACGTCTTTGCGTATGCATGCGTTTGATACGCATGCATACGCAAAGACATGTGTACGCATGCGTTCCCATAGACTGTAATGCGTTTGTTTGTTTTTTGCAGCATTCCTAGCGCTAACAATCGCATAAGTTTCTAGGGGGCAAATTGACGCCTCTAAAATTACTACATGTAGCGTTTACCGCGCCAAGCCGCAGACGACAAAATACTGCATGCGTCGTCAAACGCGGCAAAACGCAACCAATCGCAGACACCTGCGTCCCTAATGTTGAAGATGGGAATACACAACGCATGCAGAAAATTGCGGCACAACCGCAAATGTGAAACCAGCCTTAGTGCTACAGAAGGTGGCTCTTTAACTTAAAAATGCCCGGTTTGGGGGCAAGGGGGGTGACAGGTTCCCTTTAACTCTGCTGCCCGACTAATTAATCTCTCTCCTCGCTACACTCCTGCTTCCCCTCTTTGAAAATCCCTTCACTGATTCCCAATTTCCCAGCGTATCCAGTTTAAACTACTAACACTGACCTACAAAGCCATCCATAACCTGTCTCCTCCGTATATTTCCAAACAAATCCCTCAATATTTTCCCTCACATAATCTCCGGTCCTCCCAAGACCTCCTTCTCTCCTCCACGCTTATTCGCTCCTCACCCAACTGCCTCCAAGACTTCTCCCGAATATCCCCCATCCTCTGGAATTCTGTGCCCCAACACGTCCGGTTATCCACCACATTTGGATCCTTCAAAAGAAACCTGAAAACCCATCTCTTCAAAGAAGATTCCAACCTGTAATGACCACATGGCCACCTCAACACCATCAGAGCTACTGCAACCCCCGACCTACTGTCTCCTTCCCCACCATCCTGTACAATGTAAGTCCACAAGGGCAGGGTCCTCTTCCCTCTGTACCAGTCTGTCATTGTTAGTTTGCTTACTGTAAGTGATATCTGTATTTTGATGTAATCCCTTCTGTACAGCACCATGGAATTAATGGTGCTATATAAATACTGTATATACTCAAGTATAAGCCGAGAATTTCAGCCCATTTTTCTAGGCTGAAATTGCCACTCTCAGCTTATACTCAAGTCATTCCCAGGGGTCGGCAGAGGAGGGGGAGCGGCAGCTGTGTAATAATACTCACCTGCTGCTGGCGCGGTCCCTGGTTCTCCGGGCACTGACAGCTTCTTCCTGCATTGAGCGGTCACATGGTTCCCCTCATTACAGTAGTGAATATGGACTCCCATAGGGGTGGAGCCGCATATTCATTACTGTAATGAACGGTACCATGTGACCTGCTCAATACATGAAGAAGCTGTCAGCGCTCGGAGAACCAGGGACCTGTAGGGACAGCGCCAGGAGCAGGTGAGTATAACCGGGGCATATTCACCTGTCCCACATTCCACCGTCGGTGCCACTCCGTTCTCTGCAGTGACGTTCAGGTCGCGATGATGCGATTAGTGCGCGTGCTGCCCTCTGCCTGAACAGTCAGTGCAGAGGACGTGGAAAACACAGCGGCGCTCGGCGGTGGAACGGGAAAGGCGAGTATAGCAAGTGCCGGGGGCCTGAGCGACGAGAGGTGAGAATGTGATTTTAGTTTTTTTGTATGAAAATACGGTCCGTTATTTACGGCCGTAATACGCAGAAAAGTCCCCAAAATAGTAATCCGTATGTCATCCGTAGGCAGGGTGTGTCAGTGCATTTTGCGCATGGCATCCTCCGTATGTAATTCGTATGGCATCCGAAAGCTGGGTCTCCATCAGAGGTCATGGGTCTTCCAGCAGGACAATGACCCAAAACACACTTCAAAAAGCACTAGAAAATGGTTTGAGAGAAAGCACTGGAGACTTCTAAGGTGGCCAGCAATGAGTCCAGACCTGAATCCCATAGAACACCTGTGGAGATATCTAAAAATGGCAGTTTGGAGAAGGCACCCTTCAAATATCAGGGACTTGGACCAGTTTGCCAAAGAAGAATGGTCTAAAATTCCAGCAGAGCATTGTAAGAAACTCATTGATGGTTACCGGAAGTGGGTGGTCGCAGTTATTTTGGCTAAAGGTTGTGCAACTAAGTATTAGGCTGAGGGTGCCAATACTTTTGTCTGGCCCATTTTTGGAGTTTTGTGTGAAATGATCAATGTTTTGCTTTTTGCTTCATTCTCTTTTGTGTTTTTTCATTTAAGACAAATTAAATGAAGATAATAATACCAAAGAATGTGTTTGCAATCATTTTCAGGAAGAAACTGAGTATTATCTGACAGAAGGAATAGAAGAAAGGCGTTCCAGCTCCTTTAAAAATGTCAAAAACTTTATTTATCCATTAAAATGCGAAACAGCAATCCTTGCCTTAGTGCGAAAATGTGAGTGCAGAGTACATGCGACGCGTTTCGATCTAAATGATCTTACTCAATGCATCATCTGACAGAATTGCAGGGGTGTCAATACTTTTGGCCATGACTGTGTGTGTGTGTATATATATATTATCATACGGCATACAGCGCTAGATAGCTTAAGAGCCGGTAATTCAATTGCCGGCTTTTCATTTCTCTCTCACAAACCCGACATGATATGAGACATGGTTTACATACAGTAAACCATCTCATATCCCTTTTTTTTTGCATATTCCACACTACTGTTAGTAGTGTGTATGTGCAAAATTTGGGCGCTCTATTAAATTAACGGGTTAAATCGTGGAAAAAATTGGCGTGAGCTCCCGCGCAATTTTCTCCACCAGAATGGTAAAGCCAGTGATTGAGGGCAGATATTAATAGCCGGCTAAAAACATCTGTCCCCAGCCACCCCAGAAAAGGCACATCTGGAAGATGCGCCTATTCTGGCACTTGGCCACTCTCTTCCCATTCCCGTGTAGCTGCGGGATATGGGGTAATGAAGGGTTAATGTCACCTTGCTATTGTAAGGTGACATTAAGCCAGATTAATAATGGAGAGGGGTCAATTATGACACCTATCCATTATTAATCCAATAGTATGAAATGGTTAATAAAACACACACATTATTACAAAGTATTTTAATGAAATAAATACACAGGTTGTTATAATATTTTATTATACTGGTAATCCACCTGAAGACCTTTGTCACCTGAAGCAAATGTAAAGAAAACAAACAACAATATTCTATACCTTCCGATGATCAGTCTCGTCCCACGCTGTAAATCCATCTGAAGGGGTTAACTAATTTTACAAGCAGAAGCTCTGCTAATGCAGCCGCCCCTGCCTGTAAAAACCAGCCAATGAATGGAATGTAGATGAATGACCTGTAGTTACCTCGAGTCGTGGTGATGCGCCCTCTGCTGGATGTCCTCATATGAACTCGAGCCTGGGAACTTTTCAGAATATTTTCTGAAGGAGATAGGAAAAGCCGGCAATTGAATTACTGCCTTTTAAGCTATCTAGCACTGTATGAAATATTAATATATATATATATATATATATATATATATATATATATAGTGTGTGTCTCACTGCTGACATATATATATATATACCCCTGTACTATGTGTAGACATTTATTTTCTCTATTCTATTGTAACCTGTCAGTGTGATTTTACTGTACACCGCACTGAATTGCCGGCTTTTCTATAGAACACCGCTGTGTATTTCTCACAAGTCACACTGCTGGTCCGTGTGTAATCCGTATTTTTCTCGCCCCCATAGACTTTCATTGGCGTATTTTTTGCGCAATACGGTGACAAACGCAGCATGCTGTGATTTTCTACGGCCGTAGAAGACTGTATATTACGGATCAGTAAAATACGGCAGATAGGAGCTGGGCCATAGAGAATCATTGTACTGTGTGCAATCCGTATTTTCTGCACCTCTCTTATGTCCGTAAAACACGCTAGTGGGACGCCGGCCTAATATCTCCATATAGTATACGAATGATACCTCCTCCACATAGTACATATTACACCTCCACATTGTATACGTATTGTTGTACATGCTAGCATACGTTAGCACACGGAGTCCGTATGTCCAGGCAGTGTCAGCCCGCAGACTCCCCCGTCACCGCACAGCGGGCTCCGCCTCACTCCAGCTCGCAGCGTCTCTGTATAGAGTAGGCGGAGCTCTTCGCACTCCTGCTTTCAGTGCTTTGTGTCCCCTGCAGGCTTCCGTAGTGCGTGTCGCCGCTGAGAGCAGCTGTGGACGGTGGCTTAGTTACCTTGCGGGGAGTTTCTTGATCGCTGAGTGGAGAACCGTCGCCGAGGTGAGAGCGGGCCGTCGGTGCACGGCTGAGGGCTCGGTGTGTACTCGGGCCTGTGCCGCACTACGTGACACTTGCTAATTCCGGAGCCTGGAGAGGCAGCGTCACCAGAATATATGGGCACGGGCTCGGAAAGGGTGACACTTCGTGCTCGGGCCCCTGTGCAGGGCTTGGCTTTCAGCCTGCCTCATCCCTGGCGTGTAACGTGGTGGCCACTGCCCTGCAGACGCCGGGGCATCTTCCCTTGGGCTCAGCACACGTGCACACTGTACCGCAAGATCTGCATATGTCAGCCCATACATCATGGCAGAGGGGCAAATCTGAATCTTCTGCGTAAACTGACCTGACATTCCCCAGCGCCTGTGCGTGTCCCCTGCGGACCCCGCTGTAGTGTGGGGATGAGATCTAGGCCGGGGTCACAGTGTCATCATAGTGTGACAGAATCTCAGCACAGGTGCGGAGAACATGGAGAGTAACATTTCTCCATGGACCCTGTGCGGGTGCCTCAGACTGCACTCCGATGGCATCCAAGTGCAGTCTGATGTTTCACACGCACCTATAGACTTGAATGTGTTCGCTCACGCTGTGAATAACAGTCCGTCCCATTGTCATCCAGGTGAGTGATTCTCCTGTCATCCGTGTGCTGTCCGTACACAACAGCTATTAACCATTTACAGTTCCAGATGCTATAGAATTGTAATGTATCCGTGTGGCATGTAGGATGCTACGATTCCTTTTTTTTTTTTTTTGTCATGCCGAATATAGCTGAGAAAAAATACCCCGATCTGCACGGCCCCACTGAATAACACTGGCCCGAGTGCAATCTGATTTTTTTTTTTTAATTTATCAGATTGCACTCATCTGATTTCTGCGCAAATGTGAATGAGCCCTTAGTAAATTCTCCAGCGCCTGTCTGGTTCCCCTGCAGACTCCTCTGTACTGAGGGATGACATTTAGTACATTTTCCGCTGTAAATTTAGTATGCTGCCCACAAATGCTGGCAGTGCACCTGCCCTGTGTAGTCAAACCCTATGAGTTTTTGGCACCGCTGCAAGAAAAAAAAATCCACGGAATTAAAGGGACACTGTCAGCACAAAATGACTGTTCAAACCAAGTACAGGTGCTCGGTGCTTCACGGCGGTGCCGGTCATTTATATACAGCTTCCCACCTGCTAGTTTTCCATCTATGTCTTCCTTTCTACGACCCTATGAAGCCAGCGCTGTCAGTCATAGAAGAGGGGGGTGGAGACAGAGGGAAAACAAGCCGGTGGGAGGTGTATATAAATGATTGGCCCCGCCGTGAAGCACCGAACGGCAGGACTTGGTTTGAACAGTGATTCTGTGCTGACAGTCCTTTTACTGACCGCAGGGTGCTGAATTTAAAAAAAAGAAATCCCCACTTACCTCCTGGACTGACGCCGTACTTCCACTCTGGGCCCTTCATGCTCCCCTGTTCTGCTGATGTGCAGAATGTCACGTGACCACTGCAGTCAATCAAAAGAAGCCAAATATTCCTTGTTTTCATATAGACTGAGGGCTGGAGGAGCGTGGGGCCATCTATAAAGGGCTGTTTAGTTGCGGACAGCCCCTTTAAGTCACATGCTACTCCTTTTATTAGGAATTCTGCACAGATAAGCTTGGTGCTATATCTCACATAGGTTGTGCTTCTTTCTCTAGATTGGAAACTTGGCTCTGAGCCCTTCAGTCACCACCAGAGCACAGACAAACTACTGTTCACTTCTCTAGGTAAGCAATTGGTTAACTAGCGAGAATACAAAGTTTTTTCTTTTACAGCTCTAGGTGGTTATACAGGTATGAGTTATGTATTAAGTGTGTGTGTATATAATATACATATTGTATGCATGTGCTTCTCACACAATTAGAATATCATCGAAACGTTAATTTATTTCAGTTCAATATAAAAAGTGAAACTGCTATATTATATAGAGTCATTACAAACAGAGTGATCTGTTTCAAGTGTTTATTTCTGTTAATGTTGATTATGGCTTACAGCCAATGAAAACCCAAAAGTCATTATCTCAGTAAATTAGGGTATGTTCCCACGGTCGGTAAATGTTGCGGGTTGGACGCTGTGTACATCCACAGCGTCCATCCCACAGCGGACAGATGTTACAGCATAGTGGATGGGACGTCAAGAAATCCTTGCGGAGACGGACATGCGGCACGTCTTTCCAGACCGCAGCATGTCTCTTTATCTTGCAGAGATGCTCAGTCTCCGCAAGATAAATGTCAACCCGTACAATGCATTGGGCGTGGTGATTCCGCATTGTTCATTGAACACATGCGGAATCGCCTGCGTTCGAAAGCCGGCAGTGCTTTGGACGGAGCGGACATGTGCTGCGTCCAAAGCGCTGCTGACTACTAACCGTGGTGACATACCCTTATAAAGTATTCTAACACCAGCTGGAAAAATTATTTTTAAATCTGAAATGTTGGCCTACTGAAATGTATGTTCAGTAAATGCACTCAATACTTGGTCGGGGCTCCTTTTGCATCAATTACTGCATCAATGCGGCGTGGCATGGAGGCGATCAGCCTCTGGCACTGCTGAGGTGTTATGGAAGCCCAGGTTGCTTTGATAGCAGCCTTCAGCTCATCTGCATTATTGGGTCTGGTGTCTCTCATCTTCTTGACAATACCCCACAGATTCTAAATGGGGTTAAGGTCAGGTGAGTTTGCTGGCCAATCAAGCACAGTGATAATGTTGTTTTTAAACCAGGTATTGGTACTTTTGGCAGTGTGGACAGGTGCCAAATCCTGCTGGAGAATGAAACTTCCATCTCCAAAAAGCTTGTCGGTAGAGGGAAGCATGAAGTGCTTCAAAATGTCCTGGTAGACGGCTGCGCTGACTTTGGTCTTGATAAAACACAGTGGACCTACACCAGCAGATGACATGGCCCCCAAACCATCACTGATTGTGGAAACTTCACACTACTGTAGACCTTGTAAATCAAGGTTCCAGAGTCTGGAGGAAGAGTGGAGGGGCACGCAATCCAAGCTGCTTAAGGTCTAGTGGGATAACTTGCTGATCAGGCCTGTCTTGAAGAAAGTGGTGTTGTATATGCTCAGCCTCCCCACCATTTAGTTGTCATGCTGGATGAAGGATAAGTAAGTGCACAACAACAGGGAGAGGAAAGGGGGTACCCAAACAATAGGGAAGTAGAGACTGCCTAGGCAGATTTATAATTGCCCTCTCTTCCCTAACCGTCCCTATATAGGTTCTGCGCCCATCGCCAAGCAGTAACCTAATCCCTGCCTGACCCTAGCGATAGGCCCTGGTTAGGGAGGGGATGAGGTGGGCACTATTGAGTCCGCACTACAGCTAAAACAGAGAGGGTAGACGAATGAGGGGAAGACAACGGAGATGTGACGCTAGCAATCCTCCAAGAGTCTTCTGAGAAGGAACTAACCGCCTGTTACTTCCAACTGGACAGAGACAAGTAAGAGCTAACACCAGCACCATGCTGCAGCGATTTAATGTATTTAAACCTACCGCACACTCTGCTACCTACAGAGGTGATGATCTCTCTATACGGCGACCTGTGACCACTGCAGTCAATCTTCCTGTAGTGGATCACTGAGAGGGACAGGATCAGGTGTTGTGGGAGTGGCAGGGAATTGGTAAGGGATATATGACTTTCAGTTTGTTTCTGGGGGGTAGGGGGGTTGATCAGTCTGACCATTTGGTTAAAAAAAAAAAAAGAATAATATTCCGTAGACAGCCTCTTTATTGTATCTGGGTTAGGGCCTGTGCACAATATGTGGATTTGTCACAGAGCCTGATGGGTTTTCTTGATGCCAGCCAAGAGAATGAGAATTCTGAAGTCACACTGATTATTTGTGCTTTGCAGATTTGAATCTGCAGCATGTCAGTTCTTTAACATTGTTACTGCAGATTTCGCACATAGGGCTAGCTCCCACTTGTATTAAATTGGACAAATGCAACCTGATTAACCCCTTCATGATCCAGCCTATTTTGACCTTAATGACCTGGCCATTTTTTGCAATTCTGACCAGTATTTTATTATTATTATTCATTTTTATAGCCCCATTTATTCCATGGTGCTTTCCATGTGAACGGGGCAAATATAGACAAGTACAATAAACAGGAGTAAAACAAGGCATACACAAGTACAGGAGGAGAGAGGACCCTGCCCGCGAGGGCTCACAGTCTGCAGGGGATGGGTGAGGATACACTAGGTGAGGGTAGAGCTGGTCATGTGGCGGTTGAGTAGACTGGGGATCACTGCAGGTTGTAGGCTTCAGTATCCATTTATGAGGTAATAACTCAGGAACGCTTCAATGGATCCTAGCGGTTCTGAGATTGTTTTTTCGTGACATATTGGGTTTCATGTTAGTAGTAAATTTAGGTTAATATTTTTTGCGTATATTTGTGAAAAAATCAGAAATTTGGCAAAAATTTCGCAACTTTCAAATTTTGAATTTTTATTCTGTTAAACCAGAGAGTTATGTGACACAAAATAGTTAATAAATAACATTACCCACATGTCTACTTTACATCAGCACAATTTTGAAAACTATTTTTTTTTTATTTGCTAAGAAGTTATAAGGGTTAAAATTTGACCAGCGATTTCTCATTTTTACAACAAAATTTACAAAACCATTTTTTTTAGGGGCCATCTCACATTTGAAGTCAGTTTGAGGGGTCTATATGGCTGAAA
Organism: Ranitomeya imitator; assembly: GCF_032444005.1. Classification (NCBI taxonomy): domain Eukaryota; kingdom Metazoa; phylum Chordata; class Amphibia; order Anura; family Dendrobatidae; genus Ranitomeya; species Ranitomeya imitator. Next base: position 406,873,086 of record NC_091282.1, read on the forward strand.
ATACCCAAAAGTGACACCATTCTAAAAACTGCACCCCTCAACCACATTCAAGAAGTTTATTAACCCTTCAGGTGCTTCACAGCAGCAGAAGCAACATGGAAGGAAAAAATGAACATTTCACTTTTTAGTCACAAAAATGCTTTTAGCAACAATTTTTTTTATTTTCCCAAGCGTACAAGGAGAAACTGGACCCCGAAAGTTATTGTACAATTTGCTCTGAGTACGCCGATACCCCATATGTGTGTGGGGGGGGGGTAGGGAACCACTGTTTGGGCGCACGACATGGCTCGGAAGGGAAGGAGCGCCATTTGACTTTTTTTGGAGAGCCCCTGTGTGCCTAAACACACGGATTTACCGTGGATTTCCAGTGTTTTTTGTGCGGATTCCTATTGAGGAACAGGTGTAAAACGCTGCGGAATCCGCGCAAAGAATTGACATTCTGCGGAAAATACAACGCAGCGTTTCCGCACAGTATTTTCCGCACCATGGGCACAGCGGATTTGGTTTTCCATAGGTTTACATGGTACTGTAAACATGATGGAAAACTGCTACAAATCCGCAGCGGCTAATCTGCTGCGGATCCGCAGCTAAATCCGCACCGTGTGCACGTACACTAATTCAAACCCTAATTCTAACCCTAACCCTAGTTCTAACCCTAACCCTAGTGGAAAAATAAAAGTAAATATATTTTCTTTGTTATTATTGTCCCTACCTATAGGGGTGATAAAGGGGGGGTTATTTATTTATTTTTTTATTTTGATCACTGTGATAGAACCCATCACAGCGATCAAAATGTACCTGGAATGAATCTGCCGGCCAGCAAATTCGGCGGATGCACTGTGCATGCGGGGGTGGGATCGGACCACGGGGGGGAGCGAGATCGGACTGCGGGGGGAGTGGACAGGAGGATGGAGGGGAGCGGAGGACAGCAGAAAACAGGACGGGGGCGGTGGATCGGTGGCCAGGGCAGATCGCGGTCTCCAGCCATAGCCGATGATATTGCAGCATCGGCCATGGCTGGATTGTAATATTTCACCAATTTTCATTGGTGAAATATTACGATTGCTCTGATTTGAAAGTGAAACGTCACATTCAACAGCCAATCAGAGCGCCCGTAGCCACGGGGGGAGGGGGGGCGAAGCCTCCCCCCCTTGGGCTGAAGTACCACTCACCCTGTCCCTGCAGGTCGGGTGAAATTTCAGTTAACCCTTTCACCCGACCTGCAGGGACGTGATCATTCTGTGACACAGCATATGCATCACAGGTCAGATTGACACCGACTTTCATGACGCCTACGCTGTCACAGGTTGGAAAGGGGTTAAAAATCGCATGGCATTCGTATCACTTTAATCCTATGCTTTTGTTCTCAATGGCATTTTTGTTTTTTGCTCCTATCGGATCTCGATATTTAGATTGCACGCACCCATATAAGTCTATGGGTGCATGTGAAACATTGCACCCCTCTCAGATATCACCCGAGTGCAGTGTAGTTCCCACCGGCAGCAGAGGAGAAGTTAATTTCTCCATTTCCTCCAAACCTGTGCTCTGAACCTGACTTTTGAGATAACAGAGCATGCTCGCAGCAAAGCCAAAGCCGAGGGTCATTAGGATATCACATCCGATGTGATACACTAGTGTGACTCTGGCCATACTAATGAGTTGGGAAAATCTGCAACAAAAACACAAGTAAAAGTTGCATCAAAAATGTGCTTATTTTACGCTGCGCTTTTCCTGCCAAGAGATGCAGAAATTTCTGCACAAAATACTTAGCGTGCTAATTCCCTTATTCTGTGTGTGAAGAAGATAATGACAGTGCTGCAGGCTGTGTGCACTGGTATCCAATGCAGGAGCAATGAACAGTCACACAGAGGAAGAATGGATGACTTCTTTTAATACTAGGGAACCTGTCATGGTGTAAATGGTATCTGATCTGCAGGCAAGATGACATAGAGCAGGAGGAGCTGGTAATACTGATGTACATTTTTGTAGGAAGAGTTTCAGTAAAACTTGAATTTTATTAATTGATCTCCATGTTGTTAGTGTGCATATGAGTCCAGTGGGCGTTCCTATTCAGTGATTGACAGTCTTCTCTATATGACTGTACATGCAGAGATAGCTGTCAATCATTAGTAGGACCACCCACTGGACTCATATCCATACACCAGGGATATCAATGAGTAAATTATAAGTTCTAGTGAATTTTAAACCTACATATCGTTCTGCTCAGCTTCTTCTCTATACCATACTGTCCACAGATTGGGCTGAATGTACAATGTGACAGGTTCCTTTAGGCCACATTCACACCATCAATATTTGGTCAGTATTTTACCTCCAGTATGTGTAAACCAAAACCATGAGTAGGACAATCAGAGGAAAAGTATAATAGGGACACGTCACCACTTCTGTTTTATCACCCACTCATAGTTTTAGCTTACAAACACGGAGGTGAAAAACTCATTTATATGTACATGTGTTAAAAATTAAAAAAAATGTTCCTGTGCTGAGATAATCTTATAAATGTGCCCCTGCTGTGTAATGGCTGTGTCTGACCATGCATGAACATGGTCTGATCATACCACAGCTCCTGGGCATGGGGGAAGCCACAGAGAGTATACAGATAATACAGCAGGGAATCACAGCTGATTCTTTCTGTGAGGTAAAACATTTCCCTGCATGTTTTAATGTTTTATCTCACAAAAAGATTCAGCTGTGATCCCCTGCTGTCCTGTCTGTATACTCTTGGGCTTCCTCAACATGTCTTGTATTTTCAGCATTATGCCACAGTAAAGTATAATGATTGCTGTTTTATTTCTTTTTGGTGCTATTCTCTCTAGTAATGGCTTCCGCTGTAGTGAGCTTCGTCCCCACCACTGCCTCCCGCTTTGCCCTGCTGAAGGTAGACAGCAGCAGTGATTCTGACTCTGAGAAGACAAAGAACAGCCGCGGTGCAGGAAAACTGCGAGGACCTGCTGCAGGAGGAAAGAACAATGCAAATGAGAAAAAGAGGGAGAAAAGGAGGAAAAAGAAGGAACAGCAACAGAGTGAGGCTAATGAGGTATGTATGTATGATGGGTGTCAGTAGTGTATGAGAAAGTGGTCCACCTTCTGGATGATGTTAAAACATATGAAATTTATTCAAACATTTTAAAAGGCCCATGACATTCAGTACTAAAGGTGGGGAGCAGGAAACAACAACGTATTTCGAACTCTTAACAGCGTTCTTCCTCAAGGCCTGATGGGAAGTTTCTCATTTACCCAAAATCCACAATGAATGAATCCGATAGGATAAGTAGTCACATGACATTAAAACTAATCAAAAATAAAATCAAATACATTCTAAAACAAGACAAGAAATAGAAAACAATCGATAAGCCAAAAGAATTACCTAGTAACTGCACATAATATCGCGGCGCAGGTACAAACCATCGGGGAATATTGATCTTAGATTAAATATGCAAAAGACTTCTCTAGTGAGGAGAAGCCTTCTCATGTCTCCGCCCTGTCGGAGATCCCTAACCCTTTCTATGCCAAATACCTGGACAGAAGTAAGTTATCTCTCTGACACAATATAAAGTGCTTGGAAACAGATTAGGGTGTAAATATTTCTATTAGAGAAATTGTTAGTGTTGAAAATATCAATTATATATATCATTTGCTGACACATGATCAGCCTTTGTCATCAGGTATGCTGATGGGTAAGCTCCCCAAAATAATACTATAACTTTATTGCGCTACAATTATGTAGTAATCCCTGACGCTAGTGGATATATGTTTCTGGGGAAGGCTTCCCATTAAAACTTTGGGCACTATGCACTTTACGTTCTGACATGTATTTTTTGCCGGTGAACCTGTGACTACCCTAACCCTCTATGTGTTTAATGTTGTTAGATATGTACCTTTTTATCATTAATTAAATAAAGTATTATATACTCCGCACCGTCCCTTTCCCCCCCCACCCCCCCATGGCGGTCACCGGGCTCTAATCCAGTCCGGCGCAGTGCCTCTGCCCCCCGCTCTCCTTCGGGTGGGCTAGCCTTGCAGGGCCTCCACGCCGCGGCTTCCCTTCCCACCGGCCACCGGGGTCTAATTTAGGGCCCGGCTTCTGTCGGGGCCTAGTGTGGCGTTATGGCTCCGTCCCCCATCCTCTTTCCGGCGGGCTTTTCTTCTGCCCGTCTTCCCCTGTTCTCTCTGGTGCTTAGCCCCGCCCACTCCTCCCAGCCTCAGCACAGACTGCAGCCGGCGCCATCTTTGTACCCTCATTCGTGCAGCTTCAGCGCCTCTTGGCTCGTGCTGCGGACTTCAGAGAGCAGGTCTTTCCACCTTTGCGCGCGTTTTTTGCACTGCTTCATCTACAGTCACCATTCCCGGTGTGTGGACCCAGCGGTGATTCCTCCTACAGGACCTGCTTTCCCTGACGACCTCCTCCATCCTCTACAGCCGAAGCTATCCACAGGACATCTGCCATGAGTAGCTCTGCACTGCAGACTGATACTTTTCCTCTGCTTTTGTCAGACACCTTACCCACCGCTCTGCCCCGAGTGAGAGTGAGGCCCCTATCCCAGGGTGGGCTTCCTCTGTCTTAATCTGTGGCGGATCTCACCTGGGTATCCCAGAACCGGTGTCCGTTCTTGATAAGTTGACCTTGCAGACTTCCGCGGTAGCCAGCGGGTCTCAGGAAGCCCCGTCTGAGCCTGCCAAGATAGGCCGTAAAGGGTCCAGACAGGAGCGCCGGTCCGAATCCTCTTCCCGTTCCATCTCGCCTCACGGTCCATCTCAGTGGTCAGTTTCTTCCCAGGCCTCTTCCCCGAGTCAGGCGAGGCGTTCTCGGACGCACCTTCAGAGGGACGTTTTGGAGCTGCATTCTGACCAAATCGCTAACATGAGGGATATGGTTCAGAGCCTCATTGGAGCAATCAACCAGACCTGTGGCATCAAAGATTCCTCGATGGAACGCGCGGGTCAGACGGTTTTGTTTAGATGGTCGAAGCCACCTTCCAAGGTCTTTGCTCCTCACCCTGAATTCGAGGAGATCCTGACCAGAGAAAAAGAGAATCTGACCAGACGCCTTCAGAGAGGAAAGTACCTTCGCGTTTTATATCCTTTTTCTCCGGAGCTCACCGCTAATTGGACTGCTCCTCCCTCGGTGACCAACACAGTCCTTCCGCTTTCTGGCGGAGCATCTCTGAAAGATTCTAACGATAGTCATAGAATCCTTTGTGAAGTCAGCCTTCGAAACAGCTGCGTCTACTTTTGCCCGGCCATTGCTTCCACTTGGGTTTTAAAATCCATTTCCAAATGAGTCAAACAACTCCGTTGGGGCATTCTAGATGGGACCCCACCTGGACAGCTGGCGGAGCTTGCCAACCAGATTTCTCATGCGGGTGAATACTTGGTCTCCGCTTCCCTGGATGCCACGTCTTTTGCAGCTCAGGTGTCCAGCAATGCTGTTGCCATCTGTCGGACCGTTTGGCTCAAGGCCTGGCAGGCGGATTTGTCTTCTAAGAAGTCCCTTACCAGCATGCCTTTTCAGGGTTCACGTCTCTTTGGTTCTAAGCTGGACCAAATCATTAAGGACGCCACCGGGGGCACAAGTCTAAACCTCGTCGCCCTCCTAGACGGCAATGTCGGTCCTTTCGGTCTTTTCGACGCTTCGCGACGTCAAACTCCTTTTCCCAGCAGCAACAGAGCCACAGGCACGTCAAGAGAAGACGTTTTCCTTTACATCCACTCCTTCCTGGCGCTCTCGCTACCCCCAGGGTAGATCTCCAGGTCTAGGACTCGAAGATCCACCTCAGCATGACTCACGGCAAGACCCCAGCCCACTTCCCAGGCTGGGTGGCCGTCTCCTCTTCTTTATGGACGTCTGGATCTCCTCAGTAGAGGAAGCATGGGTCAGGGAAGTTGTATCCTCGGGATACAAAATAGAGTTCGTTTCAAGACCCCGGGATCGTTTCTTCGAATCCCGACCTCCAAGAGATCCCGCTCTAGTTCCGGGTTTCTTTGCAGCCATCGCTTCTCTCCTCAAAGCCTGGAGTAATCGTTCCCGTCCCAGAAAAAGAATGGTTCACAGGTTTCTATTCCACTCTTTTTGTGGTACCGAAAAAAGACGGCAAGGTTCGTCCCATTCTGGATCTCAAATTGCTGAACAGGAGAGTTCGTCTCAGACACTTCAGGATGGAATCCCTTCGTTCAGTAATTGCTTCCATGGAGGCTCAAGAATTTCTGTGTTCCATAGATATTCAGGTCGCCTACCTCCATGTCCTGATTTTCCCGGGACATCACTGATTCCTGCGTTTTCACGAAGACCATGGCGGCGCTGATAGCCATCTTGAGGGTCAGGGGACTGGTACTTTTTCCTCACCTCGCCTTCCAGACAGGCCCGATCTGCTGTCTCAGGGTCCGATCTGCCACCCGAATTCTCGGTCGCTCTGTTTAACGGCGTGGCTGTTGAGACCGCAGTTCTAAGAGCGTCTGACCTTTCGGACCGAGTGATTCACACCATGATCCAGGGAAGGAATCCTTCGTCTTCCAGGATATACTATCGCACCTGGAAGGCTTACTTCCGTTGGTGCAAGTCCAACCGAGTTTCACCTCTGTCCTTTTCCCTGCCTTCCATTTTGGCCTTCCTTCAGGCGGGACTGGATTCAGGCCTTGCTCTTAGTTCACTAAAGGGCCAGGTTTCTGTGCTCTTTATGCTTTTTCAGAAGATGTTATCTTCTCGGCCACAGGTTAAGACCTTCCTTCAAGTAGTAGCGCATGCTGTCACTCGGTAAAGGGCCCCTGTGGATTCATGGGATTTAAATCTTGTGCTGGACGTTCTGAGGGGTTCCCCTTTGAGCCTCCCATGGAGGTTTCCTTGTCAGTTCTATCTTGGAAGGTGGCCTTTCTTGTGGCCATCACTGCTACCTGCCGCATTTCCGAGTTGGCGGCACTTTCTTGCCAACCTCCTTTCTTGGTTATCCACCAGGACAAGGTGGTCCTCAGGCCTCCGTCTTCCTTCCTTCCTAAGGTAGTTTCCACCTTCCACCTCAACGAGGACATTTTTCTGCTTCCTTTTGTCCAGCTCCGACTCATCCCCTGGAGCGATCGTTGAACAAGCTGGACCTTGTAAGAGCAGTGAGGATCTACCTGGCTAGAACGGCTGCTTTCCGGAAGACGGATTCTCTTTTCGTAATTCCTGATGGCACGCGTAGAGACCTGCTGGCTTCCAAGGCGACTATTGCTCGTTGGATCAGAACGGCAATTTTGGAGGCTTACCGGGTCAAGAACAGAGTGCCCCCTCCTGGGATAAAGGCTCACTCTACCCGGGCAGTTGGCGCCTCCTGGGCGGTGCACCACAGGGCTTCCGCCCTACAGATTTGCAAAGCTGCAACCTGGTCTTCCATCCCCCCGTTTGCCAAATTTTAGAAGGTCCATACCTACGCTTCTGCGGACGCCAGCCTAGGCAGACGGATCTTGCAGGTGGCAGTGGTGAGTCCTCTGACCTGATGGAAGTCTGTTTTCCCACCCCAAGGACTGCTTTGGGACGTACCATGGTCCTGTGTCCCCCAATGACAGGCGATAGAGAAAACAGGATTTTTGGTTGCTTACCGTAAAATCTGTTTCTCGGAGCCTTCATTGGGGACACAGCACCCTCCCATGTTATTCAGTTTTGGTTGTTCTGTGTCCTATGACTGTTCTCACATTTAGGCTGTGTGCACACGTTGCAGTTTTTTTGCGTTTTTTTCGCAGTTTTTCCCGATAAAAGCGCAAAAAACTGCATACAATAAGAATCCCATCATTTAGAATGAATTCCGCATGTTTTGTGCACATGTTGCGTTTTTTTCCGCAAAAAAAACGCATCGCGGTAAAAACCGCAGCATGTTCATTAATTTTGCGTTTTTTTTTGCGGATTTCCCACTACTAAATGCATTGGGAAGTGTCCGGAAATAAACGCGGCAAAATCGCTGCAAAAACGCATGCGGATTTCTTGCAGAAAATGTCCGGTTTTCTCAGGAATTTTCTGCGAGAAATCCTGAACGTGTGCACTTAGCCTTACAGTTCTCATGTTTGTGGATATGTTTCAACCTTATTATTTTTCTCCTACTGCTTTCTTACTAACTGAAGTGCATAATGCCAGTCGGTGGGGTGTACACTGCAGAGGAGGAGCTAACTTTTTTTTGTGCATAGTGTCAGCCTCCTAGTGGCAGCAGCATACACCCATGGTTCCTGTGTCCCCCAATGAAGGCTCCGAGAAACAGATTTTACGGTAAGCAACCAAAAATCCTGTTTTTGGTGGTATGTCAAAAGTAAAAAAAGTCAAAGATGCTGTAGGATTTTTACAGGAGGAAAAGGGTGAAGTTGTCAAAAATGATGTGGAGAAGGACAAACTTTTAAATTCCTGTTTTGCATCTGTGTATCTAAGAAAGCAATTGTCATCAACTGATCTTCACTAGTGATGAGTGAGTGTACTCGTTGCTCGGGTGACCTCCGAGTATTTGACTGCTCGGAGATTTAGTTTTCATTGCTGCAGCTGATTGATTTACAGCTACTAGCCTGCTTGATTACATGTGGGGATTCCCTGAAATTTAGCAGAGGAAATTGCAGAACCACTAGCAAGAATCTTTGAAAAATCCTGGAAAACAGGAGATGTCCCCGAAGATTGGAGAAGGGCAAATGTCGTCCCTATCTTCAAAAAAGGAAAGCAGTTGGAGCCAGGAAATTACAGGCCAGTGAGCCTTAAGGTACCGTCACACTGGACGATATCGCTAGCGTTTCGTGACGTTGCAGCGTCCTGGCTAGCGATATCGTCCAGTGTGACAGGCAGCAGCGATCAGGCCTCTGCTGTGATATCGCTGGTCGGGGAAGAAAGGCCAGAACTTTATTTCGTCGCTGGATCTCCCGCAGACATCGCTGAATCGGCGTGTGTGACGCCGATTCAACGATGTCTTCGCTGGTAACCAGGGTAAACATCGGGTTACTAAGCGCAGGGCCGCGCTTAGTAACCCGATGTTTACCCTGGTTACCATCGTTAAAGTAAAATAAACAACCACTACATACTTACCTACCGCTGTCTGTCCCCGGCGCTCTGCTTCTCTGCTCTGGCTGTGAGCGCCGGGCAGCCGGAAAGCACAGCGGTGACGTCACCACTCTGCTTTCCGGCCGCTGTGCTCACAGCCAGAGCAGAGAAGCCCAGCGCCGAGGACAGACAGCGGTAGGTAAGTATGTAGTGGTTGTTTTTTTACTTTAACGATGGTAACCAGGGTAAACATTGGGTTACTAAGCGCGGCCCTGCGCTTAGTAACCCGATGTTTACCCTGGTTACCGGCATCGTTGGTCGCTGGAGAGCGGTCTGTGTGACAGCTCTCCAGCGACCAAACAACGACGCTGCAGCGATCCGGATCGTTGTCGGTATCGCTGCAGCGTCGCTAAGTGTGACGGTACCTTTACTTCTATACCAAGAAAGATCTTTGAACAATATAGTAATTAACCAGAGCCAGCATGGGTTTGCAGCAAACCAGTCATGCCAGACTAATCTAATTTCCTTCTGTGATGGAGTCACTGACTGGTTAGATCAGGCGGTAGATATACTATATCTTGACTTCTGAAAAGCATTTGATAAAGAATCTCATACTATCCTTTTTGAAAAAATGACCAAATATGTGATTTGACGTGGCTATGGTTAGGTGGATTCAGAACTAGCTCAGTGATCATACTCAAAGTGGTAATAAATGGTTGCACGTCCAATTGGAAGAGTGTTTCAAGTGGGGTACCACAGAGCTCTGTCTTGGTACCAGTAGTGTTCAAAATATTTTATAAATGATCTAGATCAGTGTTCCCTCAACTCCAGTCCTCAAGAGCCACCAACATTTCATGTTTTCAGGATTTCCTTAGTATTTCACAGGTGATGGAATTATTGCCTGTGAAGGTAATGCAACTATCACCTGGACAATACTAAGGAAATCTTGAAAACATGACCTGTTGGTGGCTCTTGAGGACCGGAGTTGGGGAACACTGATCTAGATAAAGGAACTGAAGGTAAACTGATCAAATTTGCAGACAGTGCAAAGCTAGGAGGAATAGCTAACGCTAGAGAAGCCAGAGAGGATTCCAAAGGGTCTAGATAAGCTTGAACAATGGGCAGTGACTAATAGAATGGTATTTAACAGGTAGAAATGCAAGATTCTACATCTGGGCAAGAAATTGAAAATTACATCGACAGAATGCGAGGAATAGAACTAAGCACTAAGCACAGAATGCGAGGAATAGAACTAAGCAACGGCACATGTGAAAAAGACTTGGGTATACTAATAGATCATAGACCGCACATGAGTCAACAGTGTGATGCAGCAGCAAAAAGGCAAACACAGTTCTAGGATTTATAGAGAAGCATAGAGACTGTGAAGTAATTATCCCCTTCTACTCCTCCTTGGTCAGGCCGCATCTGGAATATTGTGTCCAGTTCTGGGCACCACATTTTAAAAACATGGAAAAACTGGAGCAAGTTCAGAGAAGAGTTCCTAGGATGGTGAGCGGACTGCAAAGTATGTCCTACCAGGAACGGTTAAAGGATCTGGGAATGTTTAGCTTGCAAAATAGAAGGCTAAGAAGAGACTTAATAGTGGTCTACAAATATTTGAAGGGATGTCACAGTTTAGAGGGATCATCCTTCTTCTCATTTGCACATGGAAACATGTGGAGCAATGAAACTGAAAGGGAGAAGATACAGATTAGATATTTGAAAAAACTTTGACAGTGAGGGTGATCAGTGAGTGGAACAGGCTGCCTCGAGAGGTGGTGAGTTCTCCTTCAATGGAAGTCTTTAAACAGAGGCTGGACAGACATTTGTCTTAGGCTAAGCTCACATTAGTGTTCGGGGGCTTTGTGGAGGGCTGCGTACGTCCTCCACTATGCCACGCCTACTTCCGCATACTTCTGCATGCGTCCTGCGTACCTATCTTTAACATTGGGTACGCAGGACATGCGGATGTGTGCGGATACGTTGTTTTGACACTCCTGCCAACCGCACAGGAACACAGTAATTTTCTCAATAAAGATGTGATTTCCCCCACATATCCTATGGATATGCCATAAATGTGAGAGTTGGTAGTGCCCCTGTAAGACAAGTTTTATGTTCTGCTTTTTAATATTTTACAGCTCCGGAACCTTGCCTTTAAAAAAATTCCACAAAAGTCTTCACACACCAGTGGTGGGTCTCAGCCGAATTCCGCAGTACACAGCCTGCCTAAGGAGTCTCAAGAAGAAGATTGGCAGCAGTGGCGACAGAAGGATGAACAGGTACCTGAATAAAAGCCCATGCTGACATAAGTATTCTTGTGCATTTACAATATAGAAAATATCCTGAACCCGAAAGGTCATATAGTAAAAGTGACAAAAGCAAGTGTACATATACAGCTTAACCGATATAACTAAGTATATGGTATAGGGGTTACCAAATGGACAAAAGTTCATCATTGCAGAAAGACAAACAGATGATGTCCCGCCAGCCCTGACTAATCAAAGCTGTGCCGAGGATCCTGGAAGCTAAGCGATCCTGAGAGCTCACGCCCAGCGACTAGAGACTAATGACCTGGCTGATGGACGGAGTCCTTCTAATCGTTCCACTGATGTCTACTGAGGACTTTTTGAGCTCGCCTCAGTAAATCACCAGTGCAATACGAGAGATCAGAGGCCAAACATGTAACAGAAAAATCGGCTTATATGTCTGGAGCCTTAGCACTCGTACTTTTACTGGTGAATTATTGATTTGAGTCCAAAGATCCTCATCCGTAGCAGGTGCCATCGCTTGCTACAGAGATGAAAGTAACAAGCAGGGAAGAGTAGCATCTACTGTATAATTGTCTAAGGGTCACTTCTGTCTCTGTCTGTCCTTCTGTCTGTCACGGATATTCATTGGTCGTGGCCTCTGTCTGTCATGGAATCCAAGTCGCTGATTGATCGTGGCAAAACGCCCACTACCATTGCCACAGTCCGGTGGCAATATGGCCGCTCTTTCCTCCCCCGAAGCAGGGAGTCAGTGCCCGCTCCATACTCCCATCCAGTCATCCCTCACACAGGGTTAATGCCAGCGTTACCGTAGCGCGGTGTAACGCACTCCGGTTACGCAGCTATTAACCCTGTGTGATCAACTTTTTACTATTGATGCTGCTTAATGTTACAAATAAAAATAATAAAAAAAAGGTTATTCTCACCCTCCGTCCTCGGCAGTGCAAGCGGCAGGTTCCGGTGCTAAGGATGCTATGCGAGAAGAACCTGCCATGACGTCACGGTCATGTGACCGTGACTGGGCAATATACTACGTGACTGGGCAGTATACTACATGGCTCTGTGCTGTATACTAGGTGACTGGGCAATATACTAGGTGACTGGGCAATATACTAGGTGACTGGGCAATATACTAGGTGACTGGGCAATATACTAGGTGGCTGGGCAATATACTAGGTGGCTGGGCAATATACTACGTGGACATGCAGATTCTAGAATACCCGATACGTTAGAATCGGGCCACCATCTAGTTGCATTATAGACACAAACTTGTCCCTGCCAGCGGTATCAGTAGAGAATATTCACTTTGCCCTCCTTCTGTCTAGTTAGTTCAAACACAGGTGCCCTCCATGGTCAGAACCAGGGCAGCCATATCAGTTCATCTCCGCACAGCAACATTTTTAATTATATCCAATTGTGAAAATTTTTAATTTTCAATTTTCTGTCACTTCACCAGAACTCTTGTTTGTGGGACAACTCATTTAGCATATATTTGTCTCTTCACCCATGACAGCACCGCCTGAGAGAGGACCCACCCATCTAGGACAGGAAACCCACTGAAATAAAAGGATGGCACCTCTCCTCCCCATCTGTGGGTTTCCTGTCTTTGATGACAGTCCTCAAGAAGAAAAGGTGCGGCTGGAACAGTCCAAGGCCTGACCCAGTAGCTGGAAAGGCGGCTTACCTGGCCGACCTGCTATTGCAGGGATTTGTGCTGCAAGGTCTATGATAGTCTGGCTACAACAGTTGGAGGAGCAGTTTAAAGACAATGTCCCTAGGGAAAGGATCCTGTCTAATCTACCATTAGTACAGGGGGCAATAGCCTTTCTGTCGGATGCCTCGGCGGACTCCATGAGGTTGGCGGTGGCGGCAAGATCTGCAGCTCTCTTTAAGTCAGCTAGAAGAGCATTATCGTTAAAATGCTGGTCATGGGATGCACAGTCAAAATCCAAGATATGCTCCGTTCCCTGTGAAGGAGAGTTTCTTTTTGGGCAAACATTAGATGACATCCTAGAGAAGGTGGAGGATAAAAAGAAAGGGTTCCCCAGTTTGCCTGTAGCCACCTTCAGGTGTAGGTCCTTTCTGAGTTAGAAATACTGGACACACCTTCTCATTTAAAGATTTTTCTGTATTTTTATGACTATTAAAATTGTACGTTCACACTGAAGGCATCAAATCTATGAATTAACACATGTTGAATTATATTCTTAACAAAAAGTCTGAAACAGCTGAAATTGTCTTATATTCTAGGTTCTTCAAAGTAGCCACCTTTTGCTTTGATGACTGCTTTGCACACTCTTGGCATTCTCTTGATGAGCTTCAAGATGTAGTCACCGGGAATGGTCTTCCAACCATCTCGAAGGAGTTCCCAGAGATGCTTAGCACTTGTTGGCCCTTGTGCCTTCACTCTGCGGTCCAGCTCACCCCAAACCATCTCGATTGTGTTCAGGTCTGTGACTGTGGAGGCCAGGTCATCTGGCGTAGCACCCCATCACTCTCCTTCTTGGTCAAATAGCCCTTACACAGCCTGGAGGTGTGTTTGGGGTCATTGTCCTGTTGAAAAATGATGGTCCAACTAAACGCAAACTGGATGGAATAGCATGTCGCTGCAAGATACTGTGGTAGCCATGCTGGTTCAGTATACCTTCAATTTTGAATAAATCCCCAACAGTGTAACCAGCAAAGCACCCCCACACCATCACACCACCTCATCCATGCTTCACGGTGGGAACCAGGCATGTTCACCTTTTCTGCGTCGCACAAAGACACCGTGGTTGGAACCAAAGATCTCAAATTTGGACTCATCAGACCAAAGCACAGATTTCCACTGGTCTAATGTCCATTCCTTGTGTTCTTTAGCCTAACAATTCTCTTCTGCTTGTTGCCTGTCCTTAGCAGTGGTTTCCTAGCAGCTATTTTACCATGAAGTCCTGCTGCACAAAGTCTCCTCTTAACAGTTGTTGTAGAGATGTGTCTGCTGCTAGAACTCTGTGTGGGATTGACCTGGTCTCTAATCTGACCTGCTGTTAACCTGTGATTTCTGAGGCTGGTGACTCGGATAAACTTATCCTCAGAAGCAGAGGTGACTCTTGGTCTTCCTTTCCTGCTCAATTTTTCGGACTGACTGACCTTCATTTCTTATGATGGCCACTCTTTTTTTTTTTTTTCTTGGCTGCTTTTTTCTTGCCATAATACAAATTCTAACAGTCTATTCAGTAGGACTATCATCTGTGTAGCCACCAGACTTCTGCACAACACAACTGATGGTCCCAACCCCATTTAATAGGCAAGTAATCCCACTTATTAAACCTGACAGGGCACACCTGTGAAGTGAAAATCATTCATGGTGACTACCTCTTGAAGCTCATCAAGAGTGTGCAAAGCAGTCATCAAAGCAAAAGGTGGCTACTTTGAAGAACCTAGAATATAAGACATAATTTCAGCTGTTTCACACTTTTTTGTTAAGTATATAATACCACATGTGTTAATTCATAGTTTTGATGCCTTCAGTGTGAATGTACAATTTTCATAGTAATGAAAATACAGAAAAATCTTTAAATGAGAAGGTGTGTCCAAACTTTGGTCTGTACTGTATGTCAAAGGAAGGCCTCCCAGTCGGGACAATTGGGATAAGAAAAGAAGGAATCCCAGATTTATGTTTAGGGGTCTCTCCTCGGAGAGGAAAACGACCTCCCTAAGGACACCACCATCCAGATGGGAGGAAGATTCTCCTCCTTTCTTCAGTCCTGGAAGAAAATTTTAACAAGCAGCTGGATATTAAAAGCAATAAAAGATGGCTTGAAGCTGGAGTTTCGCTTCACCCCTCAGGGCTCCCTGATAACATCTGACCGGAGGACATGCAATGAACTGTTGGCCTTGGAAAAAGAAGTTCTGAGTCTGTTTCAGAAGGAAGTTTTTGTAGAGATCCCCAAAAGAATGCAGCGGCAGGGGATTCAATTCCCCCCTCTTTCTGATTTAAAAAAAACAAAAAAAAAAAACAGACGGAACCTTCAGAACGATTATCAATTTGAATTAAAACAAAAGTTTAGTCTTTTTAATGTCCCTTCAGGATGGAATCAATTAGGACTGTCATAAGACTCCCGTTCCCACATTGCTACATGGTGACATTGGATCTGAAAGATGCATATTGCCATGTTCCGATTCATGTAGTCCATCAGAACTATCTAAGAGTGGCTCTATCCATGGGAGGGGACAAAATAAATTTTCAATTCAGAGCCCTACCCTTTGGCCTCTCTATGGTGCCAAAGGTGTTTACAAAATTTGTGGCAGAGATGATGGCTCATATTCGGGAATAAGACACACTGATCCTCCCATTTGTAGCGCCAGTGTCACATCCTCCTGTCCTCCTTCCCTGTCAGAGACACCGGTTTACTCACCACCGTGGCCTCTGTCTCGAGCACTGTGGTTGGGGGGGGGCGCATGCACGCTTCTCTAAAATGTCCCCAGTCAATAGCTGGAGGACTCCTACTATTTTAGGCACCTCCTCCAGCATGGAGGTGCCTGAGCAACGTTGTTTGCAAGTCTAACGCGATTGCTAGTTCTCCTGTCCCAGTACTGGTATCCGTATACCTGTACTGCTCATCAACTGTGCCAGCCTGCCTGCCTCTCCATCAGCTGTGCCCACCGGCACCTGTCTATGAACCGGTCTACCTGTTGTGTCCACTAGTACCTGTCCATGTGTCAGTTGTGCCAGCTATTCTTTCAGCTGAGCCTGTCTGTATTTGGCCAGTCTGCCATCCCTGCCTTGAGTCCCTTGGGGGTCAGCTGCCATCCACCCGAGGTCTATCCCTGTGTAGCACCTGATCCACCTCCTTCGTCTCTCCTCAAATCACTGTGGTCTGCCGCAGTATGTCCTAGGTTGAACTTGGTGAGGCACCTAGTGATGCCCCTCCAGGCTTTCCTTGGGCCACGGCACATTGGTTCCACGATCTAGCCTGTAACACCATACCTGGACAATTTTTTTTGATTATAGGGAGGTCAGTGAAGCCATGCAACACCTAACTTCTAAGAGTCAGTGTTACAGCGGCTGCTCACCGCTCTGTTCCTGGTCCTCAGCGTGCCGCCTCCGCTCCCCTCGCTCGCTCTTCTTTCAGCGCTCGGCGCGTTGTCCTCTCCTCCTCTCGGGCGGCGCCATCTTCTTCCGGCATCGCTCGTTCCTGCGCTCCTACTTCCGGCGCTCCTGCGCAGGCTTCAGCATTAGATACAGCCTCACAGCTCCGGATCACCTAGCACCGGGTGTGGTGCATCTGCAGCCAATCACCATGGAGAGCACGGTATTTCAGGCCACCTCCTCTGCTAGGAGGTGCCTGAGTAGTGTTTGCTTAGTCTCTGGCCGTTCGCTGTGTACTTGCTCTGCGCTCCGGCGCTAGTATTTACTGTGTTTGTTTTCCGTTACTTTGTTCCAGTTCCCTCTCCGTCCTTGGTTCTCCTCTGCCGATTCCTGCCTTCCGTTCCCGTGTCTTCTGCCTCTCTAACTGTATACTCAGGCCATGGACCCCGCGGGTGCCGCGTTTTCTGCTCAGAAGGAATTGGCACACATACGCGACAATCAGCAGCGCATCATGTCCTTCTTAAAAAATTTGGAGTCTCGCCTAACCTCTTTGCTAACCGCCGACCCTGCTAATACTAATCAAATTGCAGCCATGCAGCAGGAACTCTCCCAACAACACGATACGCAGGCGCGTATGCTTTCCTATTTGGCTTCCATAGACGACCGTTTATTTAATTTGCAGTCTCTCTCTACGGCTTCCGTCCAGGCTTCGCAAGATTCGACTCCCTCGCCCCATCCGCTTCCTCGCCTCGGCAAACCTCCCAGGTTTAGCGGGGATCCCAAGCTCTGTAGGGGGTTCCTGAACCAGTGTCGCCTCCACTTTGAGCTCCTTCCCCAACAGTATCCCTCCGACCGGGCCAAAGTGGCTTTTATAGTATCTCATTTAGAGGGGGAGGCTTTGGCCTGGATCAATCCTCTGTGGGAGCGGGATGATCCTGTAGTTACCCAACTAGCTTTTTTCTTAGAGACTTTCCACAGGGTTTTTGATGAGCCCGGGCGCCTAGCTTCCACAACTGAGTCGCTTTTCAACCTCCAGCAAGGTTCTCTATCTGTTGGCCAATACGCCATACGTTTTCGTACTTTAGCCTCTGAATTAGGGTGGAACAACGAGGCCCTGGTAGGAGCCTTTTGGCGAGGCCTGTCCAGTCGAATAAAGGATGAGCTGGCTGGACGGGATACCCCAACATCTTTAGATGACCTCGTTTCCCTGTCCACGCGCATAGACCTACGCTTTCAGGAGCGAACGCGTGAGACTACTAGAGAAAAGAGGTCTGTTCGTTCTCTACCTCCCATCCGCAGGTCAGGAAGTCCGCGTCCCTTGTCATCTACCACAACTTCCTTGCCAGAGCCCATGCAAATAGATCGGGTCAAGCTAGCAGAGCAACGCCGTCGAGAGAGACGATCCCAAGGACTCTGCTTTTACTGCGGTAGCGCCTCACATTTACTACGAGCATGTCCTGAGAGGCCGGAAAACTCCTCCGCCTAGGACAGGTAAGGGAGGCCTCCCTAGGTGTTTCTGATTCCTCTCAACCCTTGTTTCTGTCCGTTTTGTTAGTGCTAAATCAAAAGCGTTTTTCTGAGGCCGCGTATGTGGATTCGGGCGCGGCGGGCAACTTTATCAGTCTTGAGGCGGTTCGGAGGCTTCGCGTTCCAGTTCTCTCGTTGGATTCCCCTCGTCAGATTGCTTCCGTGGATGGGAGACCCTTGCAAGATGCCGTCACTTTGATAACGGAAGAGATAGACCTATGTATCGGGGCTCTTATCGTGAGAAGATAACTTTCTATGTTTTGCCTAATATAACCCATACTCTGCTTCTAGGTTTACCTTGGCTCCGTTTGCACGAACCCACCCTGGACTGGCGTTCAGGTGATGTACTCCGTTGGGGATCTACGTGTCAAACACAATGCCTTCTGCCTGTTCACCCTGTAGTTTCGCTTCCGACTGATTCCGTTCTTCCCGGACTACCTACTCCATATCTATCCTACATCGATGTTTTTGACAAAAAAGAAGCAGAGAGTCTTCCTCCGCATCGACTCTACGATTGCCCGATCGAACTTCTTCCCGGTTCCACTCCACCTAGAGGGAGGATTTACCCTCTGTCTCCTGCTGAGACTAAAGCTATGTCTGAGTACGTCCAAGAGAATCTATCTAGGGGATTCATCCGAAAGTCTTCTTCCCCTGCCGGTGCGGGGTTCTTCTTTGTCAAGAAAAAAGACGGATCTCTTCGACCCTGCATTGATTACAGAGGTTTGAACAACATTACTATCAAGAACAAGTACCCTCTGCCCCTTATTCCTGAACTCTTCGACCGATTAAGAGGGGCACGAATCTTTACGAAGCTGGATCTTCGAGGTGCTTATAATCTTGTTCGAATCCGGGCCGGCGACGAATGGAAGACTGCCTTTAACACTCGGGACGGGCATTATGAATACCTAGTCATGCCGTTCGGTCTCTGCAATGCTCCCGCAGTCTTCCAAGAATTCGTCAATGACATTTTCCGATACCTTCTTTACTCTTGTGTTGTAGTATATCTAGACGACATCCTAATTTTTTCGGCTGACCTACCATCTCACAGAAGAAGCGTCCGTTTGGTTTTGCAACGCCTTAGAGAGAATCGTCTTTATGCTAAGTTTGAGAAGTGTCTCTTCGAACAGACTTCACTGCCTTTTCTCGGATACGTCATCTCGGATTCTGGTCTCAAGATGGACCCTGAGAAGCTGAGAACCATTCTCAGTTGGCCACGTCCCTATGGAACAAAAGCCATCCAGCGCTTTCTAGGGTTCGCCAACTACTACAGGCAGTTTATTTCACATTTCTCCTCGGTAGTTCGGCCTCTTGCTGCTCTCACTCGTAAAGGTGCCAATCCGAAGACTTGGACCCCAGAGGCCGAAAAAGCTTTTGAGCTTCTGAAGCAATCCTTTTCCTCCGCTCCCGTTTTACACCATCCAGAGATCAATAGACCATTCATTCTCGAGGTGGATGCCTCTTCTACCGGTGCCGGGGCAGTGCTCTCTCAAAGATCTTCTACTGGTCGCCTGGTTCCCTGTGGCTTCTTTTCCAAGACCTTCTCAGCATCGGAACGTAATTATACAATTGGGGACCGAGAACTCTTGGCCAT
The DNA here is from genome assembly GCF_032444005.1 of Ranitomeya imitator. NCBI lineage: Eukaryota > Metazoa > Chordata > Amphibia > Anura > Dendrobatidae > Ranitomeya > Ranitomeya imitator. The sequence goes on from NC_091282.1 coordinate 406,892,540, forward strand.
AAAGCTGGCTCTTGGGGAGTGGAGGCATCTTCTGGAAGGAGCCGTTCATCCGTTTGTGATTTTTTTTTTCTGACCACAAGAATTTGGCCTATCTTCAGACCGCACACAGACTTAATCCACGGCAAGCTCGATGGTCCCTGTTTTTTGCCCGCTTCGACTTTGAGCTTCGTTTTCGTCCTGGCGACAAGAACGTCAAAGCAGATGCCCTGTCCAGACTATCGCAGCTTGAGGACATCGACGAGGAACCAGCGCATATTGTGGATCCCGGTAAAATCGTTACTGTGGCCCCTTTAAGTATAAGCTGTCCACCTCCGGGTAAAACATTTGTCACTGAGAAGGACAGAGAGACAGTGCTGCGTTGGGGACATTCCTCCAAATTGGCAGGCCACGCCGGGATTAGAAAAACCTCCCTTCTCATCTCTCGCTACTATTGGTGGCCCTCGTTACGTCATGATGTCGAGGAGTTTGTCGTCTCCTGCCCTTCCTGTGCCAAGTGCAAGGTGCCTAGACAATTACCTCGTGGAGGGTTACTTCCTCTTCCTGTGCCTTCGAGTCCTTGGCAACACATCGCCATGGACTTCATTACCGATTTACCGAGATCCTCTGGTTGTACAGCCATCCTTACGGTGGTAGATCGGTTCTCTAAGATGGCCCATTTCGTTCCCTTGTCTGGACTTCCCTCAGCTCCAGAATTGGCGAGGATCTTTATTTCTAATATCTTCAAACTCCATGGGTTCCCTTTAAACATCGTGTCTGACCGAGGAGTCCAGTTTACATCACGATTCTGGAGAGCGTTATGCAAGCTTTTGAAGGTATCACTAGATTTTTCATCAGCCTATCACCCTCAGACTAATGGTCAAGCTGAACGAACAAATCAGATTGTGACTGCCTATCTTCGTCATTTCATCAATTCCCACCAAGATGATTGGGTAAACCTTCTGCCTTGGGCCGAATTCGCCTATAACAATCATTCTAGTGAATCCTCAGCCAAGTATCCTTTTTTTGTCGTATTCGGACAACATCCGAATATGCCTCTTCCAATTTCTTCCACTACTGGAGTTCCGGCAGCAGACTCTTTGACTTTAAATTTTTCTGCAATTTGGGGTGAGGTTAAAGAGGCTCTCAAAGACTTCTGTTAAAATGAAGAGACATGCCGACAAGAAGCGCTTAGATTCTTTCTCATTTTTACCAGGCGATAAAGTTTGGCTCGCCTCTCGTTACATTAGGCTCAAGATACCATCCTATAAACTTGGTCCTCGTTTCATCGGTCCCTTCGAGATTCTGAGTCGAGTCAACGAAGTTGCCTACAAGCTGAAGTTGCCCGCTTCGCTCCGGATTCCCAACACTTTTCATGTGTCTCTGCTCAAGCCTGTTGTTCTTAATCGCTTCCATCCTTCTTCCTGTACCTCTCCTCAGCCTGTCCATGCTGATAACATCTTTGAGGTGAGTGATATTCTAGCCAAGAAGAGTTTTCGCGGGAGAGAGTTTTTCCTAGTGGATTGGAAGGGGTTTGGGCCTGAGGAAAGATCCTGGGAACCTCGAGAGAATATCGATGCACCTCGTCTACTTAACAAATTCCTCTCTAGTTTTAGGAAGGGAGATTTTAAAGAGGGGGGTACTGTTACAGTGGCTGCTCACCGCTCTGTTCCTGGTCCTCAGCGTGCCGCCTCCGCTCCCCTCGCTCGCTCTTCTTTCAGCGCTCGGCGCGTTGTCCTCTTCTCCTCTCGGGCGGCGCCATCTTCTTCCGGCATCGCTCGTTCCTGCGCTCCTACTTCCGGCGCTCCTGCGCAGGCTTCAGCATTAGATACAGCCTCACAGCTCCGGATCACCTAGCACCGGTTGTGGTGCAGCTGCAGCCAATCACCATGGAGAGCACGGTATTTCAGGCCACCTCCTCTGCTAGGAGGTGCCTGAGTATCTTTAGTGTTTGCTTAGTCTCTGGCCGTTCGCTGTGTCTCTGTACTTGCTCTGCGCTCCGGCGCTAGTATTTACTGTGTTTGTTTTCCGTTACTTTTTCAATTCCCTCTCCGTCCTTGGTTCTCCTCTGCCGATTCCTGCCTTCCGTTCCCGTGTCTTCTGCCTCTGGATTTTCCGCTTCTGATTCCGGTCCTCAGTTTTGTCTACTCTTCAGCCTTCCCTTTACTTGAGCCGTCCCTTCTGGTATCCGCTACCGTGGTAAGGTAACCTCTGGGCCTGCTTCTAAACAGCCCCTGTATAGGGGTTGGTTAACACCGGGTCTGCTCGCCCACGAGGGGGACTTCCACGGTCCAGAGGGTCCACTCTCGTACCCATCTCTGTAGTCCTAACAGTCAGGACTATCTTGGCAGAGATGGGTTGGCTGTTAAAGGGAACCTGTCACCTCAAATTGGCGGGATATTAAAATAATTTGTTACCCGTCCGATGGGCGGCGTATCCTCTTCATTTCTCCACCCCGTCCATCCCTGTTTTCTGCAATATTTTAGGGAATAAGAGTATGCGCGCGCCATAGTTGGCGCATGCGCCATGCATTCTTTGGTGGCGCACGCGCAGTATGCTTTGCCCTACTGCGGGCAAAGCCAAAAAGCATTACTGCGCATTCGCCCGCGCACTATGTCCCGGAAGTATTTCGCTGTGTTCCGGGACATAGTACGCGGGCGAATGCGCAGTAATGCTTTTTGGCTTTGCCCGCAGTAGAGCAAAGCATATTGCGCGTGTGCCACAGATGACTGCATGGTGCATGCGCCAACTATGGCGCACGCATACTCTTATTCCCTAAAATATTGCGGAAAACAGGGACGGACGGGGTGGAGAAATGAAGAGGATACGCCGCCCATCGGACTGGTGACAAATCATTTTAATATCCCGCCAATTTGAGGTGACCGGTTCCCTTTAAATCTGGAAAAATCAAGGTTAAAGGTGCAAACCTTTCTAGATCTCATTCTGGACTCGACAACCCAGATGTGTTTTCTTCCAGAAGAGAAGAAACACAGGATAATGTCCTTGGTTTACCTCGCAGTAAACAGGCCAAACATGTCTCTCAGGAGGGTTATGTCCTTAGTGGGGCCTTGGCATCATGTATCCCTGCAGTATTATGTGCTCCGTTCCATTCACGGCAACTACAGTAAGAAGTGTTGAGAGGCAAAAGCGATTAGTAGGGCATTTGGTAAGAAAGATAAATCTCTACTTAACCACAACTCCCTGCTGTGGTGATTAGAGAGAAAAAAAATCTGTCAGCAGGGGTCCCCTGGGTATCTCCGATAAGCGATTCTATAGCATATGCAAGTATGACTGGATGGGGGGCACATCTAAGAGAGTAGTCCAGGGTGTGTGGATGCACCAGGTAGGAAAGAATTCTTCCAATATGAAAGACCTGTTACGTGAGGATGGCATTAGAAAAGTTTCTTCCTATCCTTCAGGGCCATCCTGTTCGTGTATTGTCAGACAACCAAGTGATGGCGGCATATTTAAACAATGGGAGGGGAGGCGAGATCTTGTTCCATGATGAAGACAACAAGGGGCTTTTCTGTATGGCAGAGTAATACCTCTCTTCCCTGACAGCACTTCATATAAAAGGAAAAGAAAACGTCAAGACAGATTTCCTGATTCAGAGCCAGATAAGGCATGGGGAACCTTCCCTCAATTCTACAGTGTTCAACCAGGTTGTAGATCAGTGGGGTTTCCAGAAATAGACCTGTACGCCAACAGGGGGAACAGAAAAGGGGACAGATTCTGCCCTTAAGACCCAAGAGATGAGCCTTATGCAGTGGACGCTTTCCAGATACTGTGGGGTCTGGCCTAGCCTATTCCTTTCCTAACATAGTGATGATACCATCAGATCTGAGGAAAATCCAGGAAGATCGGGCAAAGGTGATATTATTAACTCCATTTTGACCCAAGAGACCATGGTCTTATTGGATGAGGCAGATGTCGATCCTTGGATCCTGCCGGCAATCCCAGATCTGCTCTCCCAGGACCCAGAATGGAATGATTACATTTAGTGAGTGGTGATAATTTGGTGTAGGTATGTACTAATGATTATTTGGAGGTTTTCTCATGCTCTGTAAACCAAGTGATTCAGAGGAGAGGCACGGCCCTTCTATTTCAGTGGGTTTCCTGTCCTGGATGGGCAGATGCTCTGTTGGTGCTGTCATGGGCTCTGCAAAATCCCATTAATGGTAAGTGACTTAAGATTTTTTTTTTTTCCACACAAAAATCTTTGTACAGTAAGTTTTCCATACAAGACAGCTTGATAAAGAATTACACTTTGAATTCTGAAAGTTTTTAAAGGATTTTAATTGAGTTTTTTTTAATTACCGTATACTAGTGCAGATGTCTCCAATCGTCACTTGTGGCTAGCGAAATCCTGTAGTGTCTCATGAATATTTTCTAGCCCAGCAAGTGCCAGGCAGTGGCATCGCTAATGGCAGACATATGGGGCTCGGGTCCCCGACTTCTGGCTTGGAGCCCTTAATTTACGACAGCGTCAACTGTATTGGCGTCAACATGACACCTATACAGTTTGATCTGGAGGAGAGGGCTGAAAACTCTTGTCCCTAAAACGCACTATTTTTTTTAGACCGCAAGCTTCTGTAGACCTACAGTATTCAAAATGCCAGCGTCCCAGTACCGGCAGCACATTGGCGGCACTGTGTTGCGCCACCTGTGCTGGCCTGCTCTTGCCCTTAAACGCAATATGTTTACCATATATACTCGAGTATAAGCCGACCCCCCCCACCCCCCCCCCCTTTAATTTTGCCACAAAAAACTGGGAAAACTTAATGACTCGAGTATAAGCCTAGGGTGGGAAATGCAGCAGCTACCGGTAAATGCCAAATGTAAAAATAGATACCAATAAAAGTAAAATTGAGACATCAGTAGGTTAAGTGTTTTTGAATATCCATATTGAATCAGGAGCCCCATATAATGCTCCATACAGTTTATGATGGGCACCATAAGAGGCTCCATATTAAAATATGCCCCATATAATCCTGCATAAAGGTTAATAATGGCCCCATAAGATGCTCCATAGACACATTTGCCCAATATAATGCTGCACAAATGCTGATTATGGCCCCATAAGATGCTCCATACAGACACTTGCCCCATATACCCTAATGCTCCACAAACGTTAATTTTGGCTCCATACAGACTCTTGCCCCATATAGTGCTGCACAAATGTTATGGCCCCATATAGTGCTGCAAAAATGTTTTGGCCCCATATAGTGCTGCACAAACGTTATGGCCCCATATAGTGCTGCACAAACGTTATGGCCCCATATAGTGCTACACAAACGTTATGGCCCCATATAGTGCTGCACAAACGTTATGGCCCCATATAGTGCTGCACAAACGTTATAGCCCCATATAGTGCTGCACAAACGTTATGGCCCCATAGATGCTCCATACAGACACTTGCCCCATTTGCTGTTGCTGCGATAAAAGAAAAAAAAAATCACATACTCACCTCTCCGTCGCTCAGGCCCCCGGGACTTTCAGTAGTTACCTGCTCCTTGTTCCGGTGCTGCTCCATCTTCCGCACGGACGTTCAGCAGAGGGCGCGCACTAACTACGTCACCGCGCCCTCTGACCTAAGCATCACTGCTGAAGACAGAGCGACGCCCGGAACGAGGAAAGGTGACTATCGCGCAGCCTCCCCCTCCCCAGTATACTCACCTGGTCCTGGCGCTGTGCAGTCCCTGCTTTCCCGACGCCGCAGCTTCATCCTGTACTGAGCGGTCACCGTTACCGCTCATTACAGTAATGAATATGCGGCTCCACCTTTATGGGAGGTGGAGCCGCATATTCATTACTGTAATGTGCGGTACCATGTGACCGCTCAGTACAGGAAGAAGCTGCTGCTGCCGGCGCCGGGGAAGCCAGGGACCTGCAGGGACAGCGCCAGGAGTAGGTGAGTATTATTAGACAGCCCCCGCTCCCCTTCACCTGCCGACCCCTGGGTATGACTCGAGTATAAGCCGAGAGGGGGACTTTCAGCCCAAAAAACTGGGCTGAAAATCTCGGCTTATACTCGAGTATATACGGTAATTTAAAAAAAAAAATTGAAAAAAAAAATGGCGTGGGCTCTCGTGCAATTTTCTGCGCCAGAGAGGGAAGGCCAGTGACTGGGGGAATGATGTTTGCAGCCTGGGAAGGGGTTAATACCCATAGAGCTTCCCAGGCTATGAATATCAGCCCGCAGTTGTCTGCGTAGCCTTTACTGGCTATAAAAATAGGGGGACCCCAAAAAAATGGCGTGGGGGTACCCCTATATTTTATAGCCAGAAAGGCTACGCAGACCGCTGCGGGCTGATATTCATAGCCTAGAGAGGGGCCATGGATATTGGCCCCCCTGGCTACAAATACCAGCCCCCAGCTGCCCCAGAAATGGCACATCTGTAAGATGCGCCAATTCCGGCACTTAGCCCCTCTCTTCCCACTCCCATGTAGCCGTGGGACATGGGGTAATAAGGGGTTAATATCACCTTGCTAATATAAGGTGACATTAAGCCCGGTTAATAATGGAGAGGCGTCACTAAGACGCCTATCCATTTCTAATCCTATTGTAGTGAAAGTGTAAAAAAAAAACACAGCCAGAAAAAAGTATTTTTTTTATTCTTAATTTAACCATACTTACATACTTGAGTGCCTGCAAAAAAAAGTTAACATAATAAACCAACCGTATACTTACTATCTGCCGTAGTCCAATTAATAACAAATGTCCCACGACGATCACTGCTCTAAAGGACCTCCAGTGACACACTGACAGGAGACAGTGGCTCCTGCAGTGTATCACTGAGGTTACCTTAGTTCAGAATCTCACTTTATGGCAAAGCTGTGTGGGAATTTTCAAACACAAAGCCGTGCCACAAGTGAGACTAGGCACTATTTTCTCACAGGGGCATTGTGGGGAATACATTGTGGAAGGATATCTTCCATCATTGTATTCCTGGAGCGCCTAGTATATAAGACATAATTTCAGTTGTTTCACACTTTTGTTAAGTATAGAATTCCACATGAAAATAAAGAAAAATCTTTAACCCCTTCACGACATGCGCCGTACTAGTACAGCGCATGTCGTGTCTCCCCTTTGTTGTGGGCTCCGGCGGTGAGCCCACATCAGTCGTGACATGTCAGCTGTTTTGTACAGCTGACATGTGCGCCCAATAGCGGCGGGTGTTATCGTGATTCACCCGCCGCTATTAACCTGTTAAATGCCGCTGTCAAACGCTGACAGCGGCATTTAACTACCGCTTCTGGCCGAGCTTGAGACCTCTATGGTTACTGATGCCGGCCTGCTGTGAGCGCCACCTTGTGGTCGGCGTTCATAGCAAGCCTGCATTTCACCTACATAGCAGCGATCTGATGATCGCTGCTATGTAGCTGAGCCGATTGAGTGGTGCCAGCTTCTAGCCTCCCGTGGAGGCTTTTGAAGCATGGCAAAAGTAAAAAAAAAAAAAAAAAAAAAGTTTTTAAAAATGGTAAAAATAAAAAAATATAAAAGTTTAAATCTCCCCCCTTTCGCCCCATCCAAAATAAAACAACAACAAATCAAACCTACACATATTTGGTATCGTCGTGTTCAGAATCGCCCGATCTATAAATTAAAAAAAAAAAAAAAGCATTAACCTGATCGCTAAACAACGTAGCGAGAAAAAAATTTGAAACGTCAGAATTACGTTTTTTTGGTCGCCGCGACATTGCATTAAAATACAATAACGGGCGATCAAAAGAACGTATCTGCACAAAAGTGGTATCCTTAAAAACATCAGCTCGGTACACAAAAAATAAGCTCTCACCCGACCCCAGATCACGAAATGGAGACGCTACTGGTATCGGAAAATGGAGCTTTTTTTTTTTTTTAAGTAAAGTTCTGAATTTTTTTCACCACTTAGATAAAAATAACCTAGACATGTTAGGTGTCTATGAACTCGTACTGAACTGGAAAATCATAATTTCAGGTCAGTTTCAACATTTAGTGAACCTAGCCAAAAAGCCAAACAAAAAACAAGTGTGGCATTGATCTTTTTTTGCAATTTCACCACACTTGGAATTTTTTCCCGTTTTCTAGTACAAGACATGGTAAAAACAATGGTGTCGTTCAAAAGTACAACTCGTCCTATAAAAAATAAGCCGTCACATGACCATATTGACGGAAAAATAAAAAAGTTATGGCTCTTGGAAGGAGGGGAGCGAAAAATGAAAACGCAAAAACGAAAAGGGGCCGCGGCGTGAAGGGGTTCAATGAGGTGTGTCCAAACTTTTGGTCTGTACTCTGTCTGGAAGGAGGAGTGCAAATATACAATGCTACAGAAGTGTAATTGTGAAATGTATATCATCATGGGACTACAGATTTAAATAAAAATGTCTTTCATTTTTTTTTTCTGTAGATTACATCTGATATGTATGAAGCAGACCTTGAAAAAGCCTTAATGCTAAGCAAGCTGGAATACGAAGAGCTGAAAAAGGTACGTTATATTTATGTATGTGGGATATTGTAGAACAGCAAGAAACGCACAATGGCAGAGCTCTGACTTTAGGATCTCAAGGGGTGGGGGGCAAGTTATTTAGGAAATGGTTCAACCACAAAATATTATGCCCCGTTTTTGATTTTAGGATAATGACGGTAGAGAAAATGTATCACCTCAGTCAAAAAGAACAAATAAAAAGGATAAACGGAAGAACCAACAAGGAAAGGAGAAGCCTCTTACAGTGTCTCTCAAAGACTTCCAGGCAGAAGGTGAGCTTCTTGCTCTAATGTACATCTACTATAGTGTTGTTACTGGAAATGTAATGTGACTGAGTGCAGGTATGAAGTAAGAGAAAACAATACACACAATGGGGGCGATTCCTTAAGGGTATGTTCACACGTTCAGGATTTCCATCCTTTTTTTTTCCTGACTGTTTTTTAAAAAACTGCAGCTCTTGGCAGAAAACGCAGGTCCTTTTTTTGGTCCTTTTTTGGTCCGTTTTTGATGCGTTTTTTGATGCGTTTTTTGATGCGTTTTTTTGATGCAGTTTTCTAGCCAGAGTCTGTGTGTTTTCTAGGAATTTTTTTAGGGTTAAAATGGCTGAAAATACCCTAACCCTACCCCTAACCCTACCCCTACCCCTACCCCTAACCCTACCCCTACCCCTAACCCTACCCCTAACCCTACCCCTACCCCTAACCCTACCCCTACCCCTAACCCTAACCCTAACCCTACCCCTAACCCTACCCCTACCCCTATTCTAACCTTAGTGAAAAAAAAAAAAAAAAATTCTTTATTTTTTTTATTGTCCCTACCTATGGGGGTGACAAAGGGGGGGGGGTGTCATTTACTATTTTTTTATTTTGATCACTGAGATAGGTTATATCTCAGTGATCAAAATGCACTTTGGAACGAATCTACCGGCCGGCAGATTCGGCGGGCGCACTGCGCATGCGCCCGCCATTTTGCAAGATGGCGGCGCCCAGGGAGAAGACGGCCGGACGGACACCGGGACGCCGGGTGAGTATAAGGGGGGGAGATTAGGGCACGGGGGGGGCATCAGAGCACTGGGGGGGGGCATCGGAGCACGGGGGGGCGGGATCGGAACACGGGGGGGGCAGCCACACTCCGCCCACGCACTTCCGCCCGCTCCCCGCACTTCCTGCTGCAGCGGTTCTGCACATCAAACCGCAGTAAAACCCGCAGATATATTTTTGATCTGCGGGTTTTACTGCGGTTTGGACCTCACAATGGAGGTCTATGGGTGCAGAACCGCTGCGGCTCCGGAAAAAGAATTGACATGCTCCTTCTTTTTTCCGGGAGCTATTCAGCGCGTCTTTTTTTTTACAATTTCCGGACCATGTGCACAGTGTGTCCTGTTTTCCATAGGGTACAGTGTACTGTACCCTGCATGGAAAACAGCTGCGGAACCGCAGCGGCAAAACCGCCGCGGTTCCGCGGTAAAAAACGCACTGTGTGAACATGGCCTAAGAAAGATGTAGGGCATCTGTGTTAATGAAGTACTCACTGTAGTGCACTGACACGATTCATTAAAAAGAATCTGTCAGTAGGATCAGCCCTCCTAAGACGTCTATATGGGCATGTAGGCTATAGGAAGCTGAATAAAATGATATCTCGATATCTGCGATCCGATGAATGGTTTCTGGGAATTCCACGTTTATCTTAGATATGTAAATGAGCTGTTAACCCCTCTGTGACCTTAGACGTACTATCCCGTCGAGGTGCCCTGGGCTTATCTGACCCTGGACGGGATAGTACGTCATAGCCGATCGGCCGCGCTCACGGGGGGAGCGCAGCCGATCGCGGCCGGGTGTCAGCTGCTTATTGCAGCTGACATCCGGCACTATGTGCCAGGAGCGGTCACGGACCGCCCCCGGCACATTAACCCCTGGCACACCGCGATCAAACATGATCGCGATGTGCCGGCGGTGCAGGGAAGCACCGCGCAGGGAGGGGGCTCCCTGCGGGCTTCCCTGAGCCCCCCGCAGCAACGCGATGTGATCGCGTTGCTGCGAGGGTCTCACCTCCCTCTTCTCCCTCCAGCCCCGGATCCAAGATGGCCGCGGATCCGGGTCCTGCAGGGAGCGAGGTGGCTTCACAGAGCCTGCTCAGAGCAGGCACTGTGAAGGCTGCAGCGCTGCATGTCAGATCAGTGATCTGACAGAGTGCTGTGCAAACTGTCAGATCACTGATCTGTGATGTCCCCCCCTGGGACAAAGTAAAAAAGTAAAAAAAAAAATTTCCAAATGTGTAAAAAAAAAAAAAATAAAAAAAAATATTCCAAAATAATGAAAAAAAAAAAAAATATTATTCCCATAAATACATTTCTTCATCTAAATAAAAAAAACAACCCAATAAAAGTACACATATTTAGTATCGCCGCGTCCGTAACGACCCGACCTATAAAACTGTCCCACTAGTTAACCCCTTCAGTAAACACCGTAAGAAAAAAAAAAAAGAGGCAAAAAACAACGCTTTATTATCATACCGCCGAACAAAAAGTGGAATATCACGCGATCAAAAGGACAGATATAAATAACCATGGTACCGCTGAAAGCGTCATATTGTCCCGCAAAAAACGAGCCGCCATACAGCATCATCAGCAAAAAAATAAAAAAGTTATAGTCCTGAGAATAAAGCGATGCAAAAATAATTATTATATAAACTGATTTATCAATTTTACCAAACGCGGAACGGTATAAACGCCTCCCCCAATAGAAATTCATGAATAGCTGGTTTTTGGTCATTCTTCCTCACAAAAATCGGAATAAAAAGCGATCAAAAAATGTCACGTGCCCGAAAATGTTTTCAGTAAAAACGTCAACTCGTCCCGCAAAAAACAAGACCTCACATGACTCTGTGGACTAAAATATGGAAAAATTATAGCTCTCAAAATGTGGTATTGCAAAAAATATTTTTTGCAATAAAAAGCGTCTTTCAGTGTGTGACGGCTGCCAATCATAAAAATCCGCTAAAAAACTCGCTATAAAAGTAAATCAAACCCCCCTTCATCACCCCCTTAGTTAGGGAAAAATAAAAAAAAATGTATTTATTTCCATTTTCCCATTAGGGCTAGGGTTAGGGCTAGGGTTAGGGCTAGGGTTAGGGCTAGGGTTAGGGCTAGGGCTAGGGTTAGGGCTAGGGTTAGGGCTAGGGTTAGGGCTAGGGTTAGGGCTAGGATTAGGGCTAGGGCTAGGGTTGGGGCTACAGTTAATGTTGGGGCTAAAGTTAGGGCTAGGGTTTAGATTACATTTACAGTTGGGAATAGGGTTGGGATTAGGGTTAGGGGTGTGTCAGGGTTAGAGGTGTGGTTAGGGTTACCGTTGGAATTAGGGTTAGGGGTGTGTTTAGATTAGGGTTTCAGTTATAATTGGGGGGTTTCCACTGTTTCGGCACATCAGGGGCTCTCCAAACACGACATGGCGTCCGATCTCAATTCCAGCCAATTCTGCGTTGAAAAAGTAAAACAGTGCTCCTTCCCTTCCGAGCTCTCCCGTGTTCCCAAACAGGGGTTTACCCTCACATATGGGGTATCAGCGTACTCAGGACAAATTGGACAACAACTTTTGTGGACCAATTTCTCCTGTTACCCTTGGGAAAATACAAAACTGGGGGCTAAAAATAATTTTTGTGGGAAAACAAAAACATTTTTTATTTTCACGGCTCTGCGTTATAAACTGTAGTGAAACACTTGGGGGTTCAAAGTTCTCACAACACATCTAGATAAGTTCATTGAGGGGTCTAGTTTCCAATATGGGGTCACTTGTGGGGGGTTTCTACTGTTTAGGTACATTAGGGGCTCTGCAAACGCAATGTGACGCCTGCAGACCAATCCATCTAAGTCTGCATTCCAAATGATGCTCCTTCCCTTCCGAGCCCTCCCATGCGCCCAAACGGTGGTTCCCCCCCACATATCAGGTATCAGCGTACTCAGGACAAATTGGACAACAACATTTAGGGTCCAATTTCTCCTGCTAACCTTGGAAAAATACAAAACTGGGGGCTAAAATATAATTTTTGTGGAAAAAAAATATTTTTTTATTTGCACGGCTCTGCGTTATAAACTGTAGTGAAATACTTGGGGGTTCAAAGCTCTCACAACACATCAAGATGAGATCCTTAGGGGGTCTACTTTCCAAAATGGTGTCACTTGTGGGGGGTTTCTACTGTTTAGGTACATTAGGGGCTCTGCAAACGCAATGTGACGCCTGCAGACCATTCCATATAAGTCTGCATTCCAAATGGCGCTCCTTCCCTTCCGAGCCCTCCCATGTGTCCAAACGGTGGTTCCCCCTCACATATGGGGTATCAGCGTACTCAGGACAAATTGGACAACAACTGTTGGGGTCCAATTTCTCCTGTTACCCTACGGAAAATACAAAACTGGGGGCTAAAAAATAATTTTTGTGGGAAAAAAATTTTGTTTTATTTTTATGGCTCTGCATTATAAACTTCTGTGAAGCCCTTGGTGGGTCAAAGTGCTCACCACACATCCAGATAAGTTCCTTAGGGGGTCTACTTTCCAAAATGGTGTCACTTGTGTGGGGTTTCAATGTTTAGGCACATCAGTGGCTCTCCAAACGCAACATGGCGTCCCATCTCAATTCCTGTCAATTTTGCATTGAAAAGTCAAACGGCGCTCCTTCCCTTCCGAGCTCTCCCATGCGCCCAAACAGTGGTTTACTGCCACATATGGGGTATCAGCGTACTCAGGACAAATTGGACAACAACTTTTGAGGTCCAATTTCTTCTCTTACCCTTGGAAAAATAAAAAATTGGGGGCAAAAATATAATTTTTGTGAAAAAATATGATTTTTTTATTTTTACGGTTCTGCATTATAAACTTCTGTGAAGCACTTGGTGGGTCAAAGTGCTCACCACACATCCAGATAAGTTCCTTAGGGGGTCTACTTTCCAAAATGGTGTCACTTGTGGGGGGTTTCAATGTTTAGGCACATCAGTGGCTCTCCAAACGCAACATGGCGTCCCATCTCAATTCCTGTCAATTTTGCATTGAAAAGTCAAACGGCGCTCCTTCCCTTCCGAGCTCTCCCATGCGCCCAAACAGTGGTTTACTGCCACATATGGGGTATCAGCGTACTCAGGACATATTGGACAACAACTTTTGGGGTCCATTTTCTCCTGTTACCCTTGGTAAAATAAAACAAATTGGAGCTGAAGTAAATTTTTTGTGTAAAAAAGTTAAATGTTCATTTTTATTTAAACATTCCAAAAATTCCTATTAAACACCTGAAGGGTTAATAAACTTCTTGAATGTGGTTTTGAGCACCTTGAGGGGTGCAGTTTTTAGAATGGTGTCACACTTGGGCATTTTCTATCATATAGACCCCTCAAAATGACTTCAAATGAGACGTGGTCCCTAAAAAAAAAATGGTGTTGTAAAAATGAGAAATTGCTGGTCAACTTTTAACCCTTATAACTCCCTAACAAAAAAAAAATTTGGTTCCAAAATTATGCTGATGTAAAGGAGACATGTGGGAAATGTTACTTATTAAGTATTTTGTGTGACATATCTCTGTGATTTAATTGCATAAAAATTCAAAGTTTGAAAATTGCGAAATTTTCAAAATTTTCGCCAAATTTCCGTTTTTTTCACAAATAATCGCAGGTACTATCAAAGAAATTTTACCACTATCATGAAGTACAATATGTCACGAGAAAACAATGTCAGAATCACCAGGATCCGTTGAAGCGTTTCGGAGTTATAACCTCATAAAGGGACAGTGGTCAGAATTGTAAAAATTGGCCTGGTCATTGACGTGCAAATCACCCTTGGGGGTAAAGGGGTTAAGATCTATGTCTCAAATATAGATCCCCCTGAGAATCATATATAATGTATTATTGGTTTGTTTCTGTAAGTTTAACCGTTGTCGTTTTTTTGTGTGTTCATTTTTATTGATACCTCTTTAGGGAACATACAAGGTTTGATAGTTGTTTTTTTTTTTTTTTTCTTTTACTTAGCTTACCATATGGGTTAATTAATTTTATTTTTTCTTAGCGATAATTTTAGAGGCGATAATAGCAAATGTTTGTTTTGTTTTTTTCTTCATTTCTGAATTGAGAGAAGGTGATGCCAGGTTTAGTTTTTTCTAATAATTTTATAATTTACGGTATTTATTTATTTTTAAGTTTTCCAAAGAAATTGTGAATTTTTTGGTTTGCTTGTACTGTGTACTGTATTTCAAAACCACGATATTGCAGTATTTTAGAGGAGCTAATAATTTCCTTTAAAGCCCCGACTGAGATTTGTGGGAACAACGATGGGGGTCCTTGCAAGGAAACCCACTATCGCATTGTAAGCATGATAGAACTTTATAAATGCCACTTTCCGTGACGGACAATAGCTTCTAAATGTATATACCGCAGTGACTGTAGCTATCCCCAGTATTTCCAGTCAGAGGCACGTGTCATGTATGGCGGCTGCGCACCTCCTAAGCCCACGCTATACACCTGTACCCAGTGGAGGGTGTACATATACCGTTTATACTCATGTATAAGCCGACGCACCTAATTTTGCCTCGAAAAACAAGGAAAACTAATTGACTCGAGTATAAGCCGGATATGTCCCCTAATCCCTATTCTGGTATGCATGGTTGTTCATCCCCATCCTGGTATACATGGTTCCTCTTCCCCATCCTGGTATGCATAGTTCCTCATCCCATTGTGTGCATCTCTCCTTATTCCCATCCTTGTCTGCATGGCATCTTATTCCAATCCTTGTCTGCATGGCTCCTTATCCCCATCCTTGTATGTATGGCCCCCATGAGAAAAGCATGAAAAAAAATCCTACTTACCTTCCCTGTGCGCCCTCGCAGCATCTCTCCTGTGTCAGCAGCTCCTGCTGCCGAGCGATCACGTGTCCCCGCTCATTTAGGTGCAATGAATATTTATCTCTCTCCACGTCTATGGGAGTGGAGAGAGGCGATTATTCATTACCTTAATGAGCGGGCACCGTGATAGCCCGGCAGCTGCTTTGAAGCCGGCGACTGCTGCTGACACTGTGCGTGGCGCTATAAGAGAAATTAAATGAATATTAATTTCTTTTTAGCAGTGGGCACAGGCTTTAGCCACAGCAGCTGGCTTCTGCCTCCTATCTCCCTGCTCCGCTGTCCCCCCCATCTCCTGGGACAATGACTCGTGTATAAGCCGAAGGGGTCATTTTCAGCACAAAAAAATGTGCTTAAAACTCTGCTTATACACGAGTATATATGGTAAGTTCTCCATGATGATGGGTTTGATGATCTATGATAAAATAGCGGTCTGCCATTTATTCTGTTACTGATTTGTTATTACTTACTGATAGCGAGGGAAAGGTCCAATTAATAAAGATGTGTAAGGCTGGTTTCACATTTGCGGTTGTGTCTGCATCATTTCTGACACCTATATATCCGCATGCGTCTTGAGTACCTATCTTTAACATGTAGATGCAGGTTCATGCGTTTGCATGCGTTCGGCCGCGTTTGCTTACGTATGCGGTTTTTTTTTTCACAGTGTGTGGCGGGGCGCAGCTAATCCACCATGTTGGAATTTTTGAGGCATGCCCATGCGGATAAGTGCATTAAAAAAAGCATTACTGTCTATGGGAACGCATGCGTACGCATGTATTTGCGTCCGATGCACTTGAGTACTTCGGGCTGCGCATGTCCATGAACTGATTGACACACACCCATTGAGACATGCCCTCTTGAAAATATCAAATGCATGCGCATAAAAAGTGTAAAAGCATGTAAAAATGCTCTTCTTCTTGGAGCCTTCATTGGGGGACACAGGTAACCATGGGTGTATGCTGCTGTCGCTAGGAGGCTGACACTATGCAAATAAAGAAGTAGCTCCTCCCCGGCAGTATACACCCTCCGACAGGCAACTCAGTTTTTGCTTAGTGTCTGTAAGAGGCGGACCTGGATCTAACACCAGATCCGCATTTGTTTTTTCTTTCAGATTTGTGTGTTTATTAACCCTTTCTCTTTTTGTTTCAGATACTTCTTTTTGGGCTACAGGGTGCAGTTCTCTCACACTGATTCCCCACAGTAAGCGACCGAGAGAGCAGTGTGGTATCACCCACATCGCACCCTCTCGGATCCGCTGGGCAGGACTTCGATTCATGTCACCCTGGGGTGTTCATGTTCGCGATCGGTGGCCAGTCCTTGCCCTGTTCCCCCCCTCATCCCTCTCCTCGAAGTGGGCTGAGAGGAAGACGGTGGTCACTTCCAGTGTCCCCATCCCCCTGTTTAGGGGTTTACACCGTCTTCTGCGCTGGCTGAAATAGCGCGAGAAGGAGGACTTCATTCCAGGACCCTTTCCACGGTACGAGGACTCCTGGCGCATTCCTCATCCTCGGGTAAGGGGATCTTCAATCAACGATGCCCCTTCCCCCATCCTCACCTCTCCACTGGCGATGCCTCTTAGCAGGGACCACAGGACAGCGGCCCCTTTTTCCTGCACCGCACAAGTTAGCGCCACTAGCGCGGCAGGTCTCATACTGGAGTAAGCCCCCCCTTCATCTTTTCAAATTTTTCGGGCGCGCGTGTTTTTTTTTCTTCGGCAGGGTTTTTTTTTTCTGGCCCGGCCCGTCACGTGTCTGCCCCTCAGGAAGGTCCTTTGTCTCGGGATGAGTGCACCCCCCCTCCCCCGGAGTGGGCTGTTGCAATGTCTGTCAGTGTCTGACTTGACTAAAGTGTCCCAGTCCCTAGTCCAGGCACTTGAACGTATCCCACTTCTATCTAATGCCACCAGTGCCACGAACGCCTCACACGGCGATTCGTTCGCACCTGTGCAAGACCCTCACAGAGGCAGACTTGAGAAAAGATACAGAAAGAGGACCCTATCTAGATCCTCTTCCAGTTCACCGGACCACATCGGGATACCCCTCTCTGCCCGTTCCCCCTCCTCGCAGGCGGACGTCGGGTCTGACGTAACCTCTGTCGGAGTCTGACTCGGATGCAGATCAGACTTCCGGAACACAGGATATGGTGGATAGCCTTATTTCGGCTATAATTCAGACGCTTGAACTTAAGGAGGATGAGACAAACTCTCAGGACGTTTCCGTTGCATTTAAACGGATTAAACATCTCTCTAGAGTTTTTCCCAATCACAAGGAGTTCGACAACACTACGTCTACACACTGGGAAAACCCTGGTAAACGTTTCCCTGGCAGGAAACAGCTGGACGTTTTATACCCTTTTCACTCAGACCTTGTTAGCAAATGGTCCGAGTCTCCTAAGGTAGACCCGCCTGTGTCTAGATTATCCTCACAGACGGTTTTGTCTATTCCGGACTCAGCATCTCTTAAGGATCCCACGGACAGACAAATCGAGGCATTATCCAAATCGGCGTTTTAGGCTTCTGGAGCCTCCCTCTGTCCTAGTTTCGCCTCTTCATGAGTATCGAAAGCTGTGTCAGCCTGGGCCAAGACCCTGCGCAGAGGCATTTTGGCCTCTGCTCCTGCTGAGGAACTGTCTGATTTAGGCTACTTTCACACTAGCGTCGTGCACTGCACGTCGCTATGCGTCATTTTGTAGAAAAAACGCATCCTGCAAAAGTGCTTGCAGGATGCGTTTTTTCTCCATTGACTTGCATTAGCGTCGCATTGCGATGCTTTGCCACACGTCGCAACTGTCGTGCGACGGTTGTGCCGTGTTGTGGCGGACCGTCGGCTGCAAAAAACGTTACATGTAACGTTTTTTGCTGCCGACGGTCTGACATTTCCGACCGCACATGCGTGGCCGGAACTCCGCCCCCACCTCCCCGCACCTCACAATGGGGCAGCGGATGCGCTGGAAAAATGCACAACGGGGGCAGCGGATGCGGCGCATTCACTGCTAGCGTCGGTACGTCGGCCCGACGCACTGCGACGGGCCGAGTACGACGCTAATGTGAAAGTAGCCTTAGCGGATCAGATTTCTCTTGCGGGTAAATACCTCATGAATGCCTCCCTGGATGCGGCGGCCTGCTTGGCGAGGGCTAACAGTAACATTGTTGGCCATTCACCGGGTTCTTTGGCTTAAAGCGTGGAACGCAGATCCTGCTTCTAAAAAATCCTTCACTGGTCTGCCCTTCCAGGGCTCCAGACTCTTCGGCACACAGCTGGAGCAAATGATCTCGGACGCTACGGGTGGTAAGTGTACCTCCTTACTCCAGTCCAAGCCTAAATGTCCCTTCAACAAGAGGGGCCCGCAGTCCTTTTGTCCCTTTCGGTCCTTTACCTTCTCAGGAAACCCCACTCAGGACCGGTCTTCCTCACAAGGAGACCGGAGGAAGCCTTCCTTCAGGCCTCCCCCGGACTGGAGAGCTAAGAGCCACTCCTCAAAACCACCTGGACCTCGTGGCCACAGATTTTCTAATAAATGACGGGCCGCCCCCACCTGGAGATCCTTCCAGGGTGGGAGGCCGGCTTCTGTTCTCAGAAGTTTGGCTATCGGTAGTTGACGACGCCTGGGTCAGGGAGATCGTCACCTAAGGCTACAAGATAGAATTTTCTTCGCCCCCAGGAAGACGTTTCTTTCTCTCTCGCCCTCCCAAACAGTCCTCCCTTCTCCCAGGGCTTCTCCAGGCCATTGATTCGCTCCTCGCCTTAGGAGCCATAGTTCCGGTTCCTTATCGCGAGCGGTTTTCGGGTTTTTACTCAAACCTGTTCGTGGTACCAAAAAAGGACGGCGCTCTCTGTCCAATTTTGGATCTCAAGCGGTTAAACCGTCATCTCCGGATTCGACACTTCAGAATGGAATCACTACGCTCGGTGGTCGCGTCTATGGAACCGAAAGAATTTCTGTGTTCGTGGACATTCGGGATGCGTACAGCATTAGAGGTTCCTCCGGTTCGCGATCCAAGAACTTCATTACCAGTTCACGGCTCTCCTTTTCGGTCTGGCGTCTGCTCCCAGGGTCTTTACGAAGGTCATGGCAGCGGTCATGGCCATTCTGCGTTCAAAGGGGATTCTTGTAATCCCATACCTCGACGACCTCTTGATCAAGGGTTCGTCTCGTCGGGATTGCAGACACGCTTATTCGCCTCGGCTGGATAATCAACTATCAGAAGTCCTCCTTGATTCCAACCCAACGGCTGGAGTTCCTGGGCATGGAATTCGACACCTCTCAGGCTCAGGTCTTCCTCCCCAAGGAGAAGTTCCTTTCTCTTCGTCGGGGTGTCAGAGCATTAAAGGGCCCGAACCCTCTGCCCCTCCGCCTCGCCATGAGGGTTCTGGGGAAAATGGTCGCTTCCATGGAAGTGGTTCCCTATGCTCAGTTCCACTCGTGTCCCCTCCAGCTGGCCCTTCTGACTACCTGCGACAGGAACCCACTTTCCCTGGACCGCCCGCTTCGCCTCTCTTCCAAGGTGAAGCAGTCTCTCTCTTGGTGGACGCTATCCACCTCCATTCTGCGCGGGAGGTCATTTCTCCCCCCGCTGGCAGGTCGTCACCACCGACGCCAGCCTCCAGGGTTGGGGAGCGGTCTTTCTCCACCTCACGGCCCAGGGCCGCTGGACTGCTCAAGAGGCGCGTCTTCCTATCAACCTCTTGGAAATCAGAGCCATCTTCCTAGCCCTCAGACGCATTCAGTCGGACAACACCACAGCCGTGGCTTACATAAACCATCAGGGAGGGACTCGCAGCAGACAAGTCATGACGGAAGTGGCAAAAATTCTGCGTTGGGCGGAGAGCCACGTTCCCTCTATATCAGCCGTCCACATCCCAGGGGTGGACAATTGGGAAGCCGACTTTCTAAGTCGCCAAGGCTTCATGGCGGGCGAGTGGTCTCTCCTCCCCTGAATCTTCAGCCAGATTTGTCAGCGGTGGGGCGTTCCAGACGTCGAATTAATGGCCTCCCGGGCAAACCACAAGGTTCCCCAGTACGTTTCCAGATCTCGGGATCCGATGGCTGTCGGATGCGACGCTCTCGTGATCTCATGGGCCCAGTTCCAGATGCCTTATCTGTTCCCACCCCTCCCCTTGATCCTAAGGGTCGTAAAAAAGATCAAGACAGAAGGGGTCCTGGTACTCTTGGTAGCTCCAGATTGGCCTCGCAGGGCCTGGTATGCGGAGCTAGTGAACAAGCTATCGGACGATCCTTGGAGACTTCGGATCGTCCGGATCTTCTTTCACAGGGGCCCCTCTTCCACCCGAATTCTCGATCTCTAGATTTAATGGTATGGCCGTTGAGGCCGCGGTCCTGAAGTACGCAGGTTTTTCTCACAGCATCATCCAGACTATGATAAAAGCGAGAAAACCGGCTTCCTTGCACATCTACCATAGATGTTGGAAGGCCTTTTTCCGATGGTGTGAGGACAACAGTCTTTTTCCTATGTTTTTTTCCCTTCCATCCCTTCTCGGTTTTCTTCAAGCGGGTCTTGATTCGGGACTTTCCCTGAGCACCTTGAAGGGTCAGATTTCCGCTCTGTCCATCCTTTTTCAAAGAGACCTGGCCTCCCTTCCACAGGTGAGGACCTTTATTCAAGGGGTTGCTCATATAGCTCCCCCTTATCATCCTCCTATCGAGCCTTGGGATCTCAACCTCGTGTTAGACGCCCTCCAGCGTGCGCCTTTTGAACCGATTCGGGACATCTTTCTCTCTTCTATCTTGGAAGGTGGCCTTCTTGGTCGCCATCACCTCGATTTAGGGGAGTGTCGGAGCTGGCAGCATTGTCCTGTCGTTCTCCCTTTCTTATCCTGCACCAGGACAAAGTGGTTCTTCGACCAGTTCCTTCCTTTCTACCAAAGGTAGTTTCGGCCTTTCACATCAATAAGGACATCGTCCTCCCTTCCTTGTGCCCTTCACCGCTTCATCCTTTGGAGAAATCTCTTCACAAGTTGGATGTGGTCAGGGCTATCTGGATTTATCTTTCCAGAACCTCTTCCTTTCGTCAGGCCGATCCTCTGTTCATCGTCTCGGAAGGGCGTCGAAAGGGGCTCCCCGCCTCCAAGTCCACAATTGCTCGTTTGATCCGTTCGGCGGTTCTGGAGGCATACCGTGTCCAAAACAAACGGCCTCCTTCGGGGGTGAAGGCTCACTCTACCCGGGCTGTGGGAGATTCCTGGGCAGTTCGTCACCAAGCGTCGGCCTCGCAGGTTTGCACGGCCGCAACGTGGTCATCCATTCACACCTTTGTAAAATTCTACAAGGTGCATACTCAGGCTTCTGCAGATGCGAGCCTGGGTAGGAGGATACTGCAGGCGGCGGTTTCTCATCGGCCGACCTAGTTCTCTATTCTTATTATCCCGCCCTAGGGACTGCTTTTGGACGTCCCATGGTTACCTGTGTCCCCCAATGAAGCGAGAAAGAAAGAGGGATTTTTGGTTCTTACCGTAAAATCTTTCTTGGAGCCTTCATTGGGGGACACAGCACCCTCCCTTTAATCTGTACCGTGTTGGCCAACGTGTCGTTGTTGTGGGTTGGTACATAGGTTGAGTTTAATTTTACTTGTTCCTACTACTGCTTTTACACCAACTGAGTTGCCTGGTGCCTGTCTGAGGGTGTATACTGCTGGGGAGGAGCTATTTCTTCTTTATTTGCATAGTGTCAGCCTCCTAGCGACAGCAGCATACACCCATGGTTACCTGTGTCCCCCAATGAAGGCTCCAAGAAAGAGATTTTACGGTAAGTTGCCGCCATGTGTAAGCTGATGCGGATAAAAAGCGCTGCATTATGCGTTTTTGCATGTGGTTGCGGATGATATGCTGCGGACTCAACCGCAAATGTGAACCTAGCCTTAGATACTAATACATCAGATGAACTTTCCTTGGTAGTTTGACATTCATCCTGTTTTGTTTGTTTGCTTCCAGAACAGTCTGTGAAAAAGCTTGAGGTAAGTGTATAATCTTTCCTTACTATCTCCCTACTCGGAGCAGAGCATTCTGTACCAGATTTTGCTGCATAATTTGTATTCATTTTTTTCACAATTGTTAATTCTTCTGCATCGTTTCCCCCTTTGAGTATCATAGGTTTTTATTGTACGTTTTCTATTAACATCAATAGACAGAGGCTGAGCCCACTCAAACAGCAGGTGCTGGCTGTGTTGTACAGAGGGCAACCTAACCTCTTGATGTCATTGTCAATCCTCATACCAGCATTTAGGAGGAAAGGAAAAGGGGAGTAGGAGCATAGGAACTTAGAAATTAGCTTTTTAGTAGATTAGAAACCATGCAATAGACTATTGTGTAGGTGTCAAGTGATCGCAGGTTCATGTCACTTAATGGTACTACTAAGAAAGGTAAATATATATAAAAATATTTTTTTGTTTTAAATATGAAAGAAAAAAATCAAGATTTAAATCGCTATTTTTTTTCTCCCAATTCTAATAATAACGTTTTTATTTTTATTGAGTATAGATATTTCACAACCTTTAACAGATCAAAGGGGAGTCGAAATCTAAAAATACTTTTTTTTTTTTTTTTTTTTTTTAATTTAAATTTGAATAACAAATATTTTCCCTATAACAGGAATGCTGAAAAGGACAAAAAAATAAAATGGTATTTTTTTTCCCCTGTAATGTCACAAAAACTGAAGTTGTCATATGAAACCCATAATTGTACCAATAAAAACTACAGCTCTACTAGAACTCTATAAACCAAAGAATTAAAATCTTCTGGTTCTCAGGAAATGGCGATTTGAAGCCAATGTTTTTGTTTTTCTTTGAGTAGTAAAACAAAAAAGATATATATTTATTTGTGATAACCATTACCTTACCCATGCATAAAACCAAGTTACTAGGTCATTTTTACCACAATGTAAACGTAAAAATAACAAAATATACCTATTTTTTTTTTCAATTCCACCCCACTTGGATCTTTTCTTTTTCATTGCATTATATTGTGAAATGAATATACAGTAATTCATCAAACCCCTCACTATCCAAACAAAACCGTCATACATAATTATGGTGATGAAAACATAACGTATATACTTGAGTATAAACCGAGACCCCTAATTTTGCCACAAAAAAACTGGGAAAACTTAATGACTCGAGTATAAGCCTAGGGTGGTAAATGCAGCAGCTACTGGTAAATTTAAAAAATAAAAATAGATACCAGTAAAACTGATTGAGACATCAGTAGGTTAAGTGTTTTTAAATATCAATATTGAATCAGGAGCCCCATATAATGCTCCATGCAAAATACACCCCATATAATGCTCCATAAAGTTTATGATGGGCCACATACGATGTTTCATACAAAAATATGCCCCATATAATGCTGCACAAAGGTTGATTATGGCCCCATAAGATGCTCCATAGACATATTTGCCCCATATAATGCTGCACAAAGGTTGATTATGGCCCCATAAGATGCTTCATAGAATAATATGCCCCATATGCTGCTGCATTTAAAAAAAAAAAAAAAAAAAAAGACATACTCTCCTCTTGTCCTGAGCAGATGGGGACACCGGCACTTGCAATATTCCCCTGTCCCCGACCACCGCCGGGTGCCGCTGTGTCTTCCGGCTCTCTGCAGTGACTGTTCAGGCAGAGGGCACGCACTAACCACGTCATCGCGACCTCTGACCTGAACATCACAGCCAGAGGACGTGGAAGACGGAGCCCGGCAGTGGAGTGGGGACAGGTGAATATCTCTATGCTCACCCTCCTGGCGCGGTCCCTGGCAGCTTCTCCAATGCGATGGTCTTTTCGGCGCCGGCAGCTTGTTCCGGTGTTCAGCGGTCACTGGTACCGCTCATTAAAGTAATGAATATGCGCTCCACCGCTATGGGAGTGGTGTCGCGTCCATATTCATTACTTTAATAAGGGGTACCACGTGACCGCTGAACAGTCTCTGGTGCCAGCAGCTTGTTGCTATCTCATCGGAGAAGCTGCCGGGGACCGCGCCAGGAGGGTGAGTATAATGTGACGGCTGCCTCTCCCTCTCCCCCGCCGACCCCTGGGACAATGACTCGAGTATAAGTTGAGAGGGGCACTTTCAGCCTAAAAATATGGGCTGAAAATCTCGGCTTATACTCGAGTATATACGGTAAATACATTTTAGGCTATGTGCGCACATTGAGTATTTGATTGCAGATATTTCTGCAGCTCTAGGAATTTGTTTGCGGAAAAAACGTGCATTTTTGGTGTGTTGTTGCATGTGTTTGAGTTTTTGTACAGCAATAATTACTTTTTGGATCTAAATATATTTGGAAAAAAAAAATTTTGGGGTGTAATTTCGTTGTTCAACACTTCTTTTTCATGCTCATTTGCTCCATCTCAGGCTAAAAATGCCAGCCCTCAGCTGCCCCAGAAATGGCATTTCGTGTTGAAAGCGCCAATTCTGGCACTTAGCCCAGGCTCTTCTTGGTTAGCTGGTGCAGACGCATCTGGGTAATGGGTTTAGGGGTTGGTGTCAACAGCTGTCACTGACACCAAGCCCTAGGTTTAGTAATGAAGAGGTGTCGCCCACAGTTAAGCAAAAACACACACTATAGAATCGTAGCATGCTGTTATTGCCCTCGTGTATTGGATGAGACTTGCCAATGCAAGTCAATGGGTGCAAGAAAAAAATCACCCATCACTTGGACCATGCGAGTGTCAGCGTTTTTTTTATTTTTTATTTAACACATCCTATGTATCTGCTGTGTATGGTAAAATCACAGCTTGACCTGAGAAAAGATATATCCACATAGAATAGATATAAAGATGTCAGTGACATATATAATTAGTACAGTGCGTGTTCAACTTGCTGTACATGTATTTAATTAATAAATGACGAGTGATTGCGCACTCTTTGGGCGCGCGCAGTGATTACTAACCACGCAATGGGGTGTAACCGCCCAGTAGACTGACCTCGCAATGAGGTGTACCCACGCACCAGATTGACGTAGGTGCAGACTAATGGCAAACATACCTGGTGTACCTCTCCTGCCACTCCTACCTTGTGTATGAAAAGATCTATAGTTAATACTGTTTGGGTAGAGCTAACCGATAGCGCTATCCATGAAGAAAGTGAACGGGTAGAGCTATCCCATAGCCCTATTCCTAAAGGAAATGAACGGGTGGAGCTATCCAATAGCGCTATGCCTCAATGTTCCTGAGCGTAAGCTATTTCACATGGTTGAACGCACTTGGGATCTGCCCTCAAGGGAATTCTTCACTGTCCAAGACATAAATCTGGGCAAACTTTGACAGGACAGGCTAAATTTTTGCCATTCTCTTTGGTAGCTGAGACACGTGATCACCCGACGGCTGCAGGAAGCCGGTGGCTGCGGCTGACACTGTTCTCACTACAAAAGAGTAATGAATACTCACTGCCATCCACGCATATAGTCCTGGTGTGCAGAGCAGGGAGTATTCCGGCTGCTGTCCTCGGCTTGTAAGCAGCGCATGACGTCACTGTCATGCGCTGCTTACAAACATAAAGTAGCTGCTGGCATCGGAACAGGAAGCTACGAGGGAGCGCAGGAAGGTAAGTGTAATGTTTTTTTTTTTTTTATGTTTTTCTTATGAGGCCAATCATGCCAGGATAAGGATGGGGTCCTTGCATACCAGGATGGGAACCAGTCATACCAGGATAGGGATGAAGGGAACCAGTCATACCAGAATAGGGATGAAGTGGTCCATTCCTACCAGGATAGGGATGAGGGGGACCATTCCTACCAGGATAGGGATGAGGGGGACCATTCCTACCAGGATAGGGATGAGGGGGACCATTCCTACCAGGGTAGGGATGAGGGGGACCATTCCTACCAGGGTAGGGATGAGGGGGACCATTCCTACCAGGATAGAGATGAGGGGGCCATTCCTACCAGGATAGGGATGAGGAGAGGCGCTAATGTACACCAGGATGGGGATGAGAGGTGCCATATATATATCAGGATAGGGGATATTAACCCCTTCACCCCCGGAGCTTTTTTCCGCTTTTTCATTTTCGTTTTTTGCTCCCCTCCTTCCCAGAGCCATAACTTTTTTATTTTTCCGTCAATATGGCCATGTGAGGGCTTATTTTTTGCGGGACGAGATGTACTTTTGAACGATACCATTGATTTTACCATGCCATGTAACAGAAAACGGGAAAAAAATTCCAAGTGTGATGAAATTGCAAAAAAAGTGCAATCTCACACTTGTTTTTTGTTTGGCTTTTTTGCTAGGTTCACTAAATGCTAAAACTAACCTGCCATTATGATTCTCCAGGTCATTACGAGTTCATAGACACCAAACATGTCTAGGTTATTTTTTATCTAAGTGGTGAAAAAAATTTCCAAATTTTGCTAAAAAAAAAAAAATTGCGCGATTTTCCGATACCCATAGCGTCTCCAATTTTCGTGATCTGGGGTCAGGTGAGGGCTTATTTTTTGCGTGCCGAGCTGGAGTTTTTAATGATACCATTTTGGTGTAGATACGTTCTTTTGATCGCCCGTTATTGCATTTTAATGCAATGTCGCGGCGACCAAAAAAACGTAATTTTGGCGTTTTGATTTTTTTTCTCGCTACGTCATTTAGCGGTCAGGTTAATCCTTTGTTTTTATTGATCGGGCGATTCTGAACGCGGCGATACCAAATATGTGTATGTTTGATTTTTTTTTTAATTGTTTTATTTTGGTTGGGGCGAAAGGGGGGTGATTTGAACTTTTATATATTTTTTATTTTTTTTGTATTTTTAATCACTTTTTTTTTTTAATTTTAGCATGCTTCAATAGCCTCCATGGGAGGCTAGAAGCATGCATAACTCGATCGGCTCTGCTACATAGAGGTGAAGCACAGATCACCTCTATGTAGCAGAAATGCAGGGTTGCTTTGAACGCCGACCACAGGGTGGCGCTCAAAGCAATCGGCCATCAACAACCATAGAGGTCTCAAGGAGACCTCTGGTTGTTATGGCGATGCACTGCTGACCCCCGATCATGTGACGGGGGTCCGCAGTGCGAGCACTTCCGGCCGCGCGGCCGGGTGCGCTAGGTAAATGCCGCTGTCAGCGCTTGACGGCGGCATTTAACTAGTTAATGAGCGCGGGCGGATCGCGATTCCGCTCGCGCTCATTGCGCGCACATGTCAGCTGTACAAAACAGCTGACATGTCGCGGCTTTGAGGTGGGCTCACCGCCGGAGCCCACCTCAAAGCAGGGGATCTGCCAGCTGACGTACTATTCCGTCAGCTGGCAGAAAGGGGTTAAGTACAGAATTGACCACATTTTTTGCTTCAATTTTGTTTTCTAATTTCCTCCTCCAAAACCTAGGTGCGTCTTATGGTCCAAAAAAAGGGGTGTAGGATGAGTATGTACTGTGTATTTCTTTATCGCTTCATTGGGGGACACAGATAACCATGGGTGTATGCTGCTGTCGCTAAAAGACTGACACTATGCTCCCAAAAAAAGAAATAAAGGAATATGGCTCCTCCTCAGCAGTATACACCCACCGAGTGGCACAAAGGAGTAGTGGTTTCCTTTTTTTTTTTTTTTTTGCTTAGTGTCCGCCTCCTAGCGCGACCGCAGCATACACCCATGGTTACCCAATGTCCCCAATGAAGGTTGCAAGAAAGGTTTTACAGTGAGTACCAAAAGTCCCTCTTTTTTTTAATTTTTATGTCTTTATTAACTTTTTTATTTTGCACATAAGCGCCGGCTAATGACTACACCTATCAGCAGCCGCCTGCTCCCACTGTAATCGGTGACAGTAGGTGTTGGCTGATGGGAGTGGTAGTCTCTCATCTGCTGGTGACCTGCGGTATGCTTTTTACCGTGAGTCACACTGACAGCATTACCCCGCAGCGCTCTGACCGACAGTAACAATCTACCAATGGTAACATTGCCGCCGATCAGAAGCGCCGCGCTGGTGTTTCTTGCGCTGTCAGACAGATGACAGCGTGAGAAACACCATAGGAAGTACATAAAAATGCAAGCAAAAACTCAGCAAATCCGCAAACCTATTTATACCTGCGTTTTTGCTACGTATTTGACTGACTCAATTGAAATCAATGGGTGAAAAATGCTGCACAAAGAATTGACATGCTACGAATTTAAAGCAGCACAAATTCGGAAAGGAAAATTACTGATCATGTGCACAGCACTATAGGATTCTCATTGACTTTGCTGGCGTAAGGATTCCTTAGCGTATTTGGGCCAATGCCATATGGAAAAAAACGCTGCAAAAATGCAGTGTGCTCTCAGCCTTATGGTTCTTGGAAGACAGAAAAAAAAACTCGAAATGAAAGGAGCTGTAGTGCAAGTGACCCCTGTTTTTTGTGATAAGTGGGGTTGCTACACCACCGATCATAGATTGATCATCGATCCTGGGAATAGGTGATAAATGTTGTTCTTGACCAACTCATTAGAGATCAGCATAACATTCCCATTTTCAAGTTTACCCATTTCTATTTTCTTTTGGTTAGTTCTAATCCTGTCCTATGGCTCAGTGAATAAAAATATGTTTTACTCTGTGTTCCCGGCTTATTTTTATTAGTAACGTTCACTGTGAGCTTTGTATTGAAAAACATGTAATGACAATTTCTAGGAAACTATTTCTGTATCTTTTCCAGGAAATTATTACCTTGGTAAACATGCAAATACTGAGTTTTAAAACAATTTTATCTCTTTGTACATACAGTATTGTCAAAAAATGTAGGCAGGTGTGGAAAAAATGCTGCAGAGTAAGATTGCTTCCACAAATAGAAGTGTTATTAGTTTGCATTTTGTTAGTTAAGAAACAAAGTGAATGAACAAATGAAAAATCTAAATAAAATCAATATTTTGGTGTGACCACACTTTGCCATCAACACATCAATTCTATGGACAATTGTACACAGCTTTTGGAGAAATTTGGCAGGAAGGTTTTTCCTAACATCATGGAGAACTAACCACAGATCTTCTGTGGATGTAGGCTTGGCAAATCCTTCTGTCTTTTCATGTAATCCCAGACAGACTCGATGATAATGAGATACCATCAAGGACATATCCGGCCCCAACTCTATTTTGCAGCAGGACAATGACCCGAAACATACAGCCAATGTTATCACAAGGAGTCCTAAAAGTAATGATATGACCCCACCCCACCACCCCCCAGAGCCCTGATCCCATCATAATCAAATCTATCTGGGATTATATGAAGAGAAATAAAGATTTGTGCAAATCTAAATCCACAGATCTGTGGTTAGTTTTCCAGGATGTTTGGAACAACTTCCCTGCTGACTTCTTCAAAAACTGTGCACATAAAAGAAATGATGCTGTCTTGAAGGCAAAGGGTGGTCACACCAAATAATGATGTGATTTAGATTTCTCTTTTGGTCACTGACTTTGCATTTTGTTAATGCATAATAAACTACTTACACTTCTATTTCTGAAAGCATTCTTACTCTGCAGTATTTTTCTCACAGCTGCCTAAATTTTTTGCACAGTAATGTGTGTGAATAAATATGCGGTTATATGTTTTATAACATTCTATTCACTTTTTTTTTTATTTTCATTCTACCGTAATTGTCCAGGAGATAAAATCCTCCCTGATGTTACCCCATGACCGTGGCTTTTTCAATAAACTGGAAGATGACATGACCAAAATACTACTTAAAGAAAAAAGAAAAGAACAAAACTCTGTTCCTGAAGTATTGGAAAGTTCTGTATCCTCTGATTCCTGTACGGTAAGCGAGAAGATCATCCAGACCCAAACAAATGTCATTAAACAGTGATAGACTTCTTTTTTTTTTTTTTTTTTTTAGAATGTTCTCATTGTGTTTTGGCTATGTCAGAAGTATTGCCCGATGTGTAACACTGACTTATGTCACTGTAAAGCCATATGTTGACATATGATGGCTATTGGCTACAATGTTTTAAAAAAAACCACAAAAGATATAAATTTATCAAAAATTTCAAGTCATCGAATAGACTGATTCGTAAGAGGAAAATTGGGCTATGAGAGCATTGATTGACAATGAGAACACAAAAAAAGTGCCTCATTTTGTTTAGGGCCTTTTATTTAGATAGACGTATTTTTGTATGTAAATTTGAAAAACATGTTTATCAAATCAGAAGAAAACTTTCAAACAATAGTCAAAGGAGGGCAAAGAAAAAAGTCCAAAGTGAAACTCTAAAATGTAATGTATGTAATAATACTATATGCAGGACCCTGTCCTAAAAGATGGAAGAACAGAGCTACTGAAGCTGGAACTGGAAAAGAAAGATGCCCAGATAAAGCATCTGAAAAGCAGCATTTCACAGTGGGAGGTATGTAAAATGATGGCACAAGAGCTTTCACCCCTAGAAGGTTTCCTCTTTGCCGTAACATGTTGCCTTTCCCTGGTATTTGTTACAGGCAAAATACAAAGAAGTTAAAGCCAGAAATGCACAAGTTCTTAGGATGTTGCAAGAAGGTGAAAGTAAGTGTATTTTTTTGGGGGGGGTTTTCAAGTTCAGTTTTATCTTAAAACGCCACAAAAAGTGCACATCCCTTTTGTTTTTTAACTTAAACGCATGCATTTGGGGTTAAAAATCATTTTTGTTGTCGTGTTTTATTACAAATTTTTGACTGTTTGGCCTTTTTACGGGCACTTTGTTTCACTGCACATTGAATAGTCCGTAGTCACAACATGTGGGTGTTGTTTCTTAGCATAACTGAGCATTGTCTTTAGTAATGCAGCGGTGTCCATGTCGTGAACGGCTTTTTAGTGGTTCTATGTTATCCAAATGTTTATGTTCACTGACCTGCTGGCTGAAATCTTAGAAATTGCATGTTAATCGCAAAAGCACAAAGAAAATAAAGATTGTATTTAATAAAAGTAAAATTAAAAGTGTCTAGCATCACCCTACTTTTTCCAAGAAAAAGAGAACATGTAATTTATAGTGGTTGGTGAACGACTCGCTATGACAGAATTGATATTTTTTTTTTATTTTCTTACATTGTGTTGGAGAAAAAGTAACTTAAATCCCATGTTATATGTACAGCTCCATCATACAAAATATACGTGATGAATATGGATTTTCGTACTGGGCGTACTACTACATGGGTTCAAACAATAGATTCAGTGGTCAATGCATCATTTACTGTTTGGCGAGACTATCCGTGATTGAGCAGGGAAGAGGAATCCAATTGTAATTATAGTTTGTGCCTTTCTTCCATTATTCCTGTTTTTTTGTTTGTTTTTTTTCATTTAGTGAAAGACAAGGCTGAAATTCTTCTACAGGTGGAAGAACTGGTATCCATTAAGAATGAATTAACATTACAGGTAAGAAAACAATTATTTTACAGTTATTTTGGCTATGTGCTGACTGCTAAAATATATCATCTGTATAACATCTGATTTTTATGCCTTGCAATTACCATTGAAAACTATTTAGTTTTGTAAATTTTATGAACTGCTGATATAACAACAGATGCCTTCCCTGTGACAATATGGTTGGAAAATCATCCGTTTTGTTCTGGATGAAAATCAGACTTTTATTTTTTTTTTTAGCGACTTGTGTGAATGTAGCCTTAAAGGGGTATTCCCATCTCCATGATCCTATACCACTGATCGTGAACCTTTTATATATAGAGTGCCCAAACTGCAATCCAAAACCCACTTATTTATCGCAAAGTGCCAGCACGGCAATTTTAACCTGAATACTGAGGTTTTAGATTAGAAAAAAAAACTTGTTCATTAGCGCACTATACAGTCTATAGCAAAGAGCTTGTAAGCGTTGCACTCCAAGCTTAAAGGGAACCTGTCACCCCCTCTCTGACCTTTCCCGGCGCCTGCGCACACTGCAGTACTTTGCTCTGCCCTCAACAGGGCAGACAAAGTACGCCTGCGCTGGAGCTGCAGCGTGAAGACCAGAAGAGGACGTCATCGTAAGGAGATGGGAGGCGCCGGACCCGGACCAACAGCGGGACCGCCCCTGGGTGAGTATAATCTAAAGTCTTTTTCTCATCTTTTAGGATACATCGGGGGCTTATCTACAGCATTCCAGAATGCTGTAGATAAGCCCCTGATGCCGGTGGGCTTACCTCACCCGCGATTTTGGGGGTGACAGGTTCCCTTTAAGATACTAGCCACCGATTTTAGTGGAGGTCTGTTCTTGAGAATGAAGAGGATTTTTATTCAAAAGTAAAATTGCAAAGTTGTTTGTTTTTACAACCTCTTTGCAATTGTAGCCCTTCATCATGATGAAAATAACCCTTTAAGCCAGGGATGTCAAACTCAAATACACTGAGGGCCAAAGTTAAAAGCTTGCACAAAATCACTGGCCAACCTTGATATTTGTTTTAAAAAAAAGTCTACAATTGAGGAAGTTTTAAAACTATTAACTTCTGGAATTATAGTGGAATAATATAATATGTTATGTACGAGCAGTAAAAAGCATATAGCCCAATGTTATAATTTAAAGGATATTGTATAATGGCCCCACATGATGCCCCATATTGTGTAAAGGTGCCACATAGTTCTCCATACTGTATAATGGCGCCACATAGTTCTCCATACTGTATAATGTACCCACATGGTGCTTCATGCTGTATAGTGGCCCAGCATGATGCCCCATACTGTATAATGGCCCTACATAGTGCTCCATACTGTATAATGGCGCCACATAGTTCTCCATACGGTATAATGTGCTCAAATAGTGCTCCATGCTGTATAGCGGCCCTACATGATGCTCCACATTGTATATTTGCCCCACACAGTGCTTCATTCAGTATAATGGCCCAACATAGTGCTCCATACTGTATAATGATCTTACATGATGCTCCATACTGTATAATGGCCCCACATGATGCTCCATATTGTATAATGGCCTCACATAGAAAAAACAATTACTACTCCCTATTCCTTCGCTGATTTGGTCTCTTCATATATCACTATCCTACCTGTGGGCATGCGCGCCATCTCCTCTGCAATAGCGCCGCCACTCTCCTCAGCCCACGCGCCATTCCCTGATGGGACGGCGCGCGTGCAGAGGAGAATGGCCGTGGCGCTAGTGATGAGGGAGATAGCGAGTGGGCTGAGGAGAGTGATGGCGACGCTAGTTTTGAGGAGATGGCATTTGTGCCCACCGGGAGAGCACTGTGTGCCCCCTCTGGCACGCGTACCATAGGTTCGCCACCACTGTCCTATACCGATGTGTAGTAGTAATAATATTAGCATATGCCTCCAAGAAGAAATGTAGTATGGTTCTTCTGATTCGCTATGTCGCTTACCCTATTTGCAGGGAATTGCAGTAGCTTTAGGTATCCATGGTTTCAACCACTAACCGCTAACTGTCACTATACGAGTGGTCGTAGCCATGGATACCTAAGATACTTCAATTGCCTATATGAGGTAAGCAACATAGCAAATCAGAAGAACCACACTACATTTCTAATGGGAGGTATTTGCTAATATTCTTACACCTACTACATATTGAACTAGGCTCTTGGAGATGGGAATACACCTTTTAAGCCTCCTTGAGATATCGGCTTTTCTTACACAATTTGTCCGTTTTTTTCACAGCTAGAAATTGTACCCATATACCCTTATTGTTTATGGAGCTGTTCATATGTCCGTGTATTTTCGCAGACCGAATGGTCTGCAGAGAATCACAGTGATTTGCCCGATTTTTAACAGTCTTGGGTCAAACCTGCCAATTCAAGTCTATGGGTCCATGAAAAAATCGGGACAGCTATCCATATGCTTTCTATTTTAACAGACTCCTTGATAGGAGAAGCTTTATATCTGAGAAAAACAGATGGAATGCTTACCAAACCGTTATGGTAAAACTCATAATATTGCCACTGGATGTTCTACTTTTTTGCTCCCTAATAAAATTTAGTATTCATGTTAAACCTAATTGTTTTTCCCTGCTCATCCACCAGGTCACCGGTCTGCACGCTGCTTTGGAACAAGAGCGATCTAAAGTGAAAGCTTTACAAGCAGAGCTGACAAAATACCAGGTAGGTTTACAGTCATGAAATCGACAGTCAGTCTTCACCAGTCACTAGAATTCCTTTAATCCTGTACTAAGGGTGCCTGACTTGGGCATAAAGAAATATCAAAAACCTTTTAAGAGCTCATACAATTAAACATGTAAAGAGCTATAATAATAATAAATTATTCTAATGTAGCTGCAAAAATCAAAATTGAGGCAGCACTTCCAAGGTTAGGGATAAAGAAATGGTGGAACTTCATTCAACCATCTGTGAAGTGCTTAGCCGAAATGTCTCAAGATGAGTGAATAAAGATCCACTTTCCTTTTTTATTTGTAAACTTGAAAGTGGTGACTCAATTTTGATTTATTACATAGGACTTTTAGCTAGTGGCTCTTAAGGGCTTTACACCAATACCCACAGTGCTGCCATCTTCATTTTTTTTGTTAATTTAGATGAGTAGGTAGCACACAAAAAACAGAAATAGATCCCATCCTGTGCCTTTTTTGAACTCGCTGGACAGGATTATACCAGGATACCTAAGTTACTGCAATACCCTGCACATGGGGTAAGCGATATAGCGAATCAGAAGAACTACCATATATACTCGAGTATAAGCCGAGATTTTCAGCCCATTTTTGGGGGGGGCTGAAAGTCCCCCTCTCGAGTCATACCCAGGGGTCGGCGGGGGCAGTCTAATTATACTCACCTGCTCCTGGCGCGGTCCCTGAACGTCTTTCCCCCGGCGCCGGCAGCTTCTTCCTGTACTGAGCGGTCACATGGTACAGCTCATTACAGTAATGAATATGCTGCTCCACCTCCCATAGGGGTAGAGCTGCATATTCATTACTGTAATGAGCGGTAACGGTGACCGCTCAGTACAGGAAGCAGCAGAGGCGCCGGGGAAGCAGGGACTGCACAGCGCTAGGAGCAGGTGAGTATAACGGGGAGGGGAGCACTGCGCGATATTCACCTGCTCCTCGTTCCAGCGCTGCTCCATCTTCAGCGTCTTCTGCAGTGACGCTCAGGTCAGAGGGCGCGGTGACATGGTTAGTGCACGCCCTCTGCCTGAACGTCAGTGCAGAAGATGCTGAAGATGAAGCGGCGCCGGAACAAGGAGCAGGTGAATATTGCAAGTGCCGGGGGCCCGAGAGACGGAGAGGTGAGTATGTGATTTTTTTAATTTCTTATCGCAACAGTAAATGGGGCAAGTGTCTGTATGGAGCATCTTATGGGGCCATAACGTTTGTGCAGCATTATATGGGGCAAAAATCAGTATGGGGCCATAACGTTTGTGCAGCATTATATGGGGCAAGTGTCTGTATGGGGCCATAACGTTTGTGCAGCACTATATGGGGCAAATATCTTTATGGAGCATCTTATGGGGCCATAATTAACATTTGTGGAGCATTATATGGGGCTAGTGTCTATATGGAGCATCTTATGGGGCCATAATCAAGGTTTGTGCAGCACTATATGGGGCAAATATCTTTCTGGAGCATCTTATGGGGCCATAATTAACATTTGTGGGGCATTATATGGGGCAAGTGTCTATATGGAGCATCTTATGGGGCCATAACAAAGGTTTGTGCTGCACTATATGGGGCAAATACCTTTAGGGAGTATCTTATGGGGCCATTATTAACCTTTATGCAGGATTATATGGGGCATATTTTAATATGAAGCATCTTATGGGGCCATCATAAACTTTATAGAGCATTGTATGGGGCTCCTGATTCAATATGGATATTCAGAAACACTTAACCTATTGATGTCTCAATTAATTTTACTTTTATTGGTATCTATTTTTACTTTTGACATTTACCGGTAGCTGCTGCATTTCCCACCCTAGGCTTATACTCGAGTCATTAAGTTTTCCCTGTTTTTTGTGGCAAAATTAGGGGGGTGGCCTTATACTCGGGTCGGCCTATACTCGCGTATATACGGTATACTACATTTATAATTGGAGAAATTTACTAATATTATTACACCTACTACATATTGGGATAGGATCTTGGAGATGGGAATACCCCTTTAAGATTATATTTTAAATGCATTTGTACAATATTGTCTAGTATGCCTCCTTTTTACCACTGTCATATTCTAGAAAGAGGATTGATTCACCCTTTTGCTTTATTTTTTTCTTCCACAGGGTGGTAAGAAGGGGAAGAGGAACTCTGAATCTGACCATGGCCGATGATCGGTGGAGTAAATGGAGCATTTTTTAAAAAGCACTAATTTTTTCTGCAGAGTTTAATTACTGCTGTTTAATGCCATATCTTGTTAGTTTTTCATGACTGAATAAAACTTATTCTTCCATTTGCACACTTGGTCTGTATGCATTAGAAAATTTACAACCATGACACATGTATAGTCACTTTTCAGTGCCAGGGTGAAGGCAGGCTTTAATAGAATGTTTAGTTAGATAAGGGCCAAACACTGATTAAAAGGAATAGCTAAATACTGAGCAAAATGGCAATGCCCAAACAGTGAATTACAATTTTTAAGGCAGCCAAAGGCTAACAGACTATGGTGCCATGTGTGCCCTTATTCTGATACCCAAGACAAGTGCACATTTTTTTCATCTGTAAAAAATAGGACTAGAGGCTTGCTCATCGAAGTAGTCATACATTTTAAGGGTTCCTGCTCTAATGGCAACTGTCATCCGTTATCAGGTTTAAACTCTGAAAGTACCCTTGTATCTAGCAAAAAAATTGATCAATCTTGCAATAGGGGTATCGTGCGGACAAATATCCACAGTAAACCTATCCTTACAGAAAAATCAGAACTACAAGGAAAGGGTATCAAAACTACAAACTTAATTGAAAATTATAGCACAGATAATATATATACTACCATTCCAAAGTTTAGGGTCACTTAGAAATTTCCTTATTTTTGAAAGAGAAGCACAGTTTTTTCCAATGAAGCTAACATTAAATGATTCAGAAATACTCTATACATTGTTATTGTGGTAAATGACTATTCTAGCTGCAAACGTGTTGTGAATTCTGTGGCTGAATTCACTCCTGTGGTCACAAGTGGTACTGCAGCTTCTGAGCTTCCTCCCTCAGGTGTTCTGGTGAGCTCGTTAACTGCTCCATTACTTAACTCCGCCTGATGCTGCTATCCTTGCTCCTTGTCAATGTTTCAGTGTTGGATCTGAGCTTCTCCTGATTGTTCCTGTGACTGTCCAGCTTGTCTTTTGTTTTGCTGGAAGCTCTGAGACGCAAAGGGTGTACCGCCGTGCCGTTAGTTCGGCACGGTGGTTTTTTTTTTGCCCCCTTTGCGTGGTTTTGCTTTAGGGTTTTTTGTAGACTGCAAAGTTCGCTTTACTGTCCTCGCTCTGTCCTAGAATATCGGGCCCCACTTTGCTGAATCTATTTCATCCCTACGTTTTGTCTTTTCATCTTACTCACAGTCATTATATGTGGGGGGCTGCCTTTTCCTTTGGGGAATTTCTCTGGGGCAAGTCAGGCCTATTTTTCTATCTTCAGGCTAGCTAGTTTCTTAGGCTGTGCCGAGTTGCCTAGGTAGTTGTTAGGCGCAATCCACAGCCGCTTTTAGTTGTGTTTAGGATAGGATCAGGTGTGTAGTCTACAGAGTTTCCACGTCTCAGAGCTCGTTCTTGTATTTTTGGGTATTTGTCAGATCACTGTGTGCGCTCTGATCGCTAAGCACACTGTGTTTCTGGATTGCCTTCATAACACCTGTCATTAGCAAACATAACAGTACAAGGAGCCAACTAATGATTCTCAATAGAGGGAAAGAAAAAGTTCTGACATCATTTTTTTTTTTTTTTTCTGCTCTGTGTTCATTTTTTTTTTTCCCCTAGACATTTGGGTGATTCTGGACACAGGTGTGGACATGGATATTCAGGGTCTGTGCTCTTCAATGGATAATCTCGTTATAAATGTACAAAAAATTCAAGATACTATTGATCAGAAATCTATGTTAGAACCAAGAATTCCTATTCCTGATTTGTTTTTTGGAGATAGAACTAAGTTTCTAAGTTTCAAAAATAATTGTAAGCTATTTCTGGCCTTGAAACCTCATTCTTCTGGTAATCCTATTCAACAGGTTTTGATTATTATTTCTTTTTTGCGCGGCGACCCTCAAGACTGGGCATTTTCTCTTGTGCCAGGAGACCCTGCATTGAGTAGTGTCGATGCGTTTTTCCTGGCGCTCGGATTGCTGTACGATGAGCCTAATTCAGTGGATCAGGCTGAGAAAAATTTGCTGGCTTTGTGCCAGGGTCAGGATGATATAGAAGTATATTGTCAGAAATTTAGGAAATGGTCAGTACTCACTCAGTGGAATGAATCTGCGCTGGCAGCTTTGTTCAGAAAGGGTCTCTCTGAGGCTCTTAAGGATGTCATGGTGGGATTTCCTATGCCTGCTGGTTTGAATGAATCTTTGTCTTTGGCCATTCAGATCGGTCGACGCTTGCGCGAGCGTAAATCTGTGCACCATTTGGCGGTACTGCCTGAGGTTAAACCTGAGCCTATGCAGTGCGATAGGACTATGACTAGAGTTGAACGGCAGGAATACAGACGTCTGAATGGTCTGTGTTTCTACTGTGGTGATTCCACTCATGCTATTTCTGATTGTCCTAAGCGCACTAAGCGGTCCGCTAGGTCTGCCGTCATTGGTACTGTACAGTCCAAATTCCTTCTGTCCATTACCTTGATATGCTCTTTGTCGTCGTTTTCTGTCATGGCGTTTGTGGATTCGGGCGCTGCCCTGAATCTGATGGATTTGGATTATGCTAAACGTTGTGGGTTTTTCTTGGAGCCTTTGCGGTGTCCTATTCCATTGAGAGGAATTGATGCTACACCTTTGGCCAAGAATAAACCTCAATACTGGGCCCAGCTGACCATGTGCATGGCTCCTGCACATCAGGAAGTTATTCGCTTTCTGGTGTTGCATAATCTGCATGATGTGGTCGTGTTGGGGTTGCCATGGCTACAAACCCATAATCCAGTATTGGATTGGAATTCCATGTCGGTATCCAGCTGGGGTTGTCAGGGGGTACATGGTGATGTTCCATTTTTGTCGATTTCGTCATCCACCCCTTCTGAGGTCCCAGAGTTCTTGTCTGATTATCAGGATGTATTTGAAGAGCCCAAGTCCGATGCTCTACCTCCGCATAGGGATTGTGATTGTGCTATCAATTTGATTCCTGGTAGTAAATTCCCTAAAGGTCGATTATTTAATTTATCCGTGCCCGAACACGCCGCTATGCGCAGTTATGTGAAGGAATCCCTGGAGAAGGGACATATTCGCCCATCGTCATCACCACTGGGAGCAGGGTTCTTCTTTGTAGCCAAGAAGGATGGTTCGCTGAGACCGTGTATTGATTACCGCCTTCTTAATAAGATCACTGTTAAATTTCAGTATCCCTTGCCATTGTTATCTGACTTGTTTGCTCGGATTAAGGGGGCTAGTTGGTTCACTAAGATAGATCTTCGTGGTGCGTATAATTTGGTGAGAATCCGGCAAGGAGATGAATGGAAAACTGCATTCAATACGCCCGAGGGTCATTTTGAGTATCTAGTGATGCCGTTCGGACTTGCCAATGCTCCATCTGTGTTTCAGTCTTTTATGCATGACATCTTCCGTGAGTATCTGGATAAATTCCTGATTGTTTACTTGGATGACATTTTGATCTTCTCAGATGATTGGGAGTCTCATGTGAAGCAGGTCAGAATGGTTTTTCAGGTCCTGCGTGCTAACTCTTTGTTTGTGAAGGGATCAAAGTGTCTCTTCGGTGTGCAGAAAGTTTCATTTTTGGGGTTCATCTTTACCCCTTCTACTATCGAGATGGATCCAGTTAAGGTCCAAGCCATCCAGGATTGGATTCAGCCGACATCTCTGAAAAGTCTGCAAAAGTTCCTGGGCTTTGCTAATTTTTATCGTCGCTTCATCTGTAATTTTTCTAGCATTGCCAAACCATTGACCGATTTGACCAAGAAGGGTGCTGATTTGGTTAATTGGTCTTCTGCTGCTGTGGAAGCTTTTCAGGAGTTGAAGCGTCGTTTTTGTTCTGCCCCTGTGTTGTGTCAGCCAGATGTTTCTCTTCCGTTCCAGGTCGAGGTTGATGCTTCTGAGATTGGAGCAGGGGCGGTTTTGTCACAGAGAGGTTCTGATTGCTCAGTGATGAAACCATGTGCTTTCTTTTCCAGGAAGTTTTCGCCCGCTGAGCGTAATTATGATGTGGGCAATCGAGAGTTGCTGGCCATGAAGTGGGCATTCGAGGAGTGGCGTCATTGGCTTGAAGGAGCTAAGCATCGCGTGGTGGTATTGACTGATCATAAGAACTTGACTTATCTCGAGTCTGCCAAGCGCTTGAATCCTAGACAGGCCCGTTGGTCGTTATTTTTTGCCCGCTTCGACTTTGTGATTTCGTACCTTCCGGGCTCTAAAAATGTGAAGGCGGATGCTCTGTCTAGGAGTTTTGTGCCCGACTCTCCGGGTTTATCTGAGCCAGCGGGTATCCTCAAGGAAGGAGTCATTGTGTCTGCCATCTCCCCTGATTTGCGGCGGGTGCTGCAAAAATTTCAGGCGAATAAACCTGATCGTTGTCCAGCAGAGAAACTGTTCGTCCCTGATAGGTGGACTAATAAACTTATCTCTGAACTTCATTGTTCGGTGTTGGCTGGTCATCCTGGAATCTTTGGTACCAGAGAGTTAGTGGCTAGATCCTTCTGGTGGCCATCTCTGTCACGGGATGTACGTACTTTTGTGCAGTCCTGTGGGATTTGTGCTAGGGCTAAGCCCTGCTGTTCTCGTGCCAGTGGGTTGCTTTTGCCCTTGCCGGTCCCAAAGAGGCCTTGGACACATATTTCGATGGATTTCATTTCTGACCTTCCCGTTTCTCAAAAGATGTCAGTCATTTGGGTGGTCTGTGATCGCTTTTCTAAAATGGTCCATCTGGTGCCCTTGGCTAAATTGCCTTCCTCCTCTGATTTGGTACCTTTGTTCTTTCAGCATGTGGTTCGGTTGCATGGCATTCCTGAGAATATTGTTTCTGACAGAGGTTCCCAGTTTGTTTCAAGGTTTTGGCGAGCCTTTTGTGGTAGGATGGGCATTGACCTATCCTTTTCCTCGGCTTTCCATCCTCAGACTAATGGCCAGACCGAACGAACCAATCAGACCTTGGAAACATATCTGAGATGTTTTGTTTCTGCAGACCAGGATGATTGGGTGTCCTTTTTGCCGTTGGCTGAGTTCGCCCTTAATAATCGGGCCAGCTCGGCTACCTTGGTTTCTCCATTTTTTTGCAATTCTGGGTTCCATCCTCGTTTCTCTTCAGGACAGGTTGAGTCTTCGGACTGTCCTGGTGTGGATTCTGTGGTGGATAGGTTGCAGCAGATCTGGACTCAGGTAGTGGACAATTTGATCTTGTCCCAGGAGAAAGCTCAACTTTTCGCTAATCGCAGACGCCGTGTGGGTCCCCGACTTCGTGTTGGGGATCTGGTTTGGTTATCTTCTCGTCATATTCCTATGAAGGTTTCCTCTCCGAAATTTAAACCTCGTTTTATTGGTCCGTATAGGATTTCTGAGGTTCTCAATCCTGTGTCTTTTCGTTTGACCCTCCCAGACTCCTTTTCCATACATAATGTATTCCATAGGTCGTTGTTGCGGAGATACGTGGCACCTATGGTTCCATCTGTTGAGCCTCCTGCCCCGGTTTTGGTGGAGGGGGAATTGGAGTATATTGTGGAGAAGATTTTGGATTCTCGTGTTTCTAGATGGAAACTCCAGTATCTTGTTAAATGGAAGGGTTATGCTCAGGAAGATAATTCCTGGGTTTTTGCCTCTGATGTTCATGCTTCCGATCTTGTTCGTGCCTTTCATGCGGCTCATCCTGGTCGGCCTAGGGGCTCTGGTGAGGGTTCGGTGACCCCTCCTCAAGGGGGGGGTACTGTTGTGAATTCTGTGGCTGAATTCACTCCTGTGGTCACAAGTGGTACTGCAGCTTCTGAGCTTCCTCCCTCAGGTGTTCTGGTGAGCTCGTTAACTGCTTCATTACTTAACTCCGCCTGATGCTGCTATCCTTGCTCCTTGTCAATGTTTCAGTGTTGGATCTGAGCTTCTCCTGATTGTTCCTGTGACCTGCTGCTCTGTATAGCTAAGTGCTTTTTGCTTTTTTGTTGCTTTTTTTCTGTCCAGCTTGTCTTTTGTTTTGCTGGAAGCTCTGAGACGCAAAGGGTGTACCGCCGTGCCGTTAGTTCGGCACGGTGAGTTTTTTTTTGCCCCCTTTGCGTGGTTTTGCTTTAGGGTTTTTTGTAGACTGCAAAGTTCGCTTTACTGTCCTCGCTCTGTCCTAGAATATCGGGCCCCACTTTGCTGAATCTATTTCATCCCTACGTTTTGTCTTTTCATCTTACTCAGTCATTATATGTGGGGGCCTGCCTTTTCCTTTGGGGAATTTCTCTGGGGCAAGTCAGGCCTATTTTTCTATCTTCAGGCTAGCTAGTTTCTTAGGCTGTGCCGAGTTGCCTAGGTAGTTGTTAGGCGCAATCCACAGCCGCTTTTAGTTGTGTTTAGGATAGGATCAGGTGTGTAGTCTACAGAGTTTCCACGTCTCAGAGCTCGTTCTTGTATTTTTGGGTATTTGTCAGATCACTGTGTGCGCTCTGATCGCTAAGCACACTGTGTTTCTGGATTGCCTTCATAACACCTGTCATTAGCAAACATAACACAAACGTCTGGTTTGTAATGGAATATCTTCATAGGTGTATAGAGGCCCATTTCCAACAACCAGTGTTCTTATGGTACTTTGTGTTTGCTAACTGTGTAAGAAGGCTAATAAATGGTTAGAATACCCTTGAAAACCCTTGTGCAAGTATGTTAGCACAGCTGAAAACAGTTTGGCTGATTTAGAGAACCTATAAATCTGACCTTCCTTTGAGCTAGTTAAAATTCTGGAGCATTACATCTGTTGGTTCCATTAAACTCTCAAAATGGCAAGAAAAAAAGAACTTTCATGTGAAAATCGACAGTCTATTCTTGTTCTTAGAAATTAATTGCCAGTTTCTTGACAATTTCTCGCATGGAATACCTTGCGAGAAATTGCCAAGAAACTGAAGATTTCCTACAACAGTGTGTATTACTCCCTTCAGAGGAGAGCACAAACAGGCTCTAAGCAGAGTAGAAAGAGAAGTGGGAGGCCTCGCTGCACAACTGAGCAACAAGACAAGTACATTAGAGTCTGTAGTTTGAGAAATCGATGCCTCACAGGTCCTCAACTGGCGGCTTCATTAAATGGTACACGCAAAACGCCAGTGTCAACGTCTACAGTGAAGAGGCGACTCCGGGATGCTGGCCTTCAGGGCAGAGTGGCAAAGAAAAAGCCATATCTGAAACTGGCTAATAAAAGGAAAAGATTAATATGGGCAAAAGAATATAGACATTGGATAGAAGAAGATTGGAAAAATGTGTTCTGGATAGACGAATCGAAGTTTGAGGTGTTTGGATCACACAGAAGAACATTTGTGAGACGCAGAACAACTGAAAAGATGCTGGAAGAGTGCCTGACGCCATCTGTCAAGCAGGGTGGAGGTAATGTGATGGTCTGGGTTTGCTTTGGTGCTGGTAAAGTGGGAGATCTGTACAAGGAAAAAGGGATATTGAATAAGAAGGCTATCACTCCATTTTGCAATGTCATGCCATACCCTGTGGACAGCGCTTGATTGGAGCCAATTTCATCCTACAACAGGACAATGACCCAAAGCACACCTTCAAATTGTGCAAGAACTATTTTCTTCCCTAAATAGTTCTTGCACAATTTGAAGGTGTGCTTTGGGTCATTGGGAAGAAGCAGGCTGCTGGTAGTCTAGCTGTAACTAGCTGTTTCCAGCCAGCTAACGCTCGGCACGCTCATTGCTATTAACGCTGCTGGTGATTAAACTAAAGTAATAACAACATTCAATAGCGCTTACGCAGGTGGTAAATTAACATAAAATAAAAAATTTTGCCTCTTTCGTATTTTCAGTTAACCATGCTTGAAACTGCTGGGGATATTCATTTACTTCACATACATAGAAAGAAAGTGCTGCGTGTGGTAATGTGGGGGGCGGAGCCTCGTGTGGTAATGTGTGGGGACGGAGCCTCGTGTGTGGTGGGGGTCGGGATTATGTGTGATGGGGGGTGGGATTATGTGTGGTGATGTGGGGGGTCGGGATTATGTGTGGTTGGGGGCGGGATTGTGG
Source organism: Ranitomeya imitator (assembly GCF_032444005.1). Taxonomy (NCBI): domain Eukaryota; kingdom Metazoa; phylum Chordata; class Amphibia; order Anura; family Dendrobatidae; genus Ranitomeya; species Ranitomeya imitator. The sequence continues at coordinate 406,937,018 of NC_091282.1, forward strand.
TGATGTGGGGGTGGGATTATGTGAGGTGACGTGGCGGGGCGGAATTGTGTGGTGATGTGGGGGGGCGGGATTGTGTGTGGTGATGGGGGGCGGGATTGTGTGTGGTGATGTGGGGGGGTGGGATTGTGTGTGGTTCTTTGGTCAGGCTGGTGTGCCAGGGCTGTCTGTTGATTTCTCTGATCGCCCATGACGGCACCACGGAGAGAGGGGATCCGCCCACCAAGGACAGGAAACCTACGGATAAAAAGGCGGTACCACTCTCCTGCATCAGTTGGTTTCCTGTCCTTAATGGGAGACCTACGGACTTACCAGTTCGACGTTGGAATTCCGGGGCCAACCAGTCCGACTCAGGCAGCTGGGGTCCCTCTGCCTCGGCTAGGGTGGTGACCCGAAGCGCCACCGCTGGGAGCCAGTGGGCCGACAGGGTGTGCGGGGGAGGTGACAAGGAGTTCGCGGTCACCTCCCCAGGTAAGATGCAGCAGCGGCAACATCCAGGGGGGTCCCTCTGTGGTTGCGGGAGGTGCAGCGCGACCCTCCCTGAAACAAGCATCAGTCTGCACGCTGCACTGCCATCGGGCGTGCAGAGTAACGCGCTATAGGGACTGCATAGGACAGGGGGTGCCGATCAGCAGCGCCATATCTGCTTCCCGGGCGCCATCTTGAAAGTTCGACGCATGCCCGGGATCTAAGCTGGTCTCGCGAGGTTGTAGGACGCTTCCGCGCAGGCGCTGGCGGATCGCCGCGCGGTCTGCGCCGGCGGGGTTGCCGCTCGGTGCGGTCTGCGCGGGCGCCGGCGGGGCTTCCACCCGGGCGCTTAGCGCGGTCTGCGCAGGCGCCGGCGGGGCTTCCGCTCGGGCGCTTGGCGCGGTCTGCGCAGGCGCCGGCGGGGTGCTGCTCGGGCGGTCTGCGCAGGCGCCGGCGGGGTTGCCGCTCGGGCGCTTGGCGTGGTCTGTGCACTCATGCGCAGGTGCCGGGCTTGATGCGCAGGCGCCGGCGTTCGGCGCTCCTCGCCGTGGAGCCGGCGCTACTGCGCAAGAAGAAGAAAAAAAAAAGCGGCGGGAAGGGTTTAAATAGGAGAATCCACATCCTCCCAGTGGCTCTGCAATAATAGGCAGGAGCCTCAAGAGCTGATAGTTGCCGCAGCGCCAGCTCAGCTCGAGTATCAAGGCAGCATCCGCAGACCATCAGCAGTATGAGCGACCCGGCATCACCTTTGCCCGAATCACCTCCACCTGTAGCGTCGCCGCAGCAGCAAAAAAAGCAACACAGGACACCAGCAAAGAACGCCAAAGGTCCCAACACAGTAAGGAGTCCAGTACGGCGTCGGGGAAAAAGCCAGAGGCAGAGAATCCCCAACCGGTATTTATGGGTCCTGGAGGTGGTAAGTGGATCTTCGTGAAAGTCAGAGACAGTAAGATTGTTATTTGTCTCTTTTAGGGGAGGAAAAGCGTAGGTAAAACTAAGCACAAAATCTGCGCCATCTGTAGAGAGGATCTTCCACCTACCTGGGAGAAGAGTCTATGCAATACTTGCATTCAGCAGACTGTATCTGAAAACCTTCCTGGGTTTGCAACAGATCTAAAAAGCCTAATTAAGGAGCAAGTGGAGGACACCTTTAGATCACTAAAAAGTGGGAAAAAAAGGAGAAAGACCAGACGCAGGTCTCCATCTCCAGTCTCAAAATCCGACAGCGATAGTGAGAGTTCAGTGTCCTCCGACAAATCCTCCTCATCCTCATCGTCTACTTCTTCCTCGGGGGGACATAACTGTTTCCCTCTAGAGGATACCGATGGCCTCATAAAAGCTGTGAGAAGTACCATGGGTTTGGTAGACTCCCACCCTAAAAAATCGGTACAAGACATCATGTTTGGGCGCCTGGAACAGAAAAAGAGAAGAGCTTTTCCGCTTAACGAAGCAATAGCAGCCTTAATTAAGAAAGAATGGAAGAAACCCATGAGAAAGACTCTTTTAACTCCGAAAAGGAAATACCCCTTCGAGGAGGAATCCTGCTCCTTTTGGGAGAAGGCCCCCAAATTAGACGTAGCAATTGCTAAAGCCTCAAAAAAATTCGCTCTCCCGTTTGAGGACATGGGGGTCCTAAAAGACCCTATGGACAAGAAGGCAGATGCCTTTCTCAAAGGCTCCTGGGAGGCAGCGGGAGGAGGCCTGAAGCCGGCAGTAGCAGCAGCATGTACTTCACGCTCCCTGATGATTTGGCTGAACCAACTAGAGGGTCAATTAAAGGGGAAAACTTCCTGGGACTCAATGCTCAATACATTACCAGTAATGAGGGGGGCCGCGGCTTTCCTAGCTGACGCCTCGGCCGACTCCATCAGGCTATCCGCCAGAGCAGCAGTGTTTGCTAATGCGGCCAGGCGCGCCCTCTGGCTTAAGAATTGGCCAGGCGACCTGCAAACGAAAACAAAACTGTGTACCATCCCCTGCGAAGGAGAATTCCTGTTCGGTTCCACCTTAGATGACATCTTGGAAAAAGCAGGGGACAAGAAAAAGTCCTTCCCCTCTCTGGGTCTCCCCTCTTATAGGAAGCCCTTTCGGAACAAGAGGTTTTTCCGTAAGAACCCAGGGAGAGGCCAGGGGAAATGGGAAGATAAGAAGAACAAAAATAAGGGGTTTATCTTTAACAAAAACCTCAATGACAACAAAAAACCTTCACAATGAAGGTTCGCCCCAGGTGGGAGGGAGATTATCTCTCTTTCTCCCGCCCTGGGAAAAGATTACCTCCAGTCAATGGATACTAAACATCATAGAATCAGGACTGAGGTTAACATTCAAGAGGTGCCCTCGTCCCTCTTTCAAGATAACATCCACAAGATCCTCGGCAGAAGAGCAGTTGACGCTAGAAAACGATGTTGTCGGGTTAGTAAAAAAAGGAGTACTCCTGGAAGTTCCCCCTCAAGAAAGAGGGCAAGGGTACTATTCCCCTCTATTCCTGAGAAAGAAGCCAGACGGTTCCTTCAGGACCATTATCAATTTGAAAAACCTAAACAACTACCTAGAGGTTCAAGCATTTAAGATGGAAACGATAAAATCATCTATCAAAATGCTGTTTCATCAATGCTTCATGGTGGTCCTGGACCTGAAGGACGCATATTATCACGTCCCAATACACAAGGATCACCAAAGATTCCTCAGAATGGCGGTCCACATCAAGGGAGTCCTAAACCACTTCCAGTTCTCAGCTCTACCATTTGGCCTAGCAATAGCCCCAAGGGTTTTTACAAAGCTGGTCGCGGAGGTAATGGCTCACCTCAGGGAAGAAAACACCCTGATCGTACCATATCTGGACGATTTCCTGGTCATAGGCTCCTCCCCGCAACATTGCAAGAATCAACTAGATTTAGTGATTCATTCTCTAAAGGATCTGGGTTGGCTAATAAACCTAGAAAAATCCAGACTGGTGCCTTCTCAGATTCAGGAGTACCTAGGTCTCACTCTAGACTCCAAAAAAATGGAATGTCGGCTCCCAGAGAGCAAAATACAAAAGATAAAAAGTTTAGTGTTAAGAGTACAATCTCTCCCCTCCATAACACTTCGTCAGGGCATGTCCCTATTAGGCTCTATGACATCTTGCATCCCTGCGGTCCAGTGGGCCCAACTACATTCAAGAGATCTCCAATGGCAGCTACTGTCAGAGCAAATCCTTCTAGGAGGGCATTTAGACGGGCAGTTAACATTGTCTCCTCGCACCAATCACTCTCTGACTTGGTGGACGTTGCAGGAAAATCTTTCCCAGGGAGTCCCATGGGTAATCCCGATCTCGAAGGTCCTAACTACGGACGCAAGCCCCTCAGGGTGGGGGGCTCATCTGGGCGACCTAGTAGCCCAGGGCATTTGGTCTCCGTCCCTTGCAAACAATTCCTCCAATATGAAGGAACTCCTGGCAGTAAAATTTGCCCTTCAGGAATTCTTGGGAGTCCTTCAATCTCACCATGTAAGGGTGATGTCGGACAATCGGGTGGTAGTATCTTACCTAAATCACCAGGGGGGTACCCGTTCCAAAAATCTAATGGAAGTGACCAACTCGATCCTTCAAATAGCCGAGAGCAACCTTCTATCCCTGACAAGCCTGCACATAAAGGGAGTAGACAATTACAAGGCAGACTTCCTCAGTCGGTCCAGCCTAAAACAGGGGGAATGGGAACTAAATCCAGTGATATTTACCCAGATCACACAAAAATGGGGTGTTCCCAAAATAGATCTCTTTGCGAGCCATTTAAACAAAAAAGTAGCCTCCCTTTGCTCCCTATCTTCCCTGGGGAACCCAGTAGCTGTGGACGCTTTCCTGATTTCTTGGGGTCACCATCTGGTCTATGCCTTCCCTCCTCTCATTCTGATTCCAGCAGTGCTGAGGAAGATTCAGGAGGACGGGGCGTTGGTCATCTTAATTGCCCCGTTCTGGCCGAAGAGACCTTGGTTCTTATGGATGAGGAAGATGTCAATATCCGACCCTTGGGTATTACCAGACCTCCAGGATCTGTTGTCACAGGGCCCAGTCTGTCATCCACGAGTCAAGAACTTGCACTTGACAGCCTGGCTCTTGAGAGGAAAATATTAGAAAGCAGAGGGTTCTCTTCAGGGTTAATCTCAACTCTGTTAAAAAGTAGGAAGCCGGTTACAACAAAACAGTATGGCAAAATATGGAAAAAGTTTCTGTCTTCTTCAGGTGCAAAAATAGGGAAAGAGATTCCCCTTAATTCCATATTAGAGTTCCTACAAAACGGGTTGGAGATGGGGTTAGCCACTAGTACTCTAAAAGTTCACGTGGCGGCATTGGGAGCCCTTTTCAATTTTGACTTAGCTTCAAATAGGTGGGTCTCTAGATTCATCAGGGCGGCAGGAAGATCGAGGCCTCTACCAGTCAAAGTGGTTCCTCAATGGGACCTAAACTTGGTCCTTAAAGCCCTGACTAGTCCTCCATTCGAACCATTACACGAATCTACAATAAAAACGCTATCTCTCAAAACAGCTCTATTAGTCGCCCTCACTTCTGCCCGTAGGGTTAACGACTTACAGGCCCTCTCAGCCAACCCCCCTCACACACTATTTCTAGAGGATAGGGTCGTTTTAAAAACAGACCCAGCATATCTCCCGAAAGTGGCTTCAAAATTTCACAGGTCTCAAGAGATATATCTCCCCTCCTTCTGTCCCAACCCTAAAAACAAGGAGGAACAAACATTACATACAGGTCCTTCTCAAAAAATTAGCATATAGTGTTAAATTTCATTATTTACCATAATGTAATGATTACAATTAAACTTTCATATATTATAGATTCATTATCCACCAACTGAAATTTGTCAGGTCTTTTATTGTTTTAATACTGATGATTTTGGCATACAACTCCTGATAACCCAAAAAACCTGTCTCAATAAATTAGCATATTTCACCCATCCAATCAAATAAAAGTGTTTTTAAATAACAAACAAAAAAACCATCAAATAATAATGTTCAGTTATGCACTCAATACTTGGTCGGGAATCCTTTGGCAGAAATGACTGCTTCAATGCGGCGTGGCATGGAGGCAATCAGCCTGTGACACTGCTGAGATGTTATGGAGGCCCAGGATGCTTCAATAGCGGCCTTAAGCTCATCCAGAGTGTTGGGTCTTGCGTCTCTCAACTTTCTCTTCACAATATCCCACAGATTCTCTATGGGGTTCAGGTCAGGAGAGTTGGCAGGCCAATTGAGCACAGTAATACCATGGTCAGTAAACCATTTACCAGTGGTTTTGGCACTGTGAGCAGGTGCCAGGTCGTGCTGAAAAATGAAATCTTCATCTCCATAAAGCATTTCAGCCGATGGAAGCATGAAGTGCTCCAAAATCTCCTGATAGCTAGCTGCATTGACCCTGCCCTTGATGAAACACAGTGGACCAACACCAGCAGCTGACATGGCACCCCACACCATCACTGACTGTGGGTACTTGACACTGGACTTCAGGCATTTTGGCATTTCCTTCTCCCCAGTCTTCCTCCAGACTCTGGCACCTTGATTTCCGAATGACATGCAAAATTTGCTTTCATCAGAAAAAAGTACTTGGGACCACTTAGCAACAGTCCAGTGCTGCTTCTCTGTAGCCCAGGTCAGGCGCCTCTGCCGCTGTTTATGGTTCAAAAGTGGCTTTACCTGGGGAATGCGGCACCTGTAGCCCATTTCCTGCACACGCCTGTGCACGGTGGCTCTGGATGTTTCCACACCAGACTCAGTCCACTACTTCCTCAGGTTCCCCAAGGTCTGGAATCGGTCCTTCTCCACAATCTTCCTCAGGGTCCGGTCTCCTCTTCTCGTTGTACAGCGTTTTCTGCCACATTGTTTCCTTCCAACAGACTTACCATTGAGGTGCCTTGATACAGCACTCTGGGAACAGCCTATTTGTTGAGAAATTTCTTTCTGGGTCTTACCCTCTTGCTTGAGGGTGTCAATGATGGCCTTCTTGACATCTGTCAGGTCGCTAGTCTTACCCATGATGGGGGTTTTGAGTAATGAACCAGGCAGGGAGTTTATAAAAGCCTCAGGTATCTTTTGCATGTGTTTAGAGTTAATTAGTTGATTCAGAAGATTAGGGTAATAGGTCGTTTAGAGAACCTTTTTCTTGATATGCTAATTTATTGAGACAGGTTTTTTGGGTTATCAGGAGTTGTATGCCAAAATCATCAGTATTAAAACAATAAAAGACCTGACAAATTTCAGTTGGTGGATAATGAATCTATAATATATGAAAGTTTAATTGTAATCATTACATTATGGTAAATAATGAAATTTAACACTATATGCTAATTTTTTGAGAAGGACCTGTACACTAGATGTAAGAAGATGTCTCTTACAATACCTAGAAGTCACTAGAGAGTGTAGGGAGGATTCCTCTCTGTTTGTGTGTTTCCAGGGTCCCCGGAAGGGGAAAAAAGCATCTAAAGCCACCATAGCAAGATGGATCACAAACGCCATCAGTCTCTCATACTCGGCAAGTGGGATGTCCGTTCCCGGGGAGGTTAAGGCTCACTCAACAAGGGCAGTAGCAATTTCCTGGGCGGAGAAGGCCGGAGCTTCCATTGACCAGATATGTAGAGCTGCTACCTGGTCCTCACCATCCACATTCTATAGGCACTATAGATTGGATCTAATCTCCTCTTCAGACCTTACTTTCGGTAAAAGGGTTCTAGAGGCGGTGGTCCCTCCCTGAATGTACTATCTATGCAATTCTCTCCGTGGTGCCGTCATGGGCGATCAGAGAAAAATATAGTTCTTACCGATAACGGTATTTCTCTGAGCCCATGACTGCACCCGTACATTCCCTCCCTTCACTTGTGGGTGCACACATTAAAAGAGTGCCATAGCCTATTTATAATCTATTTATAGTTTAAAGTCACGCGGTATCTTATTATGCTAAACAGTTAAAATTTACAAATGCCTTAGTAGTCTCCCATCGTTTTCTATGTAAACAACTGATGCAGGAGAGTGGTGCCGCCTTTTTATCCGTAGGTTTCCTGTCCTTGGTGGGCGGATCCCCTCTCTCCGTGGTGCCGTCATGGGCTCAGAGAAATACCGTTATCGGTAAGAACTATATTTTTTGCGAGCTTTGGTATGTGTAAGTGGGGCAGCAGATTCCAAAGCTACAGCTTTTGTGTTATATAGAGCGGCAGCGTCATCCATATTGTGTAAGGAACTTATCTGTGAGAGGGAGGAGAGATTCAGAGAATGAATGTAGGTCAAGATGTTTAAGATTTCTGCGAGGGTGTGAAAGTTTGTGGGGTAGGGATTGTAGACATGGAGTGGAGAGGGAAGAGAATGTGAGAAGGTTGTGGTCAGAGAGAGGAAGAGGTGAGTTAGATAGGGAGCAGAGGTGGGTGAAGATGAGGTCCAGTGTGTGACCATCTTTGTGGGTGGCTGTAGAAGACCATTGAGTGAGGCCGAAGGAGGAAGTGAGAGATAGAAGTTTAGTGGCAGCTGAGAGGGAAATGTCAATGGGGATGTTGAAGTCACCCATGATGATAGTGGGGATGTCCGCGGAAATGAAATAAAGTAGCTAGGTGGTGAAGTGGTCAAAGAAGGTGGTGGCTGGCCCAGGGGGGCGGTAAATGACAGCCAGTTGGAGGGAGAGTAGATGCGCACAGAGTGGACCTCAAAGGAAGGGAGGGTAACAGAGGGTGGTAGTGGGATTGGGGTCAAGGAGCAGGAGAAAACCAACTCCTCCGCCATGTTTGCTGCTGGGGTGGGGTGTGTGAGAAAAGTTGAAGCCACCATAAGAGAGTGCAGCAGGGGAGGCTGTGTCAGAAGGGGTGAGCCAGGTTTCAGTGATGGCGAGGAAGGAAAGTTTGTTAGTAACAAAAAGATCATGGATGTAGGAAAGCTAGTTGCAGACAGAGCGAGCGTTCCACGGAGCTCCTGTTAGTGGGACTGGGGAAGCGGGGGCTGGGTGAATGGGTATAAGGTTAGAGATAGAGAGGAAACGGAAGTTTGTGATAGAGGTGGATGGGAGGTAGAAATGACTGTGGGAATGTGGTGAGGAGGACCAGGATTTGGAGAGATATCGCCAGCAGTGAGAAGGAGCAGAGAAAGTGTTAGCAGGTGAGAGCAGGAGAGGGCATGAGGGGGCTGTCTGTGTTTGGAGGCAGAGGATTGTAGGTTAAGGAACAATTCTGAGGAGGAAGTGAGATGGATGGGGAGGATTGAAGCAGAGATAAAACAGTTCCTTAGGGTGCCGTCACACTATACCATTTCGATCGCTACGACGGTACGATTCGTGACGTTCCAGCGATATCGTTACGATATCGCTGTGTCTGACACGCAGCAGCGATCAGGGATCCTGCTGAGAATCGTACGTCGTAGCAGATCGTTTAGAACTTACTTTCATCGCTGGATCTCCCGCTGTCATCGCTAGATCGGTGTGTTTGACACCGATCTAGCGATGCGTTCGCTTGTAACCAGGGTAAACATCGGGTAACTAAGCGCAGGACCGCGCTTAGTAACCCGATGTTTACCCTGGTTACAAGCGTAAAACTAAAAAAAAACAAACAGCACATACTTACATTCTGGTGTCCGTCAGGTCCCTTGCCGTCTGCTTCCCGTACTGTGACTGCCGGCCGTAAAGTGAAAGCAGAGCACAGCGGCTCTGACAACAAAAGACAACAAAAAAGTAAAAAGCTTTTGTTCTTTGAATCTCAGGGAAAATCCGCTGGCAGTGGATGCATTCCTCATAAAATGGGATTTTCCTCTGGCTTACGCCTTCCCACCACGGAGTTTTTCCGCTAAATGAGAAAATTTAGGAACTAATGAGGAAATAGGGAGTGGAAAAAACCTGAGAGAAAAGGTTCCTTACCACCAGCACAAAAACGCAGGTATCCTTTTGATGACCCAGCAGTTAATTGGGAAAAAGCCCCTAAATTAGATGCGGCAATAGCCAAAGTGGCGAAACGGGCCTCTCTTCTCTTTGAGGATATGGGAACTCTTAAGGACCCCCTTGACAGGAAGGCGGACACTTTTCTAAAAGGTTCCTGGGAAATGGCGGCCGGTTCCTTAAGACCTGCGGTGGCTTCAACCTGTACAGCCAGATCAATGATGGTTTGGCTGGACCAGTTAGAGACCCAGTTGAAAGAGGGAGCTTCTAGGGACTCTATTCTGCTTTATCGGTGATTCAGGAAGCGGCTGCCTTCTTGTCGGACGCTTCCATTGACTCTGTTAAAATGGCGGCTAGAGCAGCAGGACTCTCTAATGCGGCTAGGAGAGCCCTGTGGTTAAAATGCTAGCCGGAGATATACAAACAAGATTAAAGCTTTGTGCCATTCCGTGTAAAGGAGAATATTTATTTGGTCCCAACTTGGACGAACTCCTAGAGAAAGCAGGAGACAAGAAGTTCCCTAATCTATTTGGGTCCTATCGTCGTCCCTTCAATAAGAAAAGATTTGGTGGGGGAAGGAAGTGTGCCTTTTCGCCCGTTAGAGATCGGTCTAGATAGGATGATAGACGTAGAAGAGGTACAGGATATATGTTCCGTCGTTCCTCAAAGGAGAGGAAGAAGGAAGACAAATGACTAGGAATCCCGGAGGGGGTAGACTATTGCATTTCTATTCAGAATGGTCAGAGATCACAAATAGTGTTTGGGTATAAAACACTATTTCTAGAAGTCTCACACTTGAGTTTATCCGTACCCCACGGGATAATTTTAAATTGACTCCTTTATGCTCTTCTCCCCTGGAACAATCAGCTTTAGAAGAAGAGGTGTGGTCTCTTTGTTCTAAAAAAGTCCTTATAGAGGTTCCAAAGTCTGATAGAGGAAAGGGATTCTATTCTCCCCTGTTTCTTATTCAGAAGCCTGATAAGACTTATAGGACCATTATAAATCTTAGACATCTTAATAGTTACCTGGTTAAACATACCTTTAAGATGGAATCTATCAACTCAACAATAAAGATGCTGTTCAAAAATTGTTTTATGGTAGTAGTGGATTTAAAAGATGCCTATTATCATGTGCCCATTTATGAATATTTCCAACAATTCCTAAGGGTAGCAGTATTAATGCCCTAGAGTATTTACAAAAATAATTGCGGAGGTTATGGCACATTTACGGGAATCTAATATTCTTATTGTCCCCTACCTTGATGATTTCCTCATAGCAGGGAACTCAATAGAACACTGTCACAATTAGAGGTAACTAGAGTTAAATTGGAACACCTGGGCTGGATAATTAATTGAGAAATCCCGGTTGCAGCCCCTAAAAATTCAAAAGTTTTTAGGGTTATTATTAGATTCTACTACACAAGTGTCTTCTCCCAATAAATAAATTAGATCAAATTCAGCATCAGGTATTAAAGGCAATCAATACACCCTCTATGACCCTTCGACAAGCTATGTCCCTGCTAGGGTCCCTCACATCATGCATCCCAGCTGTCAAATGGGCCCAACTTCATACTAGAGCCCTTCAGAAAGATGTTTAGATTAATGACAAAATCTTGAGGGGTGCATTAGGGGAAAAAATAACCTTGAAACCGGTAACTCTTGAATCCCTAAAGTGGTGGCTGGATAGGGATAATTTATCGGCAGGGGTTCCCTGGATAATAGATATATCCCGGGTGATAACTACAGATGCTAGCCCCTCAGTGTGGGGGGTTCACATGGATGACATTGTGGTTCAGGGACAATGGGAACCATACACAACGTCTTCATCCAATCAGAGGGAATTATTGGCGATTGAGTTGGCAGTTAAAAAAAACTCCTCATGTATCTGCAGGGCCACCACATCAGGATCCTCTCGGACAACTAGGTGGCAGTCGCCTATATAAATCATCAAGGTGGAACACGTTCCGAGACTCTGATACAGGTTACAGATCACCTGTTCCAGATGGCAGAACCGAATTTTCAATCTTTGACTGCTCTCCACATCAAAAGGAAGGAAAATATAAAAGCTGACTTTCTCAGCCGCAACATACTAAGACAAGGGGAATGGTCTCTAAATGGAGACGTCTTCAATCAGATTGTCCGCCGATGGGGTCGGCCAGTGGTGGACCTATTTGCTACAAAAGACAACAAAAAAGTAAAAAGCTTTTGTTCTTTGAATCTCAGGGAAAATCCGCTGGCAGTGGATGCATTCCTCATAAAATGGGATTTTCCTCTGGCTTACGCCTTCCCACCACTGAACCTGTTACCTCTAGTGGTGAGGAAAATCAGGGAAGATCGTGCGAAGGTCATTCTGATTGCTCCTTTCTGGCCCAGGAGAACCTGGTTCACATGGCTCAGGACAATGTCGATAGGCGATCCCTGGGTGCTACCAGACATTCCGAATTTACTTTTCCAGGGGCCGGTATTCCATCCACAAGTGAAGGGACTCCATTTAACGGCTTGGAGTTTGAGCGATCATTATTAAAAGATAAAGGCTTCTCCCCAAATTTGGTTGATACCCTTTTAAAAAGTAGAAAGCAGATAACAAAAATCTACTCTAGAACCTGGAGAAAGCTCCTGACTTTCTCAGAGTTTAGCATCAAAGAAGGGGTATCGATACGCCAAATATTAGAATTTCTGCAGAGGGGGTTAGAGTTAAATCTCTCTACAAGCACACAGAGTACAGGTGTCAGCACTTGGTGCCCTGTTCTCATGTAATATTGCCAATAATTATTGGATGTCGAGATTCATTAAGGCAGTCGGTAGAGCTAGACCGTTACATAAAAATAAAATGGTACCATGGGACTTAAATCTAGTCCTTTCTTCTCTAACAAAAGCCTTTTTCAAGCCCTTACATGAAGCCTCAATCAAAATGTTATCTCTCAAAACAGCTTTTCTGATAGCTATAACATATCCTCAGGCCAGAACCAGCTTACTTACCAAAGGTAGCATCGCAATTTCACAGGTCACAGGAGATAGTTATACCTTCTTTTATCCCTAATCCTTCTAACCCTAAAGAGAATAAACTCCATACATTAGATGTCAGGAGATGCCTTCTACAATATATTTCAGTCACTAATGACTGGAAGAAAGATAATGCACTATTCTTAAGGTACCTTCACACTGAACAACATTACAACGATAGCGATCCGTGACGTTGCAGCATCCTGGATAGCGATATTGTTGTGTTTGACACGCAGCAGCGATCTGGATCCTGCTGTGACATCGCTGGTCGGAGCTAGAAGGCCAGCACCTTATTTAGTCGCTGGATCACCCGCTGACATCGCTGAATCGGCGTGTGTGACGCCGATCCAGCAATGTCTTCACTTGTAACCAGGGTAAACATCGGGTTACTAAGCGCAGGGCCGCGCTTAGTAACCCGATATTTACCCTGGTTACCATTGTAAAAGCGTCCGCTTCCCTGCACTCCTCCTGCATCCTGTGTCAACGCCGGCCGGCCGTAAAGCAGAGCACAGCGGTGACGTCACCGCTCTGCTTTACTGCCGGCGCTTACACAGGATGCAGGAGGAGTGCAGGGAAGCGGATGACAGGGAAGTGACAGGCACCGGAATGTGAGTATGTGTTTTGTTTTTTTTACATTTACAATGGTAACCAGGGTAAACATCGGGTTACTAAGCGTGGCCCTGCGCTTAGTAACCTGATGTTTACCCTGGTTACCCGGGGACTTCGGCATCGTTGGTCGCTGGAGAGCTGTCTGTGTGACAGCTCTCCAGCGACCACACAAGGACTTTCCAACGATCACGGCCAGGTCGTATCGCTGGTCGTGATCGTTGGAAACTTGCTGAGTGTGACAGTACCCTCATCCTTCCAAGGTCCTAGGAAGGGGGTTAGAGCGTCAAAATACACACTAGCTAAATGGATTAGGGAGGCTATCTCTCTGGCTTACACAGCAGGTGGGGGTCCGGCTCAGCAGAATCTGAGGGCGCATTCCACCTGAGCCATGGCATCATTCTGGGTGGAAAGGTCTGGAGTGTCAATCGACCAGATATGTAAGGCGGCCACATGGTCATCCCCTTCCACCTTTTTCAAACACTATCGGTTGGACTCGGGGTTCTCCTCAGATCTCACCTTCGGGTTAAGGGTGCTGCAGGCTATAGTCCCTCCCTAAAGTGGCTTACATCTTTGTAAATCTCTCGTGGTGCTGTCATGGGAGTCCGAATAAAGCATTAAGCTACTTACCGGTAGCGGCATTTTTTGGAGGCCCATGATAGCACTCTTAGTTCCCTCCCTATTTCACGTGGGGGTTGCACTTCCTTAGAATGTAAAAAAAAAAAAAAAATTTCTCACGTGTGATATCTGGATTGTTACTTTATTAAAGATATTGTATTTAATTGTATATATTTATGTGTGCTTGTCATTAACTGCGGTAGTCCTCTCAGGCTCTGTAATACAACTGATACGTGGGAGAATTGCCGCCCTTTTTGTATCTGTAGGTTTCCTGTTCCTAATGGGTGGATCCCCTCTCTCCCGTGGTGCTGTCATGGGCCTCCGAAAAATGCCGCTACCGGTAAGTAGCTTAATGCTTTCACTTCATGCAACTCCTGCTAGTCTGCATTTCCAAAAACTGAGTTTGCCGCTCTGCAAAGCCTGTGACTCCAAAAGCGCTCAGGAGCCCCCTGATGACACTGAGCCCAGTGTCCTTAGTCCTCCTGAGTGGGTCTCATCTCTGTCACAATCTATGACTTCTCTGGCCAAAGTGCTTGAATCCTTCAGTGTTCCTTATGGGGATCGTGGTGTTCGCACATCTGATGCAGAGGGACCGTCCTCTACACGGGAACAGTCAACTAGCAGGGGCCACACACAATCTAGAAACGTACAAGCGTCCTGGAAACGGATACGTTGTACGTCTCCCGTACAATCACGTACCATGGTGTCTGTGAGCTCAGTTTCTCCCTCTCCAGACGTTGGTAGCGAACTCAATACTGAGTATGAATCAGACGTCTCCTTAGATCCGGATTTGCCAGACTTTCAGCGGATGGTTGATTCTCTGATTGAGGCCGTCAATCAAACTCTGAAGGTTGATGAAGACTCCAGCTCTGTGCCGGATCGTACCGTGTGCTTCAAAAAGCTAAGCGTCCTCATTGAACATTCACCCGGAGTTTTGGGATATGGTTAATCGGCAAAAAAACGCTTGAGGTGAAGTACCCTTTCTCAGCTGAACTGAGGAAAGATTGAGCCAAGTCCCCTGTAGTAGACCCGCCAGTCTCTCGCCTGGCATCCAAAACCCTTCTATACCTGGCGGACGGATCATCTATTACAAATCCCACAGACAGCCAGATAGAAAATTTATCTCGATCTGTCTTTGAGGCCTCAGGTGCAGCTTTATATCCTTCCTTTGCTGCAGCGTGGGTAGCTAAAGCAATGGTTTCCTGGTCGGAGACCTTAGCTAATTCCATTCAGAGCAGCAATTTTCCTCAAGAGGCAGCGCAGCTGGCTAGCCAAATTTCTCAGGCAGGAGATTACCTGGTACATGCTTCTTTGGATGCAGCCAACTGTGCAGCTCTATCAGCGGCAAATACCATCACGATCAGAAGATCTTTATGGCTCAGAGAATGGAAGGCTTATTCTGCATCAAAAAAAGTCTCTTGACATCTCTTCCTTACTAGAGTGGGCTTTTGTTTGGAGAGAAGCTGGATCAGGCTCACTCTCATAAAAATGAACAAAGCCTGGATTAGCCCACACTTTTCCACACCACCAGATGACAGCAACACATAGTGTTTGACTCAGCAAAATATTATGACTTTTGTTGTTAGTGTTATTTATCACAAAAATGTACCCAGAACACAAAATTGTGTAAGGGGAAGAAATGTGGACAAACAAGCAACATTTTTTTAAATGCTTTTTCTTACTGTTATATCACCAAAATGTGACAGAAAGCATGTAATACTCTATGGATGGGTAATCTAATCCTGAAATACTTTTCTAAGCTTTTTATAAGTTTTAGATACCACTGTAATGTGAAACAAGCCAATACGTCTTTTAACTGACCTGAGATATAAGAGAATAGCCTCCCCATACAGGTGACAATCCAGCAGCTGTCAGCTGGACACTATAGCTGACAACTTGATGCATCAGCCACGATCAGTGTTTGCACTGTCCATATCTGTTTAACCCCTTAGATGCTGCTGTCAATAGTGACTACATCATTATAAATGGTTAACAGAGTGTGGTAGCTTCCTCTTTATCCAAATTGGTGCCCTCAGATCATGATTTTGTGGTCCTGATATTTGCCATGGCAGTTCATGACCAGCCGGGGGGTGGGGGCAATAACCATGGACCCTCTCCAAGCTATTAATATCTGCCCTCAGTCACTGGCTTTACCACTCTGGCAGAGAAAATTGCGCGGGAGCCCACGCCAATTTTTTCCACGATTTAACCCTTTAATAGCTAGAGTGCCCACATTTTGCACATACACACTACTCCCAGGTAGGAGTGTATGAAAAATGTCCTAGTATGTGTAGATCTCTCCTCTGGTTGGCCGGAAGCCCAACCAGTAAAATGTGCTAATTAATGGTATAATGACACTTAAACTTAAAAATTCAGGAGGCCATGACAGACACATGTAAGAATTGGGTAGAGTGCCTGTCTTTTGCACTCTCTTCAGTCAGACCCACTCCAAATAGAAAGACAGGTTTATCTCCTTCTGAAGTCCTGTTTGGTAGTGCGCCAAAGAATGGTCTATACTTCCCATAAGTACTACAGCCTATGTCTAGGCCTTGCAGAAAAAGACAATGTGGTGCATAAACATGTATTCTCATCCATTCCAGATCCTTATGAAAGTGCATACGTGCATCAGCTGAATCCAGATGGATGGTGGTCATATGGAGACACATGAAAAGAAGCCTAGATCCACATTTTGAGGGGCCATACCAAGTTCTCCTGACAACGCCTACGTCAGTGAAACTCTAAGGGAGACCACCATGGATTCATGCCTAACATTGAAAAGAGTGGACTAACCACCCGAGTAATACATATCCTTGCCATCATCTACCTAATGCTGTTATGTATAGGAAATGGGTAACAGGTAGCTGTAACTAAAGAAAAGAGAATTATTACTTTCTGGAACAATTCCTCGAGTACAGTGGTGGCTACATATGGGTTTGATGCCTGTGACATAATACAGGGAAGTGAGCGTGGGGAGCCAGAAGCGTCACGACTCTCGGGAAAGACAACAGTTTGTATTCTTTATTTGTGGTAATTGGGAAAGATGAAATAATAACTGTGGTTCTTGGACATCTGTAGGATGGGATACAAGTGATAAAGAGTGGGGATATAAACCGACCCCTGCCTTCAAACAAAAGAGTAATAAAGGGAAGTCCTTGCTTACGCGGATGACCCTACTCAAGTCCGACTAGTGACCAATGCAGGACAAAATGTCATCCTATGATACTCAGTATTGAGGATCCACCACCCAATGATGTAGGAGAGTATACTTTGGGGACATATTATAGTCAAGGGGGAAAGACCCCAACAGGCAATTTCCAATTTAAAGATATTGTATGTTGGAGTCTCATGAATGGGCAAATGTGCAGATTGAAAGTGACAAATCTGGAATACCATGGATTCCACTTCAACATGTTTGTGTTTTTAGGGGCATGACTGCAATTCAGAACCCCACTTATGAGGATACACTTGCTATAGAGACTGGGTATACAGATGTTAACGCCTGGGTTGAGTGGATGAGGTACACTGCACAACAACAAAATAGGACCAACTGTTATGTGTGTGCAGCAGCCAGGCCCCATTTGGGATCTGTTCCCCTATTAATCCCTGAATTGGAGGAGTGTGTCCTTGTCCTCTTTACCAACACCTCCACTAATTATACAATGTGGGAGATGGAGGGATAAATATCCTGTATTGGATATAACTTCATCCTTCGGTCGAAGTATTACTATCCATCCTAGGAATTACACCTGTATGCAAGTACAAGGAGATTGCCATTTCAGTTTTTGGGGAATTTTAGTAAGGGTTTTTGTCATAACTACTCCTCAGCAACCCCCGAGAAGTTAATACAGCAGGTCTCCCCAGTAGCGGACATATTCTGGATATGTGGGGATATGAAGATAAGGTCTAAGAGGGTAATTGGAAGGGTCAGTGTACTGTGGCCAAGGCCATCATGCCTTTTTCATCTAAGGCTGGCTTCACACTCAGCGTATGAAAATACGGTCCGTATATTACGGCCGTAATACGCTGAAATGTCCCGAAAATAGTGGTCCGTAGCTCCTCCGTAGGCAGGGTGTGTCAGCGTTTTTTGCGCATGGCATCCTCCGTATGTAATCCGTATGGCATCCGTACTGCGTGGTTTTCTCGCAGGCTTGCAAAACCAACATACCGCTATAGAAATGATCCATGTGTCCCAAAAAGAAAAAAAAAATATATATATACTGTCTATATATATATATATATATATATATATATATATATATATATATGTCATTAGACACATATATGTATATATATTAATATTTTTTCCAGCGCTATACAGCTTGAAAGCCGGTAATTCAATTACCGGCTTTTTCTTTCTCCTTCCTAAAACCCGACATGATTTGAGACATGGTTTACATACAGTAAACCATGTTTTCTTTCCATTTTTTTTGCAGATTCCACACTACTAATGTCAGTAGAGTGTATCTGCAAAATTTGGCCGTTCTAGTTCTTAAAATAAAGGGTTAAATGGCGGAAAAAATTGGCGTGGGCTCCCGCGCAATTTTCTCCGCCAGAGTAGTAAAGCCAGTGACTGAGGGCAGATATTAATAGCCTGGAGAGGGTCCATGGTTATTGGCCCCCCCCTGGCTAAAAATATCTGCCCCCAGCCACCCCAGAAAAGGCACATCTGGAAGATGCGCCTATTCTGGCACTTGGCCACTCTCTTCCCATTCCCGTGTAGCGGTGGGATATGGGGTAATGAAGGGTTAATGCCACCTTGCTATTGTAAGGTGACATTAAGCCTAATTAATAATGGAGAGGCGTCAATTATGACACCTATCCATTATTAATCCAATTGAATGAAAGGGTTAAATAAAACACAAACACATTATTTAAAATTATTTTAATGAAATAAAAACAATGGTTGTTGGAGTATTTTATTCTACGCCCAATCCAGTCACTGAAGACCCTCGTTCTGTGAAAGAAAAAACATAATAAACCAACAATATACTTACCCTCCGCAGATCTGTAACGTCCAACGATGTAAATCCTTCTGAAGGGGTTAAAACATTTTGCAGCAAGGAGCTTTGCTAATGCAGGCTGCTCCTCGCTGCAAAACCCCAGGGAATGAGGCTAAATATAGAACAATGAGCTAGATTTAGCTTCATTTGCGGTGAGGCGTCCTCTGCTGGCTGTTTATAGATCGTGGGAACTTGCCTAGAAAGCCTGGGAGCTTTCTCGGAAATTTCCCACGATCTATGAACATCCAGCAGAGGGCGCCTCACCGCAAATGAAGCTAAATAATTTTAAATAATGTGTTTGTGTTTTATTTAACCCTTTCATTCAATTGGATTAATAATGGATAGGTGTCATAATTGACGCCTCTCCATTATTAATTAGGCTTAATGTCACCTTACAATAGCAAGGTGGCATTAACCCTTCATTACCCCATATCCCACCGCTACACGGGAATGGGAAGAGAGTGGCCAAGTGCCAGAATAGGCGCATCTTCCAGATGTGCCTTTTCTGGGGTGGCTGGGGGCAGATATTTTTAGCCAGGGGGGGGCCAATAACCATGGACCCTCTCCAGGCTATTAATATCTGCCCTCAGTCACTGGCTTTACTACTCTGGCGGAGAAAATTGCGCGGGAGCCCACGCCAATTTTTTCCGCCATTTAACCCTTTATTTTAAGAACTAGAACGGCCAAAATTTGCAGATACACTCTACTGACATTAGTAGTGTGGAATCTGCAAAAAAAATGGAAAGAAAACATGGTTTACTGTATGTAAACCATGTCTCAAATCATGTCGGGTTTTAGGAAGGAGAAAGAAAAAGCCGGTAATTGAATTACCGGCTTTCAAGCTGTATAGCGCTGGAAAAAATATTAATATATATACATATATGTGTCTCACTGACATATATATATATATATATATATATATATATATATATATACCTATTCTATGTGTACACATTTATTCTACCTATTCTTCTGTAAGCTGTCAGTGTGATTTTACTGTACACCGCACTGAATTACCGGCTTTTCTCTCTAACAGCGCTGTGTATTTCTCGCAAGTCACACTGCTTGTCCGTGTGAAATCCGTATTTTTCACGCTTCCATAGACTTTCATTGGCGTATTTCTTGCGCAGTACGGTGACAAACGCAGCATGCTGCGATTTTGTACGGCCGTAGAAAGCCGTATAATACTGATCAGTAAAATACGGCAGATAGGAGCAGAAGCATAGAGAATAATTGTGCCGTATTTTTTGCGAGTTTTACGGACGTAGTTTCTGCGCTCTTACGTCCGTAAAACTCGCAAGTGTGAAGCCGGCCTTATCCTTGAAGGTTCGCCTTTGACTAATCAGAAACAGCCCCAACTTATGAAAAGGGGGGTTGCCCCCAATGAAAGCTTTGACCCTCATGAGTATATTGATGCTATAAGAATACCAAGGAGGGTCCCTGATGAGCTTAAAGCAAGGGACCAGGTTATAGCAGGATTTGAGTCTATAATCCCTATTGTAACTGTCTGTAAAAACGTAGATTGGATTAACTACATATATTATAACCAACAAAGATTCATAAATTATACTAAGGACGCATTAAAGGGGATAGCTGAACAGTTGGAGGCTACATCTACTATGGCTTTCCAAAACCGGATGGCTTTGGATATGTTACTAGCAGAGAAAGAAGGGGTACCTAAAATGATTGGAGAAACTTGTTGTACCTTTATCCCCGATAACACAGGTCCGAATGGAAAGGTCACCTTAGCCATAAAAAGCTTGAATCCTTATCTGAGGAACTTAAGAAAAATTAAGTTCATGATCCTTGGGATACTTGGTTTGGGTGGATGACGGGATGGCAGAAATGGTTGGCACAGATTGGAACAATTATTATGGTAATCCTTTTTGTGTTTTGTGGTTTCTTATTGTATATTTCCTTGTGTTAAACAGATGGTCAATAAGAGCGTGGACAGCCTGACCCCTACGCTGGCTTTCCAAGAAGATGATGATGGCCATGATTCTACTATAAAACCCCTAAAGACCAATTCGATTTATTAGTTAGGAATAAATACATTTGACTTCTACATGAATAAAGAAATAAAGATTGCACCGGGGGGGTGGGGGAGGGTAAAAGCTCAATATTGCCTGTTTAATGGACAGCTCAGATGTCACAATCCATGTACTATGTTTTTCCTTTGTCTTTTTGTGTTTGTCACTGTCCCATGTGTGTATTACCTGCAGTGGTGAGGCTAGCGTCCCTTGCCGGCCAGTGCACTAGTCATGGCAATGTTAGGTGACAGTGTAATATCAGGTTAATAATTGATTTAGGGGGGACTGTGAAGGAGAAAAATGTCTAATGAAATCAATTATTAAACCTTATATAAGTCAGTTCAGATATGGTGTAGCAAGATGGAGTCTATTTCCTGATCAGCAGCACACTGGAAGGAACTTATGGAATGTGAAGAAGTCACTGGACATTAAACACTGGACATTGGACTGAACACCATATATGGAAATGAAGTTGGAATGAACCAATCAGAGTGACACTAACTATTCAGAAGTTGTGCAACCCCCCATTTCATGCTTCTAGTATCTTCCTTTGTTCAGAGAATAAATCAGTTGTTTGTAAGCCTTTGCTGAGAGAGGAGTGTGTATCTGTCTCTGTGTATCTGATACTTTAGCCTCTAAGCGTGCACTCAGCTCATATTTGGTCATGTACAAGCAATCATATCGATCTCACTTTAAGAGATCACCCTCACAGAGCTAAACTACCAAAGTCCTGACTGTACAATCTTTCTGATTCTGAGAGACAAGCCATGAAGAATTTCCTTGCGGAATGTCTGAAGAAAGGACACATCAGACCCTCATCTTCGCCCATGGCGGCAGGGTTTGTGTTCGTAAAGAAAAAGATGGCGGTCTAAGTCCCTGTTTAGATTTCTGGGAATTAAATCAAAGCCATACTGTGTGCTCAGATCTAGCCAAATGCAGCCAAACTGATTAGTCGGTTCATACTACAGATGGACAATGACCCAAAACATAAAGCCAAAGCAACCCAGGAGTTTATTAAAGCAAAGAAGTGGAATATTCTTGAATGGCCAAGTCAGTCACCTGATCTCAACCCAATTGAGCATGCATTTCACTTGTTAGACTAAACTTCAGCCAGAAAGGCCCACAAACAGCAACTGAAAACCACCGCAGTGAAGGCCTGGCAGAGCATCAAAATAGAGGAAACACAGCGTCTGGTGATCTGGTGATGTCCTTGAGTTCAAGACTTTATGCAGTCATTGCCAACAAAGGGTTTTCAACCAAGTACTAGAAATTAACATTTTATTTAAAATTATTTATTCTGTCCAATTACTTTTGGTCCCTTTAAAAACAGGGTGGCACATGTTAAGGAGCTGAAACTCCTAAACCCGTCATCCAATTTTAATGTGGATACCCTCAAATGAAAACTGAAAGTCTGAACTTCAACTGCATCTGATTTGTTTTGTTTAAAATTCATTGTGGTAATGGTAATGTCTATAACCAAAATTAGAAAAATGTCTCTGTCCAAATATATATGGACTTAACTGTATATTCTTTAGCTTGTCTGTAAAATAGCACGGTGCTCCAATCAGTTACAGACTCAATATATTTCACACAAGTAAATGCAAACAATAAACAAAGAATAATGCTACTCTACGTATAACCTCCCTGGCCTTTACTAAGCAGGCCTCACGGCTGCCGTGTTCTGACTATTGAAGCCTACACTGGGCCCTGACAGTTGCACAAAAGAGGAACAAACTCACGGTGATGTTGGGGACTCAGATCCAGTCCCGGGGGCCCCCAACAGTCTAGTATGGTGGTGCGCACAGCTTCCTGCCAGCTCCGTGAAACGTGGTCTTCTCCTTGCTTCTGGGCCCTGGAGGTGCTCCTGGAAACTGTAAATCCCTTTCTCGGTATCTTCGTGGCTTCTCAAACTCACACAGGACAGCCACTCTTGCTGCACCCGGAAAAGTCTGTCAAATTTCACAAGTCCACTCTGTTACAGGCTGTGGGTCCTTTCTTGCAGCAAACAGTACAAAGTCCTCTCTGCAGCAGCTTCAGCTCACACACTGTCCAGACTCCACCCCCACCCTCTGCATAGTCCAGTTCATTCACAAAGGGGGTGCAGTCTCTTAAAGTGACAGCGTGTTCCTTACTGTCCATAACAGCACCACCCTCTTACACCAGCATAATAAGACCAGCTCAATGTTGTCTGCTTTCCCTTGGCTGGTTATTAAAAATAGACGGGACCCTACACCTTTTTTTTATTTATTAGCTAAATACATGTGCAGTAATCTACACACGCATGGCAATAATTATGTATCTCACGGACATCTTTCTATCAATTGCACTTATCTATACTATCTATATATAAGATTGCTTTATTATTTTGTAAATTAGCTTTGAAAGAGAATTACAGTATGCAAAAGAAGATATTAAAAACGCATTGCATACGGATTGCATATGCAAGTCATACGGATGTCAGACAGATGCTAGTTGAAAAAAATCACATTATAATCACGACACTTGTCCTACTTTTCTGGATCAGTCTCTGACCGATTTTTTTATATGCTAATGTGACTCCAGTCTAAAACATACCTGGCTATAATTACGTAGCTAAGCTCTGATCCATGCTGCTTAAATCTAATGACATTTTCCCTATAAAAAAAATTCTGAACATTTGAAAGAAAAAATGATTGTGTCGCCATTTCTTAGGCCCATAACTTTCTTAAGGGTACATGTCCACGTTCAGGATGGCCGGCGGTTTGGACGGAGCGGCAAAATCGCTCTGCCTAAAGCTCCGCCCCCTTCTGGGGACGCGATGATGTCGGATGTGTTCATTGCACACATCGGGTATCATCGCACCCCACACATAGGGCCCTGTGTTATACCTTGCGGAGGCGCAGCGTCACCGCAAGGTAAACGGACATGCTGCAATCTAAAAAGACGCGCCGCATGTCCGGAATCGCAGGGCCGCCAAGCATTAGTGAAGACGGGATTTCATTAAATCCCCTTCACTATGCTGTAACATCTGGACGCTGCGAGTTTGATGCTGCGTCTCTATGCAGCGTCAAACACGCAGCGTTTCCTGAATGTGGAAACATACCCTTATTTTTCCATCCTCAGAACTGGGTGTGGCCCTGTTCTTTTGCACTCTGAGTTCTAGGTTTTATTGATACCATTTTGGAGGACAAATGTCAAATGTCACTTTGATTGCTTTTTTTTAGGGAACTGCAACAACAAAAAATGGCAATTTTGAAGTTGTTTTCTTTTTCCGGAGCTTAACCCCTTCCTGACATGTGCAGTACTTATACTGCTCTGTGGGAGGTGCGTTCCCGCAAAAGAAGTATATGTAAGGAACCTTTAGCGCGCAGACTCACGCTGAGTATTGTGGCGATCAGGTGTAGGTGTCAGCTCAATGTGAGAGCTGACACTGCAGCAACGCCCACGATTGGTGCTAGCACCGATCGGGACGTTTAACTCCTCTGAGGCTGCTGTCGATAGTGACAGCGACATTGAGGAGCATGACACAGGGAGTGGGCTCCCTATCTGCTACCATCAGCACAACATGATGAGATCGCTTTGTGCTAATGGTCTCCATGGTTATCTCCTGCCCCAAGATGGCCATGGGGTCCTTCAGGGAAAGTGGCTTGTGAGTGCCTGCTAAGAGCAGGAGCTGACACGCCTCCTCCCTGCCTGTCAGATGCTGCTCTGATGCCCTGCAGTTCAGAAGCATTGCAGAGTATCAGATCAGTGATCTGTTACTATACAGTGATGTCTCATCCTGGGACAATGTAAAAAAGTTTTTAAAAAAATTACAAAGTGTAAAAATATATTTTTTTAAAATAACCCCTTCAGTGAACACTATAAAAAGATAAATAACAAATGAGACAAAAAACTATGCTTTATCATCATACCACCGAACAAAAAGTGCAATAAAACACGATCAAAAAGAAGAATATAAATAAAAATGGTATCTCTGAAAACGTCTCTTTGCACCGCAAAAAACAAGCCACCATAAAGCTCCGTCAGAAAAATAAAAAAGTTATAGCTCTCAGAATAAAGTGATAAAAAATAATTATTTTTTTTATAAAAGTTTTTATTGTGTAAAAACGCCAAAACATTAAAAAATTATATAAATGAGCTATCGCTGTAATCGTAGTGACCCAGAGAATAAAGGTACCGTCACACTTAGCGACGCTGCAGCGATACTGACAACGATCCGGATCGCTGCAGCGTCACTGTTTGGTCGCTGGAGAGCTGTCACACAGACAGCTCTCCAGCGACCAACGATGCCGGTAACCAGGGTAAACATCGGGTAACTAAGCGCAGGGCCGCGCTTAGTAACCCGATGTTTACCCTGGTTACCGTCCTAAAAGTAAAAAAAAACAAACAGTACATACTTACCTACCGCTGTCTGTCCTCCAGCGCTGTGCTCTGCACTCCTCCTGTACTGTCTGTGAGCACAGCGGCCGGAAAGCAGAGCGGTGACGTCACCGCTCTGCTTTCCGGCTGACTGACGCTCACAGCCAGTACAGGAGGAGTGCAGAGCACAGCGCTGGAGGACAGACAGCGGTAGGTAAGTATGTAGTGGTTGTTTTTTTTTACTTTTAGGATGGTAACCAGGGTAAACATCGGGTTACTAAGCGCGGCCCTGCGCTTAGTTACCCGATGTTTAATAATAATAATAATCTTTATTTATATAGCGCCAACATATTCCGCAGCGCTTTACAGTTTAACAGTTTCAAACACAAAAGTCATAAGTAACAACGTTAACAATACAATAATTAAAGCAAAATAAGACGACCCTGCTCGTGAGAGCTTACAATCTACAATGAGGTGGGGGAGATACAAAGTACAGGTGTGTATTTACAATGATGTATTTACAATCATGGTCCAGCCATCTTCAGGGGTTGGGGAATAGATGGGGATAGTGAATGGGCCAGTTGGGCCAGTTACCATGGGCCAGTTACCAGTGAAGACATCGCTGAATCGGTGTCACACACGCCGATTCAGCGATGTCTGCGGGGAGTCCAGCGACCAAATAAAGTTCTGGACTTTCTTCCCCGACCAGCGACAGCACAGCAGGGGCCTGATCGCTGCTGCCTGTCACACTGGACGATATCGCTAGCGAGGACGCTGCAACGTCACGGATCGCTAGCGATATCGTCTAGTGTGACGGTACCTTTAGGCTAAGTTCACACTAGGTATTTTTGCTGCTTTTTTTTTTTGCTGCATTTTTTATGCTAATTTTCGGCTGTGTTTCTTTACAGTACTAGCAAAGACTATGAGATTTCAGAAATTTCATGCACACACATTTTTTTTTTTTCATCATTATTTTGTGTTTTGCATGTTTTTTGGGACATAGAGCATGTCACTGCTTTCAGCGTTTTTCACCCATTGAAAGCAATGGGTGATGAAAAAAATGCTGACAAAATGAAAAAGCAAGTACAGCAGTATTAAATTAGTGATGTGTACAAAGGTGAACAATGGCCAACAAAGCTGTGAGATTGAACAATGCCTGTGAGCAACTCAATGGCTGAGCAAAGTGTGAAAGTTAAACAATGTCCTACAAATGAAGGAAATGGGAGCCAGGGTGGTAGTCATCATGGCTGATAGCAATCCTTGGATTATTTGGTCCCTTCCCAGTAAAATTTCATATTTCTCTGCTGCATTACCTATGTGCTGACTCTCTGCGCCATCTGGACTTGCCCGGTACGGGGATGTATTCCTCACAGACGGATCCACAATAAAGGAGACACACTCCGGCTTAACGTCAATAACAACTTGTTTACTCAGCACTAGTGTTGAGCGATACCTTCCAATATTTGCAAGTATCGGTATCGGATGGTATCGGCCGATACCGGCAAAATATCGGATCTCGCCGATACCGAGTTCCGATACCAATACAAGTCAATGGGACACAAATATCGGAATGTATTCTGCATGGTTCCCAGGGTCTGAAGGAGAGGAAACTCCGAAGAACCCTGGCTGTCACCGCTGCAAGCGTCCGCCTCCGTCCTTAAGAATGCTGTGAGTGAAGGACCTTCGCTGACGTCGCGGTCAGGTGACCGGTCACCTGACCGCTCACGTGACTGCTCACCTGACCGCGACGTCATCGAAGGTCCTTCACTCACAGCATTCTTAAGGACGGAGGCGGACGCTTGCAGCGGTGACAGCCAGGATTCTTCGGAGGGGTGAGTATAGGCATATTTTTTATTTTTATTCTTTACATTAATATGGATCCCAGGGCCTGAAGGAGAGTTTCCTCTCCTCCAGACCCTTGGAACCATACGCACTGCACACTCCGATACCGATTTCCGATATCATAAAAATATCGGATCTCGGTATCGGAATTCCGATATAGCAAATATCGGCCGATACCCAATACTTGCAGTATCGGAATGCTCAACACTACTCAGCACAGTCCATTCAAATACAGGCTCTTCAAGTATCACAGGTTATTTGTTCCTTTCTGTCCCTTCTCTGTCCTTTTCTTCTCTATGTTCATCCCCGGGTCGGTCCGAATCTTCCAGTCCTGTAGAATCTATTCCATCCAGAATTCTTGCCTCACATGGGGGAGTCCTACACCGCTTCACCTCGGTTCTAAGTACAGCTGCCCAGGCAAAGACCTGCCACATCTTGCTTGTGCTGCCCGGCTGAATAAACTTCTCTCTCTGGGGACAGACTCCTTTAGCTGCGTCTGCAGCATTCCCATACTCCTTTCCTCCTAGAGGAATTCTTTAATGTCCTATTGTATGCTGGGCCCTTTTTATTATAACGTCATGGGCACAGCAACTCCTGGCCAGGCAGCCCTGTGAGCTGCATGGGCACCCAGGCCCTGACTGCCTAAAACCAGGAAGCTACACTACTCTTATTCACTGTGCCCCTCCTACTCTAACTATTGTCCTATAACGCCCCCCTCTAGTAGCCAACTATGGACACTACGACCCTATCACTAATCTTGGCCCCGGGACAAACTTTCCCTAACAACTGTAGGTGAAATACATGTGAACATATGAACATTAAATATATGTATATAAAGCAATATATGGACAGTATAGCAATGCTCTTGTACACGATGGTACCACCGTGTACGAACACATTAATAACATACATTATGCATTCTTAAAGGGGTTGGGGAGAAAAGGGAACATCATGCATTTCACATCCCTTACACAAACTCAAGGCACTGCCAGTGTCTTAGGTAAGATATTCCAGACCAATTCACCTCCCCCACTATTACATTTGTATGTGTATTTTTCATGAACATATGTCTTGTATTGGTGACCTCTGTTCATGCTTCTGTGATGGAAGCAAAGCTGAACTTTGGGATCCTGAAAAATGCACCAAAAACACACCAAAACATGCGTTTTTGACGCTTATTCTTTTTTTGCCAAGAGTGCAGGTTTTGCTGCAGAAAAAAAATGCAACAAAATCGCCTAGTGTGAACTTAGCCTAAAGCTGCCTTATCAATTTTACCACACACAAAAGGGTATAAAAAACCCCAAAACAAATTCCTGAATTGCTGTTTTTTGTTCACTGTACCTCCCAAAGATCGGAATAGAAAGCAATCAAAATATGTCATGTGTCCAAAAATGGTACCAATTAAAACGTCTACATGTCCTGCAAAGAAAGAAGCTGTTACAAGACTCTGGTGACCGAAATATGGAAAAATTATAGCTGTCTAAATATGGTAATGCACAACAAAAAGCGTCTTTTAGTGTGTGACAGCAGCTAAACATAAAAACACGTTATAAATCTGGTATCACTGTAATCGCACCGACTTGAAAAATAAAGTCACCTCATCACTTAGGCCGAGTTCACATTGCGTTAATGGCGTCCGTTAGACGGACTACGTTACCCCGCGGCATAATGAGGTGTAACGCAGTCCATTAACGCCGCCATTAATTCCTATATTGGATGTGCCGTCATTGAGTGACGGACCCTGAGATGCGGGCTGCAGCGTTTCCGGGTCCGTCACTGCTAGCGCAGATAGAGCTAGCAGATGCTCTATCTGCGCTAGCGCGATTGAATGTCGGCACTTGCGTTAACAGCAGCCCGTTAACGTATGTGTTGAATGGGCTGCTGTTAACGCAATGTGAACCCGGCCTTACAGTTGTGCTCAAACGTTTACATACCCCGGCAGAATTTTTGCTTTCTTGGCGTTTTTCAGAGAATATAAATGATAACACCAAAACTTTTTTTCTACTCATGGTTAGTGGTTGGGTGAAGCCTTTTATTGTCAATCTATTGTTTAAATCATAATGACAACCCAAAACATCCAAATGACCCTGATCAAAAGTTCACATACCCCATTTCTTAATACCGTGTATTGCCCCCGCTAACATCAATGACAGCTTGAAGTCTTTTGTGGTGGTTGTGGGTGAGGTTCTTTATTTTCTCAGATGGTAAAGCTGCCCACTCTTCTTGGCAAAAAGCCTCCAGTTCCTGTAAATTCCTGGGCTGTCTAGCATGAACTGCGCACTTGAGATCTCCCCAGAGTAGCTCAATGATATTGAAGTCAGGAGACTGAGATGGCCACCCAAAACCTTTATTTTGTCTGCTGTAGCCAATGACAGGTCAACTTGGCTTTGTGTTTTGGATCGTTGTCATGTTGTAACGTCCATGAACGTCCCATGCACAGCTTCCGGGCTGATGAGCGCAAATTTGCCTCCAGTATTTGGGGGTTCAAGGTGCTCACCACACATCTAGATAAATTCCCTGAGGAGTCTAGTCTCCAAAATGGTGTAATTTGTAGAGGATTCTACTGTATAGGCACGTCAGGGGCTCTCCAAATGCTATATGGTGTCCTCTAATTATTCCAGCAAATTTTACATAAAAAAATCAAATGACACTCCTTTCATTCCAAGCCCTACCGTGCGCCCAAACAGTAGTTTTCCTCCACATATTAGGTAGCAACTCTTTCCTTCAGCCATTTAAGCCCAGACCATGTGACTCCTTAACCACGTGACTGATCACATGACTGTGACATCACCAAGGTCCTGTCAGCACACAGTGGTGCTAGTTCTCTAGGGGTAAATATGAGGGGATGCTCTCCCAACTGTTCAATGAATGTCCCCCTAAAAACCAACCCATAACATATGTTAACTTAACCCTTGCAACACTTACTCTGGATTTTATATCACTGACGCCATTAGGCGTAGTGCAACATATCTCCCCTCTATTACATTACCAGTTACTCTGTCACATTATATACAGTTTTTTTTTGTTTCTGCCCTACTTGTTTGCCCAGCGTCCTCTACGGTATTACTGCTTTCTACGTTATGTGCTTTTTTATACTTTGTGTTTTCATAATTATTTGGAATAAAATTTAAATATTTTAACTCTATTGGTGGATCTCTTCTCTTTCCCATATTGATATTTATGGGTTTGTTGTTATACATTGCTTGAAGTGCCTCCCCCTATTTAGGACCTTGTTGAATCCGGTTAGGAAAACAGGCTTCGGGGTGAAGGGGTTAATGTACTGTTTAAATAATTTTATATTTTGACTAGGTGAAGAGCCCTGCATTGCCTGGGCATAGTAACTAACTGTGGTTAGTGATAACAAATTATAATGACTATTCTCCATCCCATAGTCCCGTCCCCATATACCCGTCATACATATCCTCCATCTCATAGTCCCGTGCCCATATACCCATCATACACAACCTCCATCCCATAGTCCCGTGCCCATATGCCCGTAATACAAATCAGAGGTGTATCTAGGGTTTCTGGCACCCGGGGCAAGAATTCAGTTTGGCGCCTTCCCCCCAGAACGTATGCGATTTGCGCACTTAGTCATGTACCCACGAGCTCTTCTCCCTAATGCTCTCAATGTTCAGTGAAAAACTGAGAGAAGCGGGAAGAGAAGCTCGTTATCACAGGACCATACGTATGAAAATCGCATATGAGTGAAGTGTCCATGTGACTACTGGAACCTGCAGAGCTGAATCCTGATATCGCAGGCTTCTGAATTCTCACAACTAATGCACTGCACACTTTTAGGGTTCTCCCTGGCTGGTGGACAGTCATGTTAGCACAAGCATGTGATTTGTATACCTCTGACCACATTCCAACTAGACGTGCCCAGCCTCGCTGAGTTCATTTTCATAGAGTGAAGCCACACATGTCTAGTCGGCACGTGACCGCATGTACGTAAATCACCAGCACCAGAGAATCCTGACAGTGTGCAGGGCGCACTGTGAGAAGTCAGAAGTTTGCAGTCACAAAGAATGACTGCAGACTCATTACAAACCTGGACATCCCGTTTAATGCTCCTAACATAAATAAAAACATGAGAGTTAGTCACTATAACATTTACATCCAGGTACCTTATAGATGATGTCGTCTCTGGAGTCATTCTCCTTTTCTTCATCTTGTCCAGATCCCATGATGAGTTTTCTCATCAACAGCTGTCTCTGCAGACTTCCATCTTCTCCGCTCTTTTGCAGAATATCTCCACATGATGCCTTTAAAGATACAAGTGTCATTATAATGCTCCTGAATGAAAAATTTCCCCTCACTATATTGCCTGCATAACATATGACCCCCACACTGTCCCTCTTATGGTACATGCTCTTCACACTGACATCTCCTTTCCATACCGAACCCATTTTCACACTGTCCTCTCACACTGTGTCCCCCCTATAGGGCCCAGTATTTATACTGTACTCTCTCATCACACTCCCTGTTATGATCAGGTGGCCTTGGAGCAGCATGAAAACTTTCTCTGGAGTAGGTGGTAACTATACGGAACGCAAACCCTGATCTTAACACCACAACTAGAAGTGTTATGACCTGGTGGTAAGGACAATAATGGACCTGGTGGTTAAGAGCACACGGAATGACCTGATAGTTACTAATAATATAGGACGAGCTCTGAGACGTGGGAACTCTGCTGACCGCAATCCCTAATCCTATCACACACACTAGAAATAGCCGTGGATTGCTCCTAACGCTCCCTATGCAACTCGACACAGCCTAAGAAACTAGCTAGCCCTAGAGATAGAAAAATAAAGCCTACCTTGCCTCAGAGAAATTCCCCAAAGGAAAAGGCAGTCCCCCACATATAATGACTGTGAGTAAAGATGAAAATTACAAACACAGAGATGAAATAGATTTAGCAAAGTGAGGCCCGACTTACTGAACAGACAGAGGATAGGAAAGGTAACTTTGCGGTCAGCACAAAAAACTACAAAAAGACCACGCAGAGGGCGCAAAAAGACCCTCCACACCGACTCACGGTGCGGAGGCGCTCCCTCTGCGTCCCAGAGCTTCCAGCAAGCAAGACAAAAATCAAAATAGCAAGCTGGACAGAAAAATAGCAAACCAGAGAAAAACAAGCAGGAACTTAGCTTCTGCTGGGAAGACAGGTCACAAGAACGATCCAGGAGAGAACTAGACCAATACTGGAACATTGACAGGTGGCATGGAGCAATGATCTAAGTGGAGTTAAATAGAGCAGCCAGCTAACGAATTAACCTCGTCACCTGTGGAAGGAAACTCAGAAGCCGCAGCTCCACTCACAACCACCAGAGGAAGCCCATGGACAGAACCAGCCGAAGTACCATTCATGACCACAGGAGGGAGCTTGACAACAGAATTCACAACAGTACCCCCTCCTTGAGGAGGGGTCACCGAACCCTCACCAGAGCCCCCAGGCCGACCAGGACAGGCCAAATGAAAGGCACGAACCAGATCGGCAGCATGAACATCGGAGGCAAAGACCCAGGAATTATCTTCCTGACCATAACCCTTCCACTTGACCAGGTACTGGAGTTTCCGTCTCGAAATATGAGAATCCAAAATCTTCTCCACCACATACTCCAACTCCCCCTCAACCAACACCGGGGCAGGAGGATCAACGGATGGAACCACAGGCGCCACGTATCTCCGCAACAATGACCTATGGAATACATTATGGATGGCAAAAGAAGCTGGAAGGGTCAAACGAAACGACACAGGATTGAGAACCTCAGAAATCTTATACGGACCAATGAAACGAGGCTTAAACTTAGGAGAGGAAACCTTCATAGGAACATAACGAGACGACAACCAAACCAAATCCCCAACACGAAGTCGGGGACCCACACAGCGCCGGCGGTTAGCGAAACGTTGAGCCTTCTCCTGGGACAATGTCAAATTGTCCACCACATGAGTCCAAATCTGCTGCAACCTATCCACCACAGTATCTACACAAGGACAGTCCGAAGACTCAACCTGCGCTGAAGAGAAACGAGGATGGAAACCAGAATTGCAGAAAAACGGCGAAACCAAAGTAGCCGAGCTGGCCCGATTATTAAGGGCGAACTCAGCCAAAGGCAAAAAGGACACCCAATCATCCTGATCAGCAGAAACAAAGCATCTCAGATATGTTTCCAAAGTCTGATTAGTTCGTTCGGTTTGGCCATTTGTCTGAGGATGGAAAGCCGAGGAAAAAGACAAATCAATGCCCATCCTAGCACAAAAGGCTCGCCAAAACCTCGAAAGAAACTGGGAACCTCTGTCCGAAACGATGTTCTCCGGAATGTCATGTAAACGAACCACATGCTGGAAAAACAATGGCACCAAATCAGAGGAGGAAGGCAATTTAGACAAGGGTACCAAATGGACCATCTTAGAGAAGCGATCACAAACCACCCAAATGACCGACATCTTTTGAGAGACAGGGAGATCCGAAATAAAATCCATAGAGATATGCGTCCAGGGCCTCTTCGGGACCGGCAAGGGCAAAAGCAACCCACTGGCACGAGAACAGCAGGGCTTAGCCCGAGCACAAGTCCCACAGGACTGCACAAAAGAATGCACATCCCGCGACAAAGACGGCCACCAAAAGGATCTAGCCACCAAATCTCTGGTACCAAAGATTCCATGATGACCAGCCAACACCGAACAATGAACCTCAGAGATAACTCTACTAGTCCATTTATCAGGGACAAACAGTTTCTCTGCTGGGCAACGGTCAGGTCTATCAGCCTGAAATTTTTGCAGCACCCGCCGCAAATCAGGGGAGATGGCAGACAAAATTACCCCCTCTTTGAGAATACCCGCCGGCTCAGGAACACCCGGAGAGTCGGGCACAAAACTCCTTGACAGGGCATCAGCCTTCACATTCTTAGAGCCTGGAAGGTACGAAACCACAAAATCAAAACGGGAGAAAAATAGCGACCAACGAGCCTGTCTAGGATTTAACCGTTTGGCAGACCCGAGATAAGTCAAATTCTTGTGATCCGTCAAGACCACCACGCGATGCTTGGCTCCTTCAAGCCAATGACGCCACTCCTCGAATGACCACTTCATGGCCAACAACTCTCGATTGCCAACATCATAATTGCGCTCAGCAGGCGAAAATTTTCTAGGAAAGAAGGCACATGGTTTCATCACCGAGCCATCAGAACTTCTTTGCGACAAAACAGCCCCTGCTCCAATCTCAGAAGCATCAACCTCGACCTGAAACGGAAGCGAAACATCTGGCTGGCACAACACAGGGGCAGAAGAAAAACGATGCTTCAACTCCTGAAAAGCTTCCACAGCCGCAGAAGACCAATTGACCACATCAGCACCCTTCTTGGTCAAATCAGTCAACGGTTTAGCAACACTAGAAAAATTACTGCTGAAGCGACAATAAAAATTAGCAAAGCCCAGGAACTTTTGCAGAATCTTCACAGATGTCGGCTGAGTCCAATCATAAATGGCCTTCAATTTAACAGGGTCCATCTCGATAGTAGAAGGGGAAAAAATGAAACCCAAAAATGAAACCTTCTGAACTCCAAAGAGACACTTTGACCCTTTCACAAACAAAGAATTCGCACGAAGGACCTGGAACACCATTCTGACCTGCTTCACGTGAGGCTCCCAATCATCCGAGAAGACCAAAATATCATCCAAATATACAATCAGGAATTTATCCAGGTACTCTCGGAAGATGTCATGCATAAAGGACTGAAATACTGATGGAGCATTGGAAAGCCCGAATGGCATAACCAGGTACTCAAAATGGCCCTCGGGCGTATTAAATGCTGTTTTCCATTCATCGCCCTGTTTAATACGCACAAGATTATACGCACCACGAAGATCTATCTTGGTGAACCAACTAGCCCCCGTAATCCGAGCAAATAAATCCGACAGCAGCGGCAAAGGGTACTGAAATTTGACTGTGATCTTATTAGGAAGGCGGTAATCAATACAAGGTCTCAAAGAACCATCCCCCTTGGCCACAAAAAAGAACCCTGCTCCCAATGGTGACGACGACGGGCGAATATGACCCTTCTCCAAGGATTCCTTTACATAACTCCGCATAGCGGCGTGCTCTGGCACAGATAAATTGAACAGTCGGCCCTTAGGAAACTTACTACCAGGAATCAAATTGATAGCACAATCGCAATCCCTATGAGGAGGTAGGGCACTGGATTTGGGCTCATCAAATACATCCCGGTAGTCCGACAAAAACTCCGGGACTTCAGAAGGGGTGGATGACGAAATAGACAAAAATGGAACATCACCATGTACCCCCTGACAACCCCAGCTGGACACAGACATAGATTTCAAATCCAATACTGGATTATGGACCTGTAGCCATGGCAACCCCAAAACGACCACATCATGCAGATTATGCAACACCAAAAAGCGAATATCCTCCTGATGTGCAGGAGCCATGCACATGGTCAATTGGGTCCAGTACTGAGGCTTATTCTTGGCCAAAGGCGTAGCATCAATTCCTCTCAATGGAATAGGATACTGCAAGGGCTCCAAGAAAAAACCACAGCGCCTGGCAAACTCCAAGTCCATCAAATTCAGGGCAGCGCCTGAATCCACAAATGCCATAACAGAATAGGACGACAGAGAGCAAATCAGAGTAACGGACAAAAGAAATTTCGACTGCACCGTACCAATGGTAGCAGACCTAGCGAAACGCTTAGTGTGCTTAGAACAATCGGAGATAGCATGAGTGGAATCACCACAGTAAAAACACAGCCCATTCCGACGTCTGTGTTCTTGCCATTCAGCTCTGGTCAAAGTCCTATCCCATTGCAAATGCTCAGGTCTATGCTCAGATAATACCGCCAAATGGTGCACAGCTTTACGCTCATGCAAGCATCGATCGATCTGAATGGCCAAAGACATAGACTCATTCAGACCAGCAGGCATGGGAAATCCCACCATGACATCCTTATGGGCTTCAGAGAGACCCTTTCTGAAAATTGCTGCCAGGGCACATTCATTCCACTGAGTGAGTACAGACCACTTCCTAAACTTCTGACAATATATTTCTACCTCATCCTGACTCTGACACAGAGCCAGCAAGATTTTCTCTGCCTCATCCACTGAATTACGTTCATCATAAAGCAATCCGAGCGCCAGAAAAAACGCATCAACATCACGCAATGCCGGATCTCCTGGCGCAAGGGAAAATGCCCAGTCTTGAGGGTCGCCACGTAACAAAGAAATAATGATTTTCACTTCTTGAACAGGGTCACCTGAGGAGCGAGGTTTCAAAGCAAGAAACAATTTACAATTATTTTTGAAATTCAGAAACTTAGATCTATCCCCAAAAAACAAATCAGGAATTGGAATCCTAGGCTCTAACATCGGATTCAGAACCACAAAATCTTGAATGTTTTGTACCCTTGCAGTGAGATTATCCATCCAAGAGGACAGACCTTGAATGTCCATATCTACACCTGTATCCTGAACCACCCAGAGGTAAAGGGGAAAAGAGAGACAAAACACACTGCAAAGAAAAAAAAATGGTCTCAGAACTTCTCTTATCCCTCTATTGAGATGCATTAATACTTTGGGCCACCTGTACTGTTATGACCTGGTGGTAAGGACAATAATGGACCTGGTGGTTAAGAGCACACGGAATGACCTGATAGTTACTAATAATATAGGATGAGCTCTGAGACGTGGGAACTCTGCTGACCGCAATCCCTAATCCTATCACACACACTAGAAATAGCCGTGGATTGCTCCTAACGCTCCCTATGCAACTCGACACAGCCTAAGAAACTAGCTAGCCCTAGAGATAGAAAAATAAAGCCTACCTTGCCTCAGAGAAATTCCCCAAAGGAAAAGGCAGTCCCCCACATATAATGACTGTGAGTAAAGATGAAAATTACAAACACAGAGATGAAATAGATTTAGCAAAGTGAGGCCCGACTTACTGAACAGGCAGAGGATAGGAAAGGTAACTTTGCGGTCAGCACAAAAAACTACAAAAAGACCACGCAGAGGGTGCAAAAAGACAGTCCGCACCGACTCACGGTGCGGAGGCGCTCCCTCTGCGTCCCAGAGCTTCCAGCAAGCAAGACAAAAATCAAAATAGCAAGCTGGACAGAAAAATAGCAAACCAGAGAAAAACAAGCAGGAACTTAGCTTCTGCTGGGAAGACAGGTCACAAGAACGATCCAGGAGAGAACTAGACCAATACTGGAACATTGACAGGTGGCATGGAGCAATGATCTAAGTGGAGTTAAATAGAGCAGCCAGCTAACGAATTAACCTCGTCACCTGTGGAAGGAAACTTAGAAGCCGCAGCTCCACTCACAACCACCAGAGGAAGCCCATGGACAGAACCAGCCGAAGTACCATTCATGACCACAGGAGGGAGCTTGACAACAGAATTCACAACATAGAAGTAGCCGTGGGGTGTGCCTAACAAAACCTAAACACCTCGACACAGCCGGAGAACTAAATACCCCTAAAGATGGAAATAGGAAAACTTTCTTGCCTCAGAGTAGACCCCCAAAGGATAGGCAGCCCCCCACAAATAATGACTGTGAGTTGGAGAGGAAAAGACACA
Organism: Ranitomeya imitator; assembly: GCF_032444005.1. Lineage (NCBI taxonomy): Eukaryota > Metazoa > Chordata > Amphibia > Anura > Dendrobatidae > Ranitomeya > Ranitomeya imitator. Next base: position 406,974,409 of record NC_091282.1, read on the forward strand.
CGCAGGCAGAAAACAGGCTTAGCAAAGGAGGCCACTTCTAGCTAAATAGAAAAGGACAGGACAGGATACTAAGCGGTCAGCATAAAAATACTACAAAAATATCCACAGCAGAAAATACAAAACTCCACCACCTAACTAAAGATGTGGAGAGTATAACTGCAACTCCAGAGAATCCAACCAGACTGAGAAAAGCAACTGACACAGTCAAAGCTGGAGCAAATAGAAACAAAAGATCAGCACTGAAAATAAGCACACAGCAAGTGTGCTTCAGAAAAAGAAATAAACACTTATCTTTGCTGAACTGGCAGCTAGGCAGGTGAGGCCAGGCAGAGATCCAATACTTCCAAAGAAACATTGACAACTGGCCAGGGCTAATGAATCCTGCACACTTAAATATCCCAATCAGGACAGCAATTAGCAGATACACCTGGCCAGGACTGTGACTCGGAGACAACTGCATTCCCAGCTACAACCACTGGAGGAAACCCAAGAGCAGAATTCACAACAGTACCCCCCCTTGAGGAGGGGTCACCGAACCCTCACCAGGACCTCCAGGATGATCAGGATGAGCCAGATGAAAGGCACGGACCAAATCAGCAGCATGGACATCAGAGGCAAAAACCCAAGAATTATCCTCCTGGCCATAACCCTTCCATTTGACAAGGTACTGAAGCCTCCGCCTCGAAAAATGAGAATCCAAAATCTTCTCAACAACATATTCCAACTCCCCATCAACCAACACAGGGGCCGGAGGATCAACAGAGGGAACCACGGGCTCCACATATTTCCGCAACAAAGATCTATGGAAGACATTATGGATAGCAAAAGAGGCCGGAAGCGCCAGTCGAAAAGACACCGGATTAATAATCTCAGAAATCCTATAAGGACCAATAAACCGAGGCTTAAACTTAGGAGAAGAGACCTTCATAGGAACATGACGGGAAGACAACCAAACCAGATCCCCAACCCGAAGCCGGGAACCAACACACCGACGATGGTTAGCAAAACATTGAGCCTCCTCCTGAGACAACACCAAATTGTCCATCACATGAGCCCAAATCTGCTGCAACCTGTCAACTACAGAATCCACACCAGGACAGTCAGAAGGCTCAACCTGCCCAGAAGAAAAACGAGGATGAAAACCAAAATTACAAAAGAAAGGCGAAACCAAAGTAGCCGAACTAGCCCGATTATTAAGGGAAAACTCGGCCAATGGCAAAAAAGCCACCCAATCATCCTGATCAGCAGACACAAAGCATCTCAAATAAGTCTCCAAAGTCTGATTAGTTCGCTCGGTCTGGCCGTTTGTCTGAGGATGAAATGCAGAAGAAAAAGACAAATCAATGCCCAGCTTGGCACAAAAGGCCCGCCAAAACCTAGAAACAAACTGGGAACCTCTGTCGGACACAATATTCTCCGGAATACCATGCAAACGGACCACATGCTGAAAAAACAACGGAACCAAATCAGAAGAAGAGGGCAATTTAGGCAACGGCACCAAATGAACCATCTTAGAGAATCGGTCACAAACAACCCAGATAACCGACATCCTCTGGGAAACAGGAAGATCGGAAATAAAATCCATAGAAATATGCGTCCAGGGCCTCTCAGGGACCGGCAAAGGCAAAAGCAACCCACTAGCACGGGAGCAACAAGGCTTGGCCCGCGCACAAGTCCCACAGGACTGCACAAAAGAACGCACATCACGCGACAAAGAAGGCCACCAAAAGGACCTACCAACCAAGTCTCTGGTACCAAAAATGCCAGGATGACCAGCCAACACGGAACAATGAACTGGCGATCCTCTTTGTCCGCTTAGGGCAGACAGAAATGACATGGGAAGCGTCGCCACAATAATAACACAACCTATTGAGACGTCTGAAACCTTGTCGTTCTGTTTTAGACAGAATCCTATCACACTGCATAGGCTCAGGAATTTGCTCTGAGGAAAACGCCATAGCGCGCACAGTTCTGCGCTCCCGCAAGCGCCGGTCAATCTGAATGGCCAGAGACATAGAATCACTCAGATTGGAGGGTGTGGGAAACCCCACCATAACATCTTTAACGGATTCAGAAAGACCCTTTCTGAAAATTGCCGCCAAAGCATCATTATTCCATTTAGTCAACACCGACCATTTTCTGAATTTCTGACAATACAATTCTGCCGCCTCTTGACCCTGAGACAGGGCCAACAAGGTCTTCTCCGCTTGATCCACCGAATTAGGTTCATCATACAGTAATCCTAACACCTGAAAGAAGGAGTCTACATTAAGCAAAGCAGGATCCCCAGATTCCAGGGAAAATGCCCAATCCTGTGGATCACCACGCAGCAGGGAGATGATAATTTTAACTTGTTGAATGGAATCACCGGAGGATCGAGGTTTCAATGCAAAAAACAGTTTACAGTTGTTTTTAAAACTCAAAAATTTGGACCTGTCACCAAAAAACAAATCAGGAGTAGGAATCTTTGGTTCTAAAGCAGGAGTCTGAACAATGTAATCAGAAATACCCTGTACCCTAGCAGCAAGCTGGTCTACACGAGAAGCTAATTCCTGAACATTCATACTAGCACAAGGCTCTTCAGCCACCCAGAGATTAAGAGGGAGGAGAAGACAAAGTAGACTGAAGAAAAAAAAATGGCTCAAGACCTTTCCTCCCTTCTTCTGAGATGCATTTAACTCATTATTGGCCAGTTGTACTGTTATGATCAGGTGGCCTTGGAGCAGCATGAAAACTTTCTCTGGAGTAGGTTGTAACTATACAGGCCGCAAACCCTGATCTTAACACCGCAACTAGAAGTAGCCGTGGGGTGTGCCTAACAAAACCTAGACACCTCGACACAGCCGGAGAACTAAATACCCCTAAAGATAGAAATAGGAAAACTATCTTGCCTCAGAGTAGACCCCCAAAGGATAGGCAGCCCCCCACAAATAATGACTTTGAGTTGGAGAGGAAAAGACACACGCAGGCAGAAAACAGGCTTAGCAAAGGAGGCCACTTCTAGCTAAATAGAAAATTACAGGACAGGATACTAAGCGTTCAGCCTAAAAATTTTACAAAAATATCCACAGCAGAAAATACAAAACTCCACCACCTAACTAAAGATGTGGAGAGTATAACTGCAACTCCAGAGAATCCAACCAGACTGAGAAAAGCAACTGACACAGTCAAAGCTGGAGCAAATAGAAACAAAAGATCAGCACTGAAAATAAGCACACAGCAAGTGTGCTTCAGAAAAAGAAATAAACACTTATCTTTGCTGAACTGGCAGCTAGGCAGGTGAGGCCAGGCAGAGATCCAATACTTCCAAAGAAACATTGACAACTGGCCAGGGCTAATGAATCCTGCACACTTAAATATCCCAGTCAGAACAGCAATTAGCAGATACACCTGGCCAGGACTGTGACTCGGAGACAACTGCATTCCCAGCTACAACCACTGGAGGGAACCCAAGAGCAGAATTCACAACAACTCCCCCTCCTTGGTATACTATTCCCTCCTGGCGGTGCCCTTACACTGTCCCCCCATGCCACGCATGCACACATCCCAACACCCTCACTTCCCAAACTCTGTCCACATACGTTTTTCACATCGCTACTCATACTGTGTCTGCATACATTCCCCCGTTTGCTCCCCAAACTGTCTGTACCCATCCCCCATACTGTTTCCTCATATATGCCCCCCATTCTCCGGTATTGTTTCCTCATACATGCCCCCCCATCTTGCCCTTTGCTCTTCATTTTGTGTCCTCAAATCTCCTCCACACATTAAATCCCCCCATCCCCACTCCAAATATCACCCCACACATTAAAAACCCCATCCCCATGACAAATCTCCCCCAAACATTAATTCCCCCCATCCCCACTCCATCCTGTGTATAAATTGCATTATTCTGAAAACTTCATAAATAAACTGCATACATATTCTAGAATACCCGATGCGTTAGAATCGGGCCACTATCTAGTATATATATATATATATATATATATATATATATATATATACACAGTGGGGGGAAAAAGTATTTAGTCAGTCAGCAATAGTGCAAGTTCCACCACTTAAAAAGATGAGAGGCATCTGTAATTTACATCATAGGTAGACCTCAACTATGGGAGACAAACTGAGAAAAAAAAATCCAGAAAATCACATTGTCTGTTTTTTTATCATTTTTTTTTTGCATATTATGGTGGAAAATAAGTATTTGGTCAGAAACAAACAATCAAGATTTCTGGCTCTCACAGACCTGTAACTTCTTCTTTAAGAGTCTCCTCTTTCCTCCACTCATTACCTGTAGTAATGGCACCTGTTTAAACTTGTTATCAGTATAAAAAGACACCTGTGCACACCCTCAAACAGTCTGACTCCAAACTCCACTATGGTGAAGACCAAAGAGCTGTCAAAGGACACCAGAAACAAAATTGTAGCCCTGCACCAGGCTGGGAAGACTGAATCTGCAATAGCCAACCAGCTTGGAGTGAAGAAATCAACAGTGGGAGCAATAATTAGAAAATGGAAGACATACAAGACCACTGATAATCTCCCTCGATCTGGGGCTCCACGCAAAATTCCACCCCGTGGGGTCAGAATGATCACAAGAACGGTGAGCAAAAATCCCAGAACCACGCGGGGGGACCTAGTGAATGAACTGCAGAGAGCTGGGACCAATGTAACAAGGCCTACCATAAGTAACACACTACGCCACCATGGACTCAGATCCTGCAGTGCCAGACGTGTCCCACTGCTTAAGCCAGTACATGTCCGGGCCCGTCTGAAGTTTGCTAGAGAGCATTTGGATGATCCAGAGGAGTTTTGGGAGAATGTCCTATGGTCTGATGAAACCAAACTGGAACTGTTTGGTAGAAACACAACTTGTCGTGTTTGGAGGAAAAAGAATACTGAGTTGCATCCATCAAACACCATACCTACTGTAAAGCATGGTGGTGGAAACATCATGCTTTGGGGCTGTTTCTCTGCAAAGGGGCCAGGATAACTGATCCGGGTACATGAAAGAATGAATGGGGCCATGTATCGTGAGATTTTGAGTGCAAACCTCCTTCCATCAGCAAGGGCATTGAAGATGAAACGTGGCTGGGTCTTTCAACATGACAATGATCCAAAGCACACCGCCAGGGCAACAAAGGAGTGGCTTCGTAAGAAGCATTTCAAGGTCCTGGAGTGGCCTAGCCAGTCTCCAGATCTCAACCCTATAGAAAACCTTTGGAGGGAGTTGAAAGTCCGTGTTGCCAAGCGAAAAGCCAAAAACATCACTGCTCTAGAGGAGATCTGCATGGAGGAATGGGCCAACATACCAACAACAGTGTGTGGCAACCTTGTGAAGACTACAGAAAACGTTTGACCTCTGTCATTGCCAACAAAGAATATATTACAAAGTATTGAGATGAAATTTTGTTTCTGACCAAATACTTATTTTCCACCATAATATGCAAATAAAATGTTAAAAAAACAGACAATGTGATTTTCTGGATTTTTTTTTCTCAGTTTGTCTCCCATAGTTGAGGTCTACCTATGATGTAAATTACAGACGCCTCTCATCTTTTTAAGTGGTGGAACTTGCACTATTGCTGACTGACTAAATACTTTTTTGCCCCACTGTATATATATATAATATATATATATATATATATATATATATATATATATATAGTACAGACCAAAAGTTTGGACACACCTTTTCATTTAAAGATTGTTCTGTATTTTCATGACTATGAAATTGTACATTCACACTGCAGGAATCAAAACTATGAATTAACACATGTGGAATTATATACTTAACAAAAAAAGTGTGAAACAACTGGAAATATGTCTTATATTATAGGTTCTTCAAAGTAGCCACCTTTTGCTTTGATGACTGCTTTGCACACTCTTGGCATTCTCATGATGAGCTTCAAGAGGTAGTCACCGGGAATGGTTTTCACTTCACAGGTATGCCCTGTCAAGTTTAATAAGTGGGATTTCTTGCCTTATAAATGGGGTTGTGACCATCAGTTGTGTTGTGCAGAAATCTGGTGGATACACAGATGATAGTCCTACTGAATAGACTGTTAGAATTTGTATTATGGCAAGAAAAAAGCAGCTAAGTAAAGAAAAACGAGTGACCATCATTGCTTTAAGAAATGATGGTCAGTCAGTCCAAAAAATTGGGAAAACTTTGAAAGTGTCCCCAAGTGCAGTGGCAAAAACCATCAAGCGCTACAAAGAAACTGGCTCACATGAGGACTGCCCCAGGAAAGGAAGACCAAGAGTCACCTCTGCTTCTGAAGATAAGTTTATCCGAGTCACCAGCCTCAGAAATCACAGGTTAACAGCTGTTAAGGATTGCCTTGCGCAGGCGTGTACTACGGAGGACACAGAATGAACTTCAATCCAATATTGCGGCCAGCATGCAGCCAGCGGGTAAGGAAAGGGTGAATCAAACACCCGAAAACTCCGCCCATATGACCGAAAACCGGTCCCGCCAAATTCAGGTGACAGGTTCCCTTTAATACTCTGACTCAATGGAAGTCAATGGGTGCAGAAACGCTGCAGATCCGCAAAAAGAATTGACATGCTGTGGAAAATAAAACGCTGCAAATCTGCACGGATTTTTCTGCAACATGTGCACAACAATTCTTTATTTCACATAGAATAACATTGGTAGTGCCCTACACTGCGGATCTGATGCAATTCTGCATGTCCAAAACACTGCGGATCCGCATCAAAATCTGCAATGTGTGCATATAGCCTAAGATATACTGTATGCAAAATAAGGGGCAGGTCAGAAATTCATCTGTCTTACAGATGAATATGTAAGCAGAGCACCACATGAAAAACCCCCTCACAGTCCCGCCCCAGAGTACGAGAATCTCATTAACTGAAAACTGCAAATAAAGATTAAACAACAACCACAAGACGGATTTCATCATCCAGGTATTATTTTAATCAGTATAACAGCAAAACATGACACTGTCTGTAAGTTACTGTGCGCAATCTTGCTGACAGGTTGACTTTAAATTGACTGGAGTGCCCTAATAACCACACACAGAAAAGGAAGACAAACACAAAAAACCGTACTATTGTTCCCTGAACTATTGGTATCCCAGTCAGAGAAATGAAGCAAATCTCCACTTATACATGGAGTGAGAGAGCAATTCTCCTTGGACCACTTTCAAAGGAGCCAGATTTCAGGTCAAACCACCGATTGGGTAAGTTTTAATATTTTAAGTCAAGGTAGCATGCAAGGTGACCCCCTGTATTGACTAATGCCCTATCTACTGTCATAGGTGCAACCCTGTATCTAACATTTGAGTGCATTTATGCACTGTCATATTGTCCAATCATGGAGACTTTCAGTTAATATAGATTTTAGCCTTCAGTGTTATATCAGGAGGCTGCTTCCTCGTTTATATATATAGAATTATTAATCAATTATTCTTTTATCATCAACCATAGTTACTGTCAATTAATACAGCAGCATAGCAGTGAGGCTTCAAAACCAAAAAAAAGTCCAAAAAAATTTCCACATGTGTAAAAAAAATAAATAAAAATAATTCCTAAATAAAGAAAAAAATATATACAGTATATTATTCCCATAAATACATTTCTTTATCTAAATTAAAAAAAAACAATAAAAGTACACATATTTAGTATCGCCGCGTCCGTAACGACCCAACCTATAAAACTGTCCCACTAGTTAACCCCTTCAGTAAACACCGTAAAAAAAAAAACGAGGCAAAAAACGCTTTATTATCATACCGCCGAACAAAAAGTGGAATAACACGCGATCAAAAAGACAGATATAAATAACCATTGTACCGCTGAAAACGTCATCTTGTCCCGCAAAAAACGAGCTGCGATACAGCATCATCAGCAAAAAAATAAAAAAGTTATAGTCCTCAGAATAAAGCGATGCAAAAAGAATTATTTTTTCTATAAAATAGTTTTTATCGTATAAAAGCGCCAAAACATAAAAAAATGATATAAATGAGGTATCGCTGTAATTGAACTGACCCGAAAAATAAAACTGCTTTATCAATTTTACCAAACGCGGAACGGGATAAACGCCTCCCCCAAAAGAAATTCATGAATAGCTGGTTTTTGGTCATTCTTCCTCACAAAAATCGGAATAAAAAGCGATCAAAAAATGTCACATGCCCGAAAATGTTACCAATTAAAACGTCAACTCATCCCGCAAAAAACAAGACCTCACATGACTCTGTGGACTCAAATATGGAAAAATTATAGCTCTCAAAATGTGGTAACGCAAATAATATTTTTTGCAATAAAAAGCGTCTTTCAGTGTGTGACGGCTGCCAATCATAAAAATTCGCTAAAAAACCCGCTATAAAAGTAAATCAAACCCCCCTTCATCACCCCCTTAGTTAGGGAAAAATTAAAAAAATGTATTTATTTCCATTTTCCCATTAGGGCTAGGGTTGGGGCTAAGGTTAGGGTTAGGGCTAGGGTTAGGGTTAGGGCTAGGGTTAGGGTTGGGGCTAGGGTTAAGGCTACAGTTAGAGTTGGGGCTAAAATTAGGGTTAGGGTTTGGATTACATTTACGGTTGGGAATAGGGTTGGGATTAGGGTTAGGGTGTGTCTGGGTTAGAGGTGTGGTTAGAGTTACCGTTGGGATTAGGGTTAGGGGTGTGTTTGGATTAGGGTTTGGGGTGTGTTTGGATTAGGGTTTCAGTTATAATTGGGTTTCCACTGTTTAGGCACATCAGGGGCTCTCCAAGCACGACATGGCGTCCGATCTCAATTCCAGCCAATTCTGCGTTGAAAAAGTAAAACAGTGCTCCTTCCCTTCCAAGCTCTCCCGTGTGCCCAAACAGGGGTTTACCCCAACATATGGGGTATCAGCGTACTCAGGACAAATTGGACAACAACTTTTAGGGTCCAATTTCTCCTGTTACTCTTGGGAAAATACAAAACTGGGGGCTAAAAAATATTTTTTGTGGGAAAAAAAGATTTTTTATTTTCACGGCTCTGCGTTATAAACTGTACTGAAACACTTGGGGGCTCAAAGTTCTCACAACACATCTAGATAAGTTCCTTGGGGGGTCTAGTTTCTAATATGGGGTCACTTGTGGGGGTTTCTACTGTTTAGGTACATTAGGGGCTCTGAAAACGCAATGTGACGCCTGCAGACGATTCCATCTAAGTCTGCATTCCAAATGGCGCTCCTTCCCTTCCGAGCCCTCCCATGCGCCCAAACGGTAGTTCCCCCCCACATATTGGGTATCAGCGTACTCAGGAGAAATTGGACAACAATATTTAGGGTCCAATTTATCCTGTTTCACTTGGAAAAATACAAAACTGGGGGCTAAAAAATAATTTTTGTGGAAAAAAAATATTTTTTATTTGCACGGCTCTGCGTTATAAACTATAGTGAAACACTTGGGGATTCAAAGTTCTCACAACACATCTAGATAAGTTCTGTGGGGGGTCTAGTTTCCAATATGGGGTCACTTGTGGGGGGTTTCTACTGTTTAGGTACATTAGGGGCTCTGCAAATGCAATATGACGCCTGCATACCAATCCATTTAAGTCTGCATTCCAAATGATGCTCCTTCCCTTCCGAGCTCTGCCATGTGCTCAAACGGTGGTTCCCCCCCACATATCGGGTATCAGCGTACTCAGGACAAATTGGACAACAATATTTAGGGTCCAATTTCTCCTGTTACCCTTGGAAAAATACAAAACTGGGGGCAAAAAAATATTTTTTGTGGAAAAAAAATATTTTTTATTTGCACGGCTCTGAGTTATAAACTGTAGTGAAACACTTGGGGGTTCAAAGCTCTCACAACACATCTAGATGAGTTCCTTAGGGGGTCTACTTTCCAAAATGGTGTCACTTGTGGGGGGTTTATACTATTTAGGTACATTGGGGCTCTGCAAATGCAATGTGAAGCCTGCAGACCATTCCATCTAAGTCTGCATTCCAAATGGAGCTCCTTCCCTTCCGAGCCCTCCCATGCACCCAAACGGTGGTTCCCCCCCACATATGGGGTATCAGCGTACTCAGGACAAATTGGACAACAACTTTTGGGGTCCAATTTCTCCTGTTACCCTTGGGAAAATACAAAACTGGGGGCTAAAAAATAATTTTTGAGGGAAAAAATTTTTGTTTTATTTTTACGGCTCTGCATTATAAACTTCTGTGAAGCTCTTGGTGGGTCAAAGTGCTCACCACACATCTAGATAAGTTCCTTAGGGGGTCTACTTTCCAAAATGGTGTCAATTGTGGGGGGTTTCAATGTTTAGGCACATCAGTGGCTCTCCAAATTCAACATGACATCCCATCTCAATTCCTGTCAATTTTGCCTTGAAAAGTCAAATGGCGCTCCTTCCCTTCCGAGCTCTCCCATGCGCCCAAACAGTGGTTTACCCCCACATATGGGGTATCAGCGTAGTCAGGACAAATTGTACAACTTTTGGGGTCCAATTTCTTCTCTTACCCTTGGGAAAATAAAAAATTGGGGGCGAAAAGATCATTTTTGTGAAATAATATGATTTTTTATTTTTACGTTTCTGCATTATAAACTTCTGTGAAGCACTTGGTGGGTCAAAGTGCTCACCACACATCTAGATAAGTTCCTTAGGGGGTCTACTTTCCAAAATGGTGTCACTAGTGGGGGGTTTCAATGTTTAGGCACATCAGTGGCTCTCCAAACGTAACATGGCGTCCCATCTCAATTCCAGTCAATTTTGCATTGAAAGTCAAATGGCACTCCTTCGCTTCCGAGCTCTGTCATGCACCCAAACAGTGGTTTACCCCCACATATGGGGTATCGGCATACTCAGGACAAATTGTACAACAACTTTTGGTGTCCATTTTCTACTGTTACCCTTGGTAAAATAAAACAAATTGGAGCTGAAGTAAATTTTTTGTGAAAAAAAGTTAAATGTTCATTTTTATTTAAACATTCCAAAAATTCCTGTGAAACACCTGAAGGGTTAATAAACTTCTTGAATGTGGTTTTGAGCACCTTGAGGGGTGCAGTTTTTAGAATGGTGTCACCCTTGGGTATTTTCTATCATATAGACCCCTCAAAATGACTTCAAATGAGATTTGGTCCCTAAAAAAAATGGTGTTGTAAAAATGAGAAATTGCTGGTCAAGTTTCAACCCTTATAACTCCCTAACAAAAAAAAAATTGTTTCCAAAATTGTGCTGATGTAAAGTAGACATGTGGGAAATGTTACTTATTAAGTATTTTGTGTGACATATCTTTGTGATTTAATTGCATAAAAATTCAAATTTGGAAGATTGCGAAATTTTCAAAATTTTCGCCAAATTTCCATTTTTTTCACAAATAAACGCAGGTAACATCAAAGAAATATTACCACTATCATGAAGTACAATATGTCTCAAGAAAACAATGTCAGAATTACTTGGATCCGTTGAAGCGTTCCAGAGTTATAACCTCCTAAAGGGACAGTGGTCAAAAATTGGCCTGGTCATTAACGTGCAAACCACCCTTGGGGGTAAAGGGGTTAAATAACCTATTAAAGGTTAAGTTTTATAGTATCCAATTGATATTGTCTACTTAATTCCTGTTGGATTACTCACCTTGCTTGATAATATTCACTTTAAAGTGAGCTGCTGTTGAAAATGTTTGTAATGAGACAAAGTTCACTTCTGCTGTACTATATTAGCTCTACTGTACTGTTAGTGCTGATGTCACTGCAGAGCTGTGCGTTATTATGAGAGCAAACTATCAGTCATTACATGTCTCGCACTGGTAACTCCCCCTTTATTTAAAATAAGCTCTAGAGGCAGATTCTCAGGGATTTCAGTGTCCTGCCCATAGCCGGATACAACTAAATTACGATATATATGAAAAACATAGATTTCTCTGGAATAAGAGATCAGATCAAGTTATAATGTTATCACGTATTCAGATATCAAGATATAATGTTATTCCTCTTTCTATAACAGCTTATGAGGGCTGATCCTACTGACAGATTCCCTACAATTTCTTTATTTTTGAATGGGCAGAAGGGAGAGGTTTAAACTTTTATTTAAAAAAAAAAATTGTTATTTGAAATTCTTATTTTATTTTTTAGTCCTTTTAGGGAACTTGACTCTACATTGTTTGATCGCTTGCAATATATACTGTGGTACTGCAGTGTATTGTGTAAGGTTAATGTGGCACCCCAGGAGTTCAGGTACCACAGTGGTATTGCCTTCCTCTCGGTGAGGGTGATGCCATACCTAGAGACGAGGAGGATCCCTTTGACACGTAATCTGTACATGCAGCACGTTCTCACTCCAGGCTAGAAGGGGGAGCTCTAAACCCGGTTTCAGGGGAGCTTCCCTAGATAGACATAAATTTTGGTCTGGAGGAGGAGTTAGTTTGGAGCAGACAAGGAACAGTGAAGGAGCACAGGAGAAGTCAGGAGCTAGAGAAGAGCTGCGAATGGGCTCCCTCTAAACTGGAGTGCAGGAACCGGGCACTGGGAGCACGGGGCTGTGTGGAACTACATGTCCCACAGCAGAACTGGAGGGCAGGAAATTGAAAGTGACTTGCCCACATTACACCCTGAGGTACAGCAACATCCAGAGCCCGGAGTCCCCATGAATAGAGACCCCAATGAAACAGCTTGCGTTGCCTACCATGCAGGAACTGTCCCAGTACAGAGAATAAGAAAGGACTTTGACAGAAGCCACTGGCAACAAGGGACTTTTATACAGCGCATAGTGGAAGGCTCCCAATCTGACCTGGCATAGGGAATCCCACTCAATTTCAGGCTGCCTGGACTCCATCGACACCTGTTGCTGGTACCCTGGACTGGGGATGCCTACCATCAGTAAACCAGGTAAAGAGACTGCAACCCTATGTCCGTTTATTTCCGGCACCACACCATCCTTGCCAAACACATCGGGAGCCCTGGGGACCCAGCTTCACCCGTGGGAAGCCATACCATCCCTGCTGCCATAACAGTACCCCAGAGGACCCCTTAAGGCTAGTTTCACACATCAGTTTCTTCGTGCCCTGCCAAATCCGGGGTCGCACCGCAGTGCCGGATCCAGTGTAATTTGCGAAAACCGGATGGAATGGATCCGTCTGGCATCCAGTTGGCATCCATTTCGTCCGTTTTTCCATCCGGTTTTTGACGGATCCGGTTTTTAAGAATGCCTCTGGGAGGCTCCAAAATGTGATTGGCCCCCTCAAAACTATATATACAGTCTTCCTACAGCCCATCAGTCACAGGTTGGAGAGGAGCAAGTGTTTGGAGAGAAAGATGGATATCGTTATTGCAAAGATTCTGCAGAACAACGTGGATTTCATTGTGGAGGTGAATCGCTTTAAAGCAATTGTTCTGGAGAAGAGACAATGCATCATGCGTCTGCGCCAACGCCGTTTGTGGATCCACCCCATCACCGCACAGAGACTGACACGTGGGGTGTTTTCTACACTGCACATGGAGCTACGAGGAGGCCCAGAGAAATTTTTCTCATATGTGCGGATGAAAGCGGAGAACTTTGATCTATTGGTGGACCGAATTGAACATCTCATCCGAAGGAGTGAGACGTATTGCCGATTCTCTATTTCACTTGCCGAGCGTCTGATGGTCACTTTTTCGTAAGCCATTTTTATTGTATGTACACTTTAATAGATTGTATTTTGATTTTGTAGTAATTTCTGCCTTGCTTTTGTTCACAGATTCCTTGCTACTGGAGAATCCCTTTCGTCACTGCATTTCCAATTCAGACTGGGAATTTCCACCATCTCCGGAATTGTAAAGCACACTTGCCGTACACTGTGGGACTCTTTGCACGATGAATTTATACCACATCCCACAATGGAGATTTGGTTGAAAGTAGCTAAGAAATTCCAGCACAGGAAACATATCCGTACCGTTAAACCGGCTGGTTCAGGATCAGAATATTTTAACTATAAAAAGTAGTTTTCCATTGTGCTGATGGCCATCGCCGTTGCAGAGTACAAATTTGTAGTGGTGGATATTAGGGCGTATGGCCGCTCAAATGATTCCCAAGTTTTCAAACTGTCTGCAATGGGGCGTCATTTGTGTGGAAACACCTTTCAATTCCCCCCCAAGACCACTGCCTCAATCCTCTAGGCCACCAATGCCTTTTGTTTGTGTTAGGGATGAAGCCTTCCAGCTTCAGAACATCTGCTAAAACCCTACTCCAGCCGTGGATTGACCCAAACTAAAAGAATTTTTAACTACCACCTCACACATGCACGGAAAATGGTGGAGTGCGCTTTTGGGATTTTGACCACCAAATGGAGAGTTCTACTGACATCTATAAACTTGAAGACAGACACTGTTGATGAGGTGGTGAAAGCTTGAGTTGTCCTGCACAATTATGTGATATCCAAGGAACAGATTTCCATTGAGGACCACTCTGAAGAAACCACCTTGGCTGATTATAACAACATTACATATAGAAGTTCTGTGACAGTTTCCCAAATTAGGGACCAATTCGCAGAATACTTTATGTCACCGGAAGGAAGAATAGACTGGCAGGATGAGAGAGTTTGAACAATTTGTCTTTGACCTTGTAACCGCATTTTACCATATTGTACCCAAGTTATGTACCTATTTGGGTTCTACCGAAAGTATATTGCCTTCTTTTACCCAAGTTGTGTATCTTTTGGGTTCTACCCAAAGTATATTACCTTCTTTTACCCAAGTTGTGTACCTGTTTGGGTTCTATCCAAAGTATATTACCTTCTTTTACCCAAGTTGTGTACCTGTTTGGGTTCTACCCAAAGTATTTTACCTCTAACCAATAAACCTTGTTTAACCCAAGTGTTAACTATACCTTATAAAGAAAATACAAATTTGCTTTAAAAACAGTTTTATTACAATTTTTTTAACAAAACAAAAATAAACTTCTCTTTGGCAACACAAAAATAAACTTTATTTGGCTGTGCCAAAAACTTAGAGGTTTGAATAAGTCGGAGTGGAGATAGTGCTGTAGGGGCTGTCAGATAGGGACACTTCAACAGTGGGAGTGTGGAGAGAGAAATGTGGTGGTGGTGGTGGGGAAGGATCAATAGGTAGTGGTGAAGGGGAGGAGAAAGCAAGTGAATGGGTGGACAGGAAACTGGGAGTTGGGTTAGGAATTTGGGAGGCAGAAGCGGTGATGGGTGGAGAAGAGGGTTGGGACATGACGAGTGAAGGAGGCTGGTGGTAGTGAGCAGGGAGAGGAGGCGTGGAAGATGTTGTTGGGAACTAGTATGGGGAGGGATGTTCATACTGGTCTGGATGGTGGGAAGGGGCACGGGTGGGACACTGGTGGTTGTCTGGATGGTGGGACGGGGCACGGTCAGGATGCTGGTAGTGGTCTGGATGGTGGGACAGGGCACGGGCACGATGTGGGTAATGGTGAGGTGGGTGGGACAGGGCACGGTCAGGTTGCTGGTACGGGTCAGGAGGATGGTAGTGGCTGTAGTGAGGGGCAGTGGCTGAAGGGGGGGGAGGGTGCAGGAGGGGTGGCAAGTAGGGTTGAGCGACCTTGACTTTTTTAAAGTCGAGTTGGGTTTCGCAAAACCCGACTATCTCAAAAGTCGGGTCGAGTGAAATCGGCCGATTATGTCGTAAAATCGGGATCGACCGAAACTCGAAACCCAATGCAAGTCAATGGGGCAGCATAGTCGGCAGTGATGGGGGCCAGGAAAACACCTAGAGTGCCCATTTTAATGGCAAAAACATCCATTCTTCTTAATGAAGCTTGTCAATCTTAATTTCCCTTAAAATAATAGTTAGGCATTGGAAATTGGGGGTCATTTGGCTGAAGTTGTTGGGGGTAGGGCTGGTTCAAGTATTTTGTGGGCCCAGGAAATCTGGACCACGTCACGGCAGTGGAGCAGGGCGAGGTAAGTATTTCAACTTTGCAAGTGCTGTGATCCTGAGCAAGCAGGGGGGGCCCACTGTTTGGCATTGGCACTGGCACAGGGCCCCTCAAAGTACGGCGGTGTGTTTGCACGGCGGGGGCGCCTCCCACCGGCAGCGACACTTTTGCGTACTATGAGAGGCCCTGTGCCAGTGACGTCGCCAAAGAGTATTCCCCCCCACACACACCTGATGAAGGAACCTGCACTTTCATCTGCACCTTCCTCTTTGTCCCCGTGTAAGGTGGTATGGTATGCGGGAAGGGGAACCTGACTTTCAGCAGGGACATATTCTGGCTGTGTAGCGTGCACGGGGAATTTAGCGTTCTGGGTCAATGTACCAGCAGACTCATCTATCACTGGCTGAGCAATGTGCAGGATGAGGAGGAAACACAGATATAGGCCCAAAGAATAAAGTGGGCTAAATGCAGTTCAAAATTGGTAACAGGACTAACCAGGGGTCATTGCTTTGTTCAGTGGAGTACAACTGTAATGAGAGGCTGACACAGTGAGTAGGCCCAAATCAGTAAGTAGGCTAAATGCAGTTCAAAATTGGTAACAGAAGTAAACAGGCGGCACTGGTTTGTTCAGTGGAGGAGAACATCAAGGAGCGGCAGACACCGTTAGTAGGGCCAACAAAACAAGTAGGCCAAATGCAGTGTTATATTAAAAACAATTTAACAAGAGCCTGAAGATAGAATTTAGGGAGAGGCAACCTGGAGAACACCTTGGAGCGGCAGACACTGGTAGTAGGCCCCAACCCAAGTACTAGCCCCACTGCAGTTTGATTAAAAAACTATTTAACAAGAGCCTGAAGATCGAAGCTCAGGAAAGGCAACCAGGAGAACACCTTGGAGCGGCAGACACTGGTAGTAGGCCCCAACCCAAGTACTAGCCCCACTGCAGTTTGATTAAAAAACTATTTAACAAGAGCCTGAAGATCGAAGCTCAGGAAAGGCAACCAGGAGAACACCTTGGAGCGGCAGACACTGGTAGTAGGCCCCAACCCTAGTACTAGCCCTACTGCAGTTTGATTAAAAAATTATTTAACAAGAGCCTGAAGATCGAAGCTCAGGAAAGGCAACCAGGAGAACACCTTGGAGCTGCAGACACTGGTAGTAGGCCCCAACCCTAGTACTAGCCCCACTGCAGTTTGATTAAAAAACTATTTAACAAGAGCCTGAAGATCGAAGCTCAGGAAAGGCAACCAGGAGAACACCTTGGAGCGGCAGACACTGGTAGTAGGCCCCAACCCTAGTACTAGCCCCACTGCAGTTTGATTAAAAAACTATTTAACAAGAGCCTGAAGATCGAAGCTCAGGAAAGGCAACCAGGAGAACACCTTGGAGCGGCAGACACTGGTAGTAGGCCCCAACCCTAGTACTAGCCCCACTGCAGTTTGATTAAAAAACTATTTAACAAGAGCCTGAAGATCGAAGCTCAGGAAAGGCAACCAGGAGAACACCTTGGAGCAGCAGACACTGGTAGTAGGCCCCAACCCTAGTACTAGCCCCACTGCAGTTTGATTAAAAAACTATTTAACAAGAGCCTGAAGATCGAAGCTCAGGAAAGGCAACCAGGAGAACACCTTGGAGCGGCAGACACTGGTAGTAGGCCCCAACCCTAGTACTAGCCCCACTGCAGTTTGATTAAAAAACTATTTAACAAGAGCCTGAAGATCGAAGCTCAGGAAAGGCAACCAGGAGAACACCTTGGAGCGGCAGACACTGGTAGTAGGCCCCAACCCTAGTACTAGCCCCACTGCAGTTTGATTAAAAAACTATTTAACAAGAGCCTGAAGATCGAAGCTCAGGAAAGGCAACCAGGAGAACACCTTGGAGCGGCAGACACTGGTAGTAGGCCCCAACCCTAGTACTAGCCCCACTGCAGTTTAATTAAAAAACTATTTAACAAGAGCCTGAAGATCGAAGCTCAGGAAAGGCAACCAGGAGAACACCTTGGAGCGGCAGACACTGGTAGTAGGCCCCAACCCTAGTACTAGCCCCACTGCAGTTTGATTAAAAAACTATTTAACAAGAGCCTGAAGATCGAAGCTCAGGAAAGGCAACCAGGAGAACACCTTGGAGCGGCAGACACTGGTAGTAGGCCCCAACCCTAGTACAAGCCCCACTGCTGTTTGATTAAAAAACTATTTAACAAGAGCCTGAAGATCGAAGCTCAGGAAAGGCTACCAGGAGAACACCTTGGAGCGGCAGACACTGGTAGTAGGCCCCAACCCTAGTACTAGCCCCACTGCAGTTTGATTAAAAAACTATTTAACAAGAGCCTGAAGATCGAAGCTCAGGAAAGGCAACCAGAACACCTTGGAGCGGCAGACACTGGTAGTAGGCCCCAACCCTAGTACTAGCCCCACTGCAGTTTGATTAAAAAACTATTTAACAAGAGCCTGAAGATCGAAGCTCAGGAAAGGCAACCAGGAGAACACCTTGGAGCGGCAGACACTGGTAGTAGGCCCCAACCCTAGTACTAGCCCCACTGCAGTTTGATTAAAAAACTATTTAACAAGAGCCTGAAGATCGAAGCTCAGGAAAGGCAACCAGGAGAACACCTTGGAGCGGCAGACACTGGTAGTAGGCCCCAACCCTAGTACTAGCCCCACTGCAGTTTGATTAAAAAACTATTTAACAAGAGCCTGAAGATCAAAGCTCAGGAAAGGCAACCAGGAGAACACCTTGGAGCGGCAGACACTGGTAGTAGGCCCCAACCCTAGTACTAGCCCCACTGCAGTTTGATTAAAAAACTATTTAACAAGAGCCTGAAGATCGAAGCTCAGGAAAGGCAACCAGGAGAACACCTTGGAGCGGCAGACACTGGTAGTAGGCCCCAACCCTAGTACAAGCCCCACTGCTGTTTGATTAAAAAACTATTTAACAAGAGCCTGAAGATCGAAGCTCAGGAAAGGCTACCAGGAGAACACCTTGGAGCGGCAGACACCGTTAGTAGGCCCTACCGAAATAGTAGCCCCAATGCAGTTTTCAAATTCCTATAGGCTGAAAAACAGACAATTGACGCTCAGCTTTTTTCAGAGGAGGACAGCTATATTGAGTGGCGCACACAGACACAGGTAGTAGGCCTTAAACAAAAAATTGGGCTCAATGCAGTTTTAAAAAGGTTACAGGGGTACACAGGCAGCATTGGTGTAGTCAGCGGAGGACAATTTGAATTAGGGACTGCAGACAGACTTAGTAGGCTGTCCCCTGTGGACCATGCATCCACCACATTAACCCAGTGCGCCGTAATGGACACGTAACCTTCCGTGGACATGCCTACTGGTCCATGCATCTGTTGTCAGGTGCACCTTTCTACTCTTAGATTGCCTGAGTGCATGGACAATGCGGACTTTTACATGCTGGTGGAGGGCTGGAATGGCTTTTCTCGCAAAAGAAGTGACGACTGGGTAGCTCGTACCGTGGTACAGCGTAGTCCATCTGGGCTTTATAAATATAAAATAAAGAAAAAAAATAGGCTCTATGCACTTTCAACTAGGTTCCAGGGGTACACAGCCAGCATTGGTCTGGTCAGTGGAGGACTATTGAAAGGAGGGACTGCAGACAGACTTAGTAGGCCTAACATAACAAAAGTAGGCTGTAGGCACTTTAAAATAGGTTCCAGGGGTACACGGGCAGCAGTGGTGTGGTCAGTGGAGGACAATTTCAATTATGGACCGCAGACAGACTTAGTACGCCTACAATTAAAAAAAGGATGCTCTATGCACTTTCAACTAGGTTCCAGGGGTACATAGCCAGCATTGGTCTGGTCAGTGGAGGACTATTGGAAGGAGGGACCGCAGACAGACTTAGTAGGCCTAACATAACAAAAGTAGGCTGTAGGCACTTTAAAATAGGTTCCAGGGGTACACGGGCAGCAGTGGTGTGGTCAGTGGAGGACAATTTCAATTATGGACCGCAGACAGACTTAGTACGCCTACAATTAAAAAAAGGATGCTCTATGCAATTTAAAATAGGTTCCAGGGGTACACAGCCAGCATTGGTCTGGTCAGTGGAGGACTATTGGAAGGAGGGACCGCAGACAGACTTAGTAGGCCTAACATAACAAAAGTAGGCTGTAGGCACTTTAAAATAGGTTCCAGGGGTACACGGGCAGCAGTGGTGTGGTCAGCGGAGGACAATTTCAATTATGGACCGCAGACAGACTTAGTAGGCCTAACATAACACAAGTAGGCTCTATGCACTTGGAATTATCTTGCAGGGGTACACAGGCAGCATTGGTGTTGTCAGCGGAGGCCGATTGTAAGGAGTGTCTGACAGTTAGTACTCCCAAAAAATAAATAGATGTTAATGACTCGCAATACAAGAAAACCCAAAAACAAAAGGGTAGCATACTTAGGTACAGGGGTGGGCTCCTCTGCTGAGTTTCAGACCTAGTAATTTGGCGCTAAGTATTTACTGGTGTAAATATAGGACACTGCCCCTGACTATTTTAAGTTGCATCACACATGTCAACACATTGGTATTGTCAGTGCCAGGCATTGAAGGATGTCAGCGCATAGACTAAACATTGGTGGAGCTGTGAGAGATAATTTTGCAAATCGTAGAGCACTGTTTGAGCTGGGGGGGGAACTGTCTTGTGGCCGGCGGTACAGGCCCAGGGCCCCTCATGTTACAACGGTGTGTCTGACGTTGGTTGTGCACCACCACCGCCAGAGACACTTTATTGTACTATGAGGGACCCAGTGGCAGTGCCGTCGACCAAAAGCGTGCGCACCCACCTCTTCAGACAAACGGCACTCTCACGGGTGCTTGCGCCAAGTGGCGAGACCACGGCCCCGTGGGGGGAGTTTGCCCATTTAGGGAGGTGTAAACATGTCGTATGCTCGACAAACAGCTGCTGCAAATTACCAGATTAGAAAACTCAGTAAGACCAGTCCACAAGCAAGACCTTTTAATAGGAAAGCTAGATGTCAGCCGGGAAAGGTGGGGCAAAATAATTCGAAATCCAGGAGTGGTTCATTTTAATGAAGGTTAGATCATCAACATTTTGGGTAGCCAGACGAGTCCTTTTTTCGGTTAATATTGAACCAGCAGCACTGAATACTCTTTCTGATAGCACACTAGATGCTGGGCAAGCAAGCTACTGCAATGCATATTCTGCCAATTCTGGCCAGGTGTCTAATTTGGATGCCCAGTAATCAAATGGGAATGACGGTTGAGGGAGAACATCGATAAGGGATGAAAAATAGTTAGTAACCATACTGGACAAATGTTGTCTCCTGTCACTTTGAATTGATGCTGCAGTACCTGTCCTGTCTGCGGTCATTGCGAAATCACTCCATAACCTGGTCAGAAAACCCTTCTGTCCAACGCCACTTCTGATTTGTGCACCTCTAACACCTCTGACCTGCTGCCCCCTGCAGCTCATGTGAGAACCATCACCGGCGCTGTGTGCTGGGAATGCCTGAATCAAACGGTCAACAAGAGTTGATTGTTTGGTTGCTAATATTTGTTCCAGGTTCTCATGTGGCATAATATTTTGCAATTTGCCTTTATAGCGAGGATCAAGGAGGCAGGCCAACCAGTAATCGTCATTGGTCATCATTTTAATAATGCGTGGGTCCCTTTTGAGGATACGTAAGGCATAATCCGCCATGTGGGCCAAAGTTCCAGTTGTCAAATCTGCGGTTGTGCTGGGTTGAGGGGCAGTTACAGGCAAATCTACGTCACTTGTGTCCCTCAAAAAACCAGAAACCGGCCTTGCCACGCCACCAATTTCCATTGGCCCCGGAGAAGCTTCCTCATTAAAAAAATACTCATCCCCATCATCCTCCTCCTCCTGTTCGCCCGCTACCTCGTCCTGTACACTGCCCTGACCAGACAATGGCTGACTGTCATCAAGGCTTTCCTCTTCCTCTGCTGCAGACGCCTGCTCCTTTATGTGCGTCAAACTTTGCATCAGCAGACGCATTAGGGGGATGCGCATGCTTATTATGGCGTTGTCTGCACTAACCAGCCGTGTGCATTCCTCAAAACACTGAAGGACTTGACACATATCTTGTACCTTCGACCACTGCACACCTGACAACTCCATGTCTGCCATCCAACTGCCTGCCCGTGTATGTGTATCCTCCCACAAATACATAACAGCACGCCTCTGTTCGCACAGTCTCTGAAGCATGTGCAGTGTTGAGTTCCACCTTGTTGCAACGTCGATGATTAGGCGATGCTGGGGAAGGTTCAAAGACCGCTGATAGTTCTGCATACGGCTGGAGTGTACGGGCGAACGGCGGATATGCGAGCAAAGTCTGCGCACTTTAAGGAGCAGGTCGGATAACCCCGGATAACTTTTCAGGAAGCACTGCACCACCAGGTTTAAGGTGTGAGCCAGGCAAGGAATGTGTTTCAGTTGGGAAAGGGCTATGGCAGCCATGAAATTCCTTCCGTTATCACTCACTACCTTGCCTGCCTCAAGATGCACAGTGCCCAGCCAAGACTGAGTTTCGTTCTGCAAGAACTCGGACAGAACTTCCGCGGTGTGTCTGTTGTCGCCCAAACACTTCATTGCCAATACAGCCTGCTGACGCTTGCCAGCAGCTGCCCCATAATGGGACACCTGGTGTGCAACAGTGGCAGCTGCGGATGGAGTGGTTGTGCGACTGCAGTCTGTGGACAAGCTCTCGCTTCTGCAGGAGGATGAGGAGGAGGAGGGGGGGCGAACGGCTACAGCCAACTGTTTCCTGGACCGTGGGCTAGGCAGAACTGTCCCAATATTGCTGTCCCCTGTGGACCCTGCATCCACCACATTTACCCAGTGTGCCGTGATGGACACGTAACGTCCCTGACCATGCCTACTGGTCCATGCATCTGTTGTCAGGTGCACCTTTGTACTCACAGATTGCCTGAGTGCATGGACGATGCGCTCTTTAACATGCTGGTGGAGGGCTGGGATGGCTTTTCTCGAAAAGAAGTGTCGACTGGGTAGCTCGTAGCGTGGTACAGCGTAGTCCATCAGGGCTATGAAAGCTTCGCTTTCAACTAACCGGTAGGGCATCATCTCTAACGAGATTAGTCTAGCAATGTGGGCATTCAAACCCTGTGTACGCGGATGCGAGGATGAGTACTTCCTTTTTCTAACGAGAGTCTCATGTAGGGTGAGCTGGACTGGAGAGCTGGAGATCGTGGAACTAGCAGGGGTGCCGGTGGACATGGCAGACTGAGAGACGGTTGGAGACGGTATTCTTGCCGGTGCCCTACATGCAGTGTTTCCTACTACGAAACTGGTGATTCCATGACTGCTTTGGCCTGGCAACGAAACCTGCACAGATAATGCAGGTGGTGCGGGAAATGGTGGCCTTACAGTGATGGAAGGGATGTAGCGTTGCTGACTAGCTTCATTGGCCGAGGGTGCTACAACCTTAAGGGACGTTTGGTAGTTAGTCCAGGCTTGCAAATGCATGGTGGTTAAATGTCTATGCATGCAACTTGTATTTAGACTTTTCAGATTCTGACCTCTGCTTAAGGTAGTTGAACATTTTTGACAGATGACTTTGCGCTGATCATTTGGATGTTGTTTAAAAAAATGCCAGACTGCACTCTTTCTACCATCGGATACCTTTTCAGGCATTGCAGACTGAGCTTCTTTAACTGGATGGCCACGCTGTCCTCCAACTGGTTTTGGCTTTGCCAAGCGTTTTGGGCCAGATACGGGCCCGGCAGATGGAACCTGTTGCGATGTTGATGCCTGCTGCGGCCCCTCCTCCTCCACTTCAGAACTACTGCCGCCTGCACCCTGTTCCCCCAATGGCTGCCAATCGGGGTCAACAACTGGGTCATCTATGACCTCCTCTTCTATCTCGTGTGCAACTTCGTCTGTGTCACCGTGTAAGCCGGTGGTATAGCGTTTGTGACGGGGCACCATAGTCTCATCAGGGTCTGATTCTGGATCAGTACACTGCGAGGGCAATGTTCTGGTCTGAGTCAAAGGAACAGCATAGTAATCTGGCTGTGGCTGTGCATCTGTGCACTCCATGTCCGATTCAACTTCTAATGGGCATGGCCTGTTAACTGTTTCACTTTCTAACCCAGGAACGGTATGTGTAAAGAGCTCCATGGAGTAACCCGTTGTGTCGCCTGACGCATCCTTCTCTGTTGTTGTTTTTGCTGAAGAGGACAAGGTAGCGACTTGTCCCTGACCGTGAACATCCACTAACGACACGCTGCTTTTACATTTACCAGTTTCAGAAGAGGAGGCAAAAGAGCTAGAGGCTGAGTCAGCAAGGAAAGCCAAAACTTGCTCTTGCTGCTCCGGCTTTAAAAGCGGTTTTCCTACTCCCAGAAAAGGGAGCGTTCGAGGCCTTGTGTAGCCAGACGACGAACCTGGCTCCACAACTCGAGACTTAGGTGCTATATTGCTTTTCCCACGACCACCTGATGCTCCACCACCACTACCATCATTAACAGCTGGCAATGACCGCCCACGGCCACGACCTCTTCCACCAGACTTCCTCATTGTTTGCAAAACGTAACCAAAGTAACGGTATTTGTTACTGTAAAACAACTTACAAGGTGAACTAAAACTTCTGTTGGATTTATATATCCCTTTATAGGTGGGTGAGACTGCAAGGAAAATCAGGAACAATGTTACACACTATGTTTTCTGTGGCACAAAATGAGAGAGATGCCACACACGCAGGACTGTCACTCAAGCACAAATGGCAATATTAATCTCCCACTATTTTTTTTTTAAGGGAGAATTAAAAAAATAAATAAATAAAACAGTATTATAGACACTAGGCTTTCTGTGCCCCACAATTAGAGAGAGATGGCACACACGACTGGCACTCAAGCACAAATGCCAATATTAATCTCCCACTTTTTTTTAATTTTTTTTAAGGGAGAATTAAACCCCCCCCAAAAAAAAATACAAAAGTATTATAGACACTAGGCTTTCTGTGCAGCACAATTTGGGAGAGATGGCACACACGACTGGCACTCAAGCACAAATGCCAATATTAATCTCCCACTTTTTTTTTTAAGGGAGAATTAAACCCCCCCCCAAAAAACAAAAAACAAAAACAAAACAGTATTATAGACACTAGGCTTTCTGTGCCCCAAAATTTGAGAGAGATGGCACACACAGGACTGGCACTCAAGCAGAAATGCCAATATTAATCTCCCACTATTTTTTGGTTTCTGGGAGAATTATCAAGAAATCAGCCCCAGTATTACACACTAGGCTTTCTGTGCCCCAAAATTTGAGAGAGATGGCACTTACAGGACTGGCACTCAAGCAGAAATGCCAATATTAATCTCCCACTATTTTTTGGTTTCTGGGAGAATTATCAAGAAATCAGGCCCAGTATTACACACTAGGCTTTCTGTGCCCCAAAATTTGAGAGAGATGGCACACACATGACTGGCACTCAAGCAGAAATGCCAATATTAATCTCCCACTATTTTTTGGTTTCTGGGAGAATTATCAAGAAATCAGGCCCGTATTACACACTAGGCTTTCTGTGCCCCAAAATTTGAGAGAGCTGGCACACACAGGACTGGCACTCAAGCAGAAATGCCAATATTAATCTCCCACTATTTTTTGGTTTCTGGGAGAATTATCAAGAAATCAGGCCCAGTATTACACACTAGGCTTTCTGTGCCCCAAAATTTGAGACAGATGGCACACACAGGACTGGCACTCAAGCACAAATGCCAATATTAATCTCCCACTTTTTTTTTTTTTTTTTTTAAGGGAGAATTAAAAAACCCCCCAAAAATGCAACAGTATTATAGACACTAGGCTTTCTGTGCAGCACAATTTGAGAGAGATGGCACACACGACTGGCACTCAAGCACAAATGCCAATATTAATCTCCCACTATTTTTTGGTTTCTGGGAGAATTATCAAGAAATCAGGCCCAGTATTACACACTAGGCTTTCTGTGCCCCAAAATTTGAGAGAGATGGCACACACAGGACTGGCAATCAAGCAGAAATGCCAATATTAATCTCCCACTATTTTTTTGTTTCTGGGAGAATTATCAAGAAATCAGGCCCAGTATTACACACTAGGCTTTCTGTGCCCCAAAATTTGAGAGAGATGGCACACACAGGACTGGCAATCAAGCAGAAAAGCCAATATTAATCTCCCACTATTTTTTTTTTTTAGGGAGAATTTAAAAAAAAAAAAAAAGTATTATAGACACTAGGCTTTCTGTGCCCCACAATTTGAGAGAGATGGCACACACGACTGGCACTCAAGCACAAATGCCAATATTAATCTCCCACTATTTTTTTTTTTTTCAGGGAGAATTAAAAAAAAAGGAACTGTCCTACAATTACTATCTCCTTGCAGTAATCTCAGCAAGGTATGGCAGGCAGCAATAACAAGGAGTGGACTGCTGCACAAATTAAATCAAAAGTGTGGACAAACAAACAAGATACCTGTGCAGAAAGGAAGGAACAACAGGATTTGTGCTTTGAAAAAAGCAGTTGGTTTGCACAGCGGCATACAAACAGCAATGCAGCTATCAGGGAGCCTTCTAGGGCAGCCCAATGAGCTACAGCGCTGAGGGAAAAAAAATGTAGCCTCCACTGTCCGTGCAAACAAAAGGTGGTGTTGGACAGTGGAAATCGCTACAGCACAAGCGGTTTCGGGGTTAATGGACCCTGCCTAACGCTATCCCTGCTTCTGACGAAGCGGCAGCAACCTCACCCTATGCTCAGATCAGCAGCAGTAAGATGGCGGTCGGCGGGAACGCCCCTTTATAGCCCCTGTGACGCCGCAGACAGCAAGCCAATCACTGCAATGCCCTTTTCTAAGATGGTGGCGACCAGGACCTATGTCATCACGCTGTCCACACTCTGCATCCACCTTCATTGGCTGAGAAATGGCGCTTTTCGTGTCATTGAAACGCGACTTTGGCGCGAAAGTCGCGTACCGCATGGCTGACCCCACACAGGGATCGGGTCGGGTTTCATGAAACCCGACTTTGCCAAAAGTTGGCGACTTATGAAAATGAACGACCCGTTTCGCTCAACCCTAGTGGCAAGTGCGGTGGCTTTGGAGGCAATGAGCGCTAGAGTAGACAGGCTTCCATTACTTGCATCTGCTGATCAGTAGATAGCTTCTCCATTTGCTCGAGTACCGACCGGAAAAAAGTGTGGTTCGGTGACTGACTTGCCTCTGAACGCATGGTTAGCAGAAGTGTATGCAACTTGAGTATGCTTTTATTTGATAAATTGACATCTGCAG
Source organism: Ranitomeya imitator (assembly GCF_032444005.1). Taxonomy (NCBI): domain Eukaryota; kingdom Metazoa; phylum Chordata; class Amphibia; order Anura; family Dendrobatidae; genus Ranitomeya; species Ranitomeya imitator. The sequence goes on from NC_091282.1 coordinate 407,001,500, forward strand.
ACATTTGCTCGGACAAAACTTTGAGACAGTTCTGGAAGGATGCGTTCAGGTGCAAGAACTCGGGTGCATAGCTCTGTACCTGACCCCTCTGCCGCCCCGAAGACACAGGTGTACTAGAGGTGGCAGCAGCAGAGGGGGGGGGGAGGGGAGAGTACAGTAAAAGCTATATCCTCACCAGCAGATTCATGCAATGGAATCGGCCAGGATGCTCCAGCGCTGGTGGATGGGACCGAGGGATCAGATGGGTGGGTAGGCTGGGAAGGTGCAGAGTGGGAAGGTGCAGAGGGGCCGGGACTGTCAAAGTGTCCCTTGATGGCGCACTCCTGAGGGATCGCCCCAGAACGTTTCACCTCAGCTGCAGGCTCCCGAGTACTCCCGACAGTGCTGTGGAACAAAGAGAAAAATATATAATTAATATACTGATATTGCATGGCCCTTGCTGAAACAGCAAAAGAGGGTTAGACATGTAAAACATTGGTTATTACATGTGGTGGGTAATATTAACCTTCGGGTCACCATCGTTGACCTGAGGAACGACAGGGCATATTTGTATCTGCTCCTGCATCCCCCAGAACCACTCGGGGTCCGCATCTCTTTGTTGAACTCCTTCTTAAAACGATCCCTGATAGACCGCTACTGCTTCACAATCCTCTCACCTGCAAAAAAAAGGAGAAACACAAATTGGTTAAGATACAATACTTAGAATGCATCAACATAACTGAACTGTGTATACTTACGTTCTTGATTCTGGGTCCGATGTTGTGAATTCCACTCTTGGGCTCCCTCCGGTGGTTGTAAGTGGCACTTTTGTGAGTTCTGCTCTTGGGCTCCCTCTTGTGCTTTCTAGTGGTATGGCTGCTCCTTGGAGTTAGCTGTCATCAGCTGCCTCCACTTATCGTCTCTTCTGCTCGGCTATTTAGGTCTGGGTCCTTCTTCAGCCAGTGCCACTTGTAAATGGTTCCTGGTTGGATTCACATCTCTTTGGAGTTCCCTGTTATCCTGACCAGTTCAGCTAAGCTAAGTTTTTGCTTGCCCCTTTCTGTCCATAGATTGCGGACTTATCCATTCTGTGTTTTCTATGTTTGTCCAGCTTATCAGTGTGAATTAATTCTGTCTTGCTGGAAGCTCTGGGAGGCAGATTTGCCCTCCACACCTTTAGTCAGGTGTGGAGATTTTTTGTAAACTCTGCGTGGATTTTTGTAGTGTTTTATACTGACCGCACAGTATTCCATCCTGTCCTATCTATTTAGTTAGACTGGCCTCCTGTGCTCATCCTGGTTTCATTCTGTGTATGTCTTTTCCCTCTCCACTCACAGTCATTATTTGTGGGGGGCTAATCTATCCTTTGGGGATTTTCTCTGAGGCAAGATAGCTTTCCTGCTTCTATCTTTAGGGGTAGTTAGCTCTTAGGCTGTGACGAGATGCCTAGGGAGAGTTAGGAGCATTCCACGGCTACTTCTAGTGTTGTGTTGAGCTTAGGGACTGCGGTCAGTACAGTTACCACTTCCTTCAGAGCTTGTTCCATGTTGCACCTAGACCACCGTATCATAACAGTCCGAACATCGAGGTCCTCCCAGTTCTCTACTAGCTGTTGGCATACTTGCTCCCAGAGTCGACGGGTCACTAAGACATCAGCATTGCGGTGGTCACCCATGTTCCACAGCGGCTCCCTGTATCGGATCAGATCGATGAGGAGGTCAATATTGAGGCCGACCTCCTCACTGTCCGAATCAGGAGCACGCTGTGAAGCTTGTTATAAAAAAAGCCCCAAAAAATAAAATTAGATTCAAAACAACATAAAGAAAATTCCAAAAACAAAAAAAAAAATGCTGCTTACACGATGACGGCCGCCACGACTCTCACGCTGACGACCCTGGGAGCCACTCGGAGGACCTCTGGATCGAGCACCAGAATCCGAACTCTAAAAGAAAAATAACATAAAAATTATGTGTTTGTAGTTAGCCTTTTTATGTGTTGTGTACATTTTGATATCTATAATGATCATTCTGTTTATGTTGTGTGATGTGTCCAATGATCTGTTTCTATGTGTGGTGTGCATTGTTCTTTCTGTAAGGATCTTTTGTTTTTATGTGTTGGGTGTAGTGTGTGGTTTGTGGGTCCGCGATGCAAGAAAGAAACATACCAATTGTGATCCCGCTCCAGGTCTTGCTCCACCCCTTCGGTCTTCTTCCGGAAGCACCTCTTCTGCTGCAGCAGTAGCTTCCTACAAACATGAAAGGTGGTGAAATACATTAATATATATATAGACAGAGAGAGAGAGAGCTAGACAGAGATAGAGCTAGACAGAGAGAGAGAGAGCTAGACAGAGAGAGAGCTAGACAGAGAGAGAGAGAGCTAGACAGAGAGAGCTAGACAGCTAGAGCACGAGAGAGAGCGCGAGCGAAAAATTATATAAAAACATATATATGTGCCCTGATGACGAGAGGGAGGGCTCCCAGAAGAAGACATGGCTGATGGCAGGCAGGCTCTTGCAGGCAGGCAGGCTCTTGCTGAAAGGCAGGCTAGGCTCTTGCAGGCAGGCAGGCTCTTGCTGAAAGGCAGGCTCTAGCTGGCAGGCAGGCAGGCTCTTGCTGGAAGGCAGGCTAGGCTCTTGCTGGAAGGCAGGCTACGCTCTTGCTGGAAGGCAGGCTGTTGCTGGAAGGCAGGCTAGGCTCTTGCTGGCAGGCAGGCAGGCTCTTGCTGGAAGGCAGGCTAGGCTCTTGCTGGAAGGCAGGCTAGGCTCTTGCTGGAAGGCAGGCTAGGCTCTTGCTGGAAGGCAGGCAGGCTCTTGCTGGAAGGCAGGCAGGCTCTAGCTGGCAGGCAGGCTCTTGCTGGAAGGCAGGCTGTTGCTGGAAGGCAGGCTAGGCTCTTGCTGGCAGGCAGGCAAGCTCTTGCTGGAAGGCAGGCTAGGCTCTTGCTGGAAGGCAGGCTAAGCTCTTGCTGGAAGGTAGGCTAGGCTCTTGCTGGAAGGCAGGCAGGCTCTTGCTGGAAGGCAGGCAGGCTCTTGCTGGAAGGCAGGCTAGGCTCTTCCTGGAAGGCAGGCAGGCTCTTGCTGGAAGGCAGGCAGGCTTTTGCTGGAAGGCAGGCAGGCTCTAGCTGGCAGGAAGGCTCTTGCCGGAAGGCAGGGTGTGGGCTCTCTTGCAGTATGACTGGAAATGAGTGAGGGCCTCAATGGCATTGTTTTATATATGTGTCATGGGGGCAGGCCTATAGGTTCTGAGCATGCTCAGATTAAAAAACTGGATCTGGCCACCGGATCCGCTTTTTTCCGGATTCGGTGCATTCCGGCGTCCATAGACATGCATTGTAGCGAAAAGCCGGAAGAGCCGGATCCGGCCCTTCTGGCTTTTTCGCCGCAGACAAAAGACGTTACAGTAGACTTTTTTTTACAAACGCTGGAATCAAAATTTTTGTTGGATCCGGAAAAAAACGGAAGGAACGCTGGGCCATGCGGCGCAATCCGGTGTTAATACAAGTCAATGGAGAAAAAACGGTTCCGGTTTTTATTTTTGCAGGTTACGGTTTTTCACAAAAGAGCCGCAATCAGCCGGAATGAAAAAACCTGATGTGTGAAAGTAGTCTAAAGCAGCATCAGTCACCTCTGACCGAGTACCACAGGTGGTGTTTTACTTGGGCGAACAGGGCCACGGACCGGGTCACTGCTGTCGTGACACATCCCTTTAAGTACCGGACCCGGTACCGAGTACCCCACGGCCCTGGCGGGCGTTCCACTAAGTTCACACGTTGTGTTTCTGCAGGTTTTTTTATGGTTGTTTATGCAATTTTTCAGTGGCGTTTCAGAGTACCAGCAAAGTCTATGAGTTTTCAGAAATTCAATGTACACAGCTTGTTGTTATTTTTCTGACTGTTTTGTAAAAGAGCTGTGATTTTGCAAACGGAAGCATGTCGCTTCTTTCAGCATTTTTCACCCATAGAAAGCAATGGGTAGTGCAAAAAACACTGAACACAACGCAGTTATCAGGTTTTGCATCGTTTTTGGTGCCAATACCTGATGAAGTTGAATCAGATTTTGTTTTATGCACAAAACTTTATCAGCATGCACAACAGACAAATGGACTCTGAGAACAATGCAACAAAATGCAGCAAAAAAGGCAGCAAAAACTAAGCAAAGCCTACCTGCTTTTAAGAAAGCTTAACCCCTTTATCCCCAAAGCTGGTTTGCATGTTAATGACCAATCCAATGTTTACAATTCTGACCACTGTCATTTTAAGAGGGAACTAAATGGTGGCCCGATTCTAACGCATCGGGTAGTCTAAAATATGTATTTATGTATGTATATAGCAGCCACATAGTATATAGCACAGGCCACGTAGTATATAGGAGGCATGTAGTATATAGCAGACAAATACTACGTGTCCTGTGCTATATACTATGTGGCTGCTATATACATACATATTGTAGAATACCCGATGCGTTAATACAGGCCACGCAATATATAGCAGTGGCCACGCAGTATATAACACAGCCACGTACTATATAACACAGGCCACGCAGTATATAGCAGCCACGCAGTATATAACACAGGCGACGTAATATATAGCACAGCCCACGCAGTATATAGCAGCCACGTAGTATATAACATTGCCCACACAGTATATGGCAGCCATGTAGTATATAACGCTGTGCTCTTTTGGTGTCTTCAGGTTTCTTGGTGGTGTGAACAGGTTTCTACAGACTTGTTCACTGTGCAAGTAGCCCATGTGTTTTTGGTTCTATAATTGTTTTCTTGTTTCTACAAGACTGGGGAGTCCACCACTCCTCTGTGGGCCATTTGCATGGAAGCTGTTCCACCCTCGATGTCCACATGTATATTTTCTCTCTGAACCCTGCTTATACAGATACTATACAGATGATCAGGTTTTTAATACATCAGATAGGGATTATGTACATTAGATAGGACTGCTCTATTATGGGTATACCTTGGCGATTGGTGGAGCAGCTTAATATACATTTTTTTGCAAAAAAACGTATTAACTAAATACCCTGTATTTTTTTCATTTTTTGACCAGCACTTGCTCATTTACTGTGACTTCTTTACAACAGAGTATTTTTGACCTCGCTGTGCTCTTTTGGTGTCTTCAGGTTTCTTGGTGGTGTGAACAGGTTTCTACAGACTTGTTCACTGTGCAAGTAGCCCATGTGTTTTTGGTTCTATAATTGTTTTCTTGTTTCTACAAGACTGGGGAGTCCACCACTCCTCTGTGGGCCATTTGCATGGAAGCTGTTCCACCCTCGATGTCCACATGTATATTTTCTCTCTGAACCCTGCTTATACAGATACTATACAGATGATCAGGTTTTTAATACATCAGATAGGGATTATGTACATTAGATAGGACTGCTCTATTATGGGTATACCTTGGCGATTGGTGGAGCAGCTTAATATACATTTTTTTGCAAAAAAACGTATTAACTAAATACCCTGTATTTTTTTCATTTTTTGACCAGCACTTGCTCATTTACTGTGACTTCTTTACAACAGAGTATTTTTGACCTCGCTGTGCTCTTTTGGTGTCTTCAGGTTTCTTGGTGGTGTGAACAGGTTTCTACAGACTTGTTCACTGTGCAAGTAGCCCATGTGTTTTTGGTTCTATAATTGTATTCTTGTTTCTACAAGACTGGGGAGTCCACCACTCCTCTGTGGGCCATTTGCATGGAAGCTGTTCCACCCTCGATGTCCACATGTATATTTTCTCTCTGAACCCTGCTTATACAGATACTATACAGATGATCAGGTTTTTAATACATCAGATAGGGATTATGTACATTAGATAGGACTGCTCTATTATGGGTATACCTTGGCGATTGGTGGAGCAGCTTAATATACATTTTTTTGCAAAAAAACGTATTAACTAAATACCCTGTATTTTTTTCATTTTTTGACCAGCACTTGCTCATTTACTGTGACTTCTTTACAACAGAGTATTTTTGACCTCGCTGTGCTCTTTTGGTGTCTTCAGGTTTCTTGGTGGTGTGAACAGGTTTCTACAGACTTGTTCACTGTGCAAGTAGCCCATGTGTTTTTGGTTCTATAATTGTTTTCTTGTTTCTACAAGACTGGGGAGTCCACCACTCCTCTGTGGGCCATTTGCATGGAAGCTGTTCCACCCTCGATGTCCACATGTATATTTTCTCTCTGAACCCTGCTTATACAGATACTATACAGATGATCAGGTTTTTAATACATCAGATAGGGATTATGTACATTAGATAGGACTGCTCTATTATGGGTATACCTTGGCGATTGGTGGAGCAGCTTAATATACATTTTTTTGCAAAAAAACGTATTAACTAAATACCCTGTATTTTTTTCATTTTTTGACCAGCACTTGCTCATTTACTGTGACTTCTTTACAACAGAGTATTTTTGACCTCGCTGTGCTCTTTTGGTGTCTTCAGGTTTCTTGGTGGTGTGAACAGGTTTCTACAGACTTGTTCACTGTGCAAGTAGCCCATGTGTTTTTGGTTCTATAATTGTTTTCTTGTTTCTACAAGACTGGGGAGTCCACCACTCCTCTGTGGGCCATTTGCATGGAAGCTGTTCCACCCTCGATGTCCACATGTATATTTTCTCTCTGAACCCTGCTTATACAGATACTATACAGATGATCAGGTTTTTAATACATCAGATAGGGATTATGTACATTAGATAGGACTGCTCTATTATGGGTATACCTTGGCGATTGGTGGAGCAGCTTAATATACATTTTTTTGCAAAAAAACGTATTAACTAAATACCCTGTATTTTTTTCATTTTTTGACCAGCACTTGCTCATTTACTGTGACTTCTTTACAACAGAGTATTTTTGACCTCGCTGTGCTCTTTTGGTGTCTTCAGGTTTCTTGGTGGTGTGAACAGGTTTCTACAGACTTGTTCACTGTGCAAGTAGCCCATGTGTTTTTGGTTCTATAATTGTTTTCTTGTTTCTACAAGACTGGGGAGTCCACCACTCCTCTGTGGGCCATTTGCATGGAAGCTGTTCCACCCTCGATGTCCACATGTATATTTTCTCTCTGAACCCTGCTTATACAGATACTATACAGATGATCAGGTTTTTAATACATCAGATAGGGATTATGTACATTAGATAGGACTGCTCTATTATGGGTATACCTTGGCGATTGGTGGAGCAGCTTAATATACATTTTTTTGCAAAAAAACGTATTAACTAAATACCCTGTATTTTTTTCATTTTTTGACCAGCACTTGCTCATTTACTGTGACTTCTTTACAACAGAGTATTTTTGACCTCGCTGTGCTCTTTTGGTGTCTTCAGGTTTCTTGGTGGTGTGAACAGGTTTCTACAGACTTGTTCACTGTGCAAGTAGCCCATGTGTTTTTGGTTCTATAATTGTTTTCTTGTTTCTACAAGACTGGGGAGTCCACCACTCCTCTGTGGGCCATTTGCATGGAAGCTGTTCCACCCTCGATGTCCACATGTATATTTTCTCTCTGAACCCTGCTTATACAGATACTATACAGATGATCAGGTTTTTAATACATCAGATAGGGATTATGTACATTAGATAGGACTGCTCTATTATGGGTATACCTTGGCGATTGGTGGAGCAGCTTAATATACATTTTTTTGCAAAAAAACGTATTAACTAAATACCCTGTATTTTTTTCATTTTTTGACCAGCACTTGCTCATTTACTGTGACTTCTTTACAACAGAGTATTTTTGACCTCGCTGTGCTCTTTTGGTGTCTTCAGGTTTCTTGGTGGTGTGAACAGGTTTCTACAGACTTGTTCACTGTGCAAGTAGCCCATGTGTTTTTGGTTCTATAATTGTTTTCTTGTTTCTACAAGACTGGGGAGTCCACCACTCCTCTGTGGGCCATTTGCATGGAAGCTGTTCCACCCTCGATGTCCACATGTATATTTTCTCTCTGAACCCTGCTTATACAGATACTATACAGATGATCAGGTTTTTAATACATCAGATAGGGATTATGTACATTAGATAGGACTGCTCTATTATGGGTATACCTTGGCGATTGGTGGAGCAGCTTAATATACATTTTTTTGCAAAAAAACGTATTAACTAAATACCCTGTATTTTTTTCATTTTTTGACCAGCACTTGCTCATTTACTGTGACTTCTTTACAACAGAGTATTTTTGACCTCGCTGTGCTCTTTTGGTGTCTTCAGGTTTCTTGGTGGTGTGAACAGGTTTCTACAGACTTGTTCACTGTGCAAGTAGCCCATGTGTTTTTGGTTCTATAATTGTTTTCTTGTTTCTACAAGACTGGGGAGTCCACCACTCCTCTGTGGGCCATTTGCATGGAAGCTGTTCCACCCTCGATGTCCACATGTATATTTTCTCTCTGAACCCTGCTTATACAGATACTATACAGATGATCAGGTTTTTAATACATCAGATAGGGATTATGTACATTAGATAGGACTGCTCTATTATGGGTATACCTTGGCGATTGGTGGAGCAGCTTAATATACATTTTTTTGCAAAAAAACGTATTAACTAAATACCCTGTATTTTTTTCATTTTTTGACCAGCACTTGCTCATTTACTGTGACTTCTTTACAACAGAGTATTTTTGACCTCGCTGTGCTCTTTTGGTGTCTTCAGGTTTCTTGGTGGTGTGAACAGGTTTCTACAGACTTGTTCACTGTGCAAGTAGCCCATGTGTTTTTGGTTCTATAATTGTTTTCTTGTTTCTACAAGACTGGGGAGTCCACCACTCCTCTGTGGGCCATTTGCATGGAAGCTGTTCCACCCTCGATGTCCACATGTATATTTTCTCTCTGAACCCTGCTTATACAGATACTATACAGATGATCAGGTTTTTAATACATCAGATAGGGATTATGTACATTAGATAGGACTGCTCTATTATGGGTATACCTTGGCGATTGGTGGAGCAGCTTAATATACATTTTTTTGCAAAAAAACGTATTAACTAAATACCCTGTATTTTTTTCATTTTTTGACCAGCACTTGCTCATTTACTGTGACTTCTTTACAACAGAGTATTTTTGACCTCGCTGTGCTCTTTTGGTGTCTTCAGGTTTCTTGGTGGTGTGAACAGGTTTCTACAGACTTGTTCACTGTGCAAGTAGCCCATGTGTTTTTGGTTCTATAATTGTTTTCTTGTTTCTACAAGACTGGGGAGTCCACCACTCCTCTGTGGGCCATTTGCATGGAAGCTGTTCCACCCTCGATGTCCACATGTATATTTTCTCTCTGAACCCTGCTTATACAGATACTATACAGATGATCAGGTTTTTAATACATCAGATAGGGATTATGTACATTAGATAGGACTGCTCTATTATGGGTATACCTTGGCGATTGGTGGAGCAGCTTAATATACATTTTTTTGCAAAAAAACGTATTAACTAAATACCCTGTATTTTTTTCATTTTTTGACCAGCACTTGCTCATTTACTGTGACTTCTTTACAACAGAGTATTTTTGACCTCGCTGTGCTCTTTTGGTGTCTTCAGGTTTCTTGGTGGTGTGAACAGGTTTCTACAGACTTGTTCACTGTGCAAGTAGCCCATGTGTTTTTGGTTCTATAATTGTTTTCTTGTTTCTACAAGACTGGGGAGTCCACCACTCCTCTGTGGGCCATTTGCATGGAAGCTGTTCCACCCTCGATGTCCACATGTATATTTTCTCTCTGAACCCTGCTTATACAGATACTATACAGATGATCAGGTTTTTAATACATCAGATAGGGATTATGTACATTAGATAGGACTGCTCTATTATGGGTATACCTTGGCGATTGGTGGAGCAGCTTAATATACATTTTTTTGCAAAAAAACGTATTAACTAAATACCCTGTATTTTTTTCATTTTTTGACCAGCACTTGCTCATTTACTGTGACTTCTTTACAACAGAGTATTTTTGACCTCGCTGTGCTCTTTTGGTGTCTTCAGGTTTCTTGGTGGTGTGAACAGGTTTCTACAGACTTGTTCACTGTGCAAGTAGCCCATGTGTTTTTGGTTCTATAATTGTTTTCTTGTTTCTACAAGACTGGGGAGTCCACCACTCCTCTGTGGGCCATTTGCATGGAAGCTGTTCCACCCTCGATGTCCACATGTATATTTTCTCTCTGAACCCTGCTTATACAGATACTATACAGATGATCAGGTTTTTAATACATCAGATAGGGATTATGTACATTAGATAGGACTGCTCTATTATGGGTATACCTTGGCGATTGGTGGAGCAGCTTAATATACATTTTTTTGCAAAAAAACGTATTAACTAAATACCCTGTATTTTTTTCATTTTTTGACCAGCACTTGCTCATTTACTGTGACTTCTTTACAACAGAGTATTTTTGACCTCGCTGTGCTCTTTTGGTGTCTTCAGGTTTCTTGGTGGTGTGAACAGGTTTCTACAGACTTGTTCACTGTGCAAGTAGCCCATGTGTTTTTGGTTCTATAATTGTTTTCTTGTTTCTACAAGACTGGGGAGTCCACCACTCCTCTGTGGGCCATTTGCATGGAAGCTGTTCCACCCTCGATGTCCACATGTATATTTTCTCTCTGAACCCTGCTTATACAGATACTATACAGATGATCAGGTTTTTAATACATCAGATAGGGATTATGTACATTAGATAGGACTGCTCTATTATGGGTATACCTTGGCGATTGGTGGAGCAGCTTAATATACATTTTTTTGCAAAAAAACGTATTAACTAAATACCCTGTATTTTTTTCATTTTTTGACCAGCACTTGCTCATTTACTGTGACTTCTTTACAACAGAGTATTTTTGACCTCGCTGTGCTCTTTTGGTGTCTTCAGGTTTCTTGGTGGTGTGAACAGGTTTCTACAGACTTGTTCACTGTGCAAGTAGCCCATGTGTTTTTGGTTCTATAATTGTTTTCTTGTTTCTACAAGACTGGGGAGTCCACCACTCCTCTGTGGGCCATTTGCATGGAAGCTGTTCCACCCTCGATGTCCACATGTATATTTTCTCTCTGAACCCTGCTTATACAGATACTATACAGATGATCAGGTTTTTAATACATCAGATAGGGATTATGTACATTAGATAGGACTGCTCTATTATGGGTATACCTTGGCGATTGGTGGAGCAGCTTAATATACATTTTTTTGCAAAAAAACGTATTAACTAAATACCCTGTATTTTTTTCATTTTTTGACCAGCACTTGCTCATTTACTGTGACTTCTTTACAACAGAGTATTTTTGACCTCGCTGTGCTCTTTTGGTGTCTTCAGGTTTCTTGGTGGTGTGAACAGGTTTCTACAGACTTGTTCACTGTGCAAGTAGCCCATGTGTTTTTGGTTCTATAATTGTTTTCTTGTTTCTACAAGACTGGGGAGTCCACCACTCCTCTGTGGGCCATTTGCATGGAAGCTGTTCCACCCTCGATGTCCACATGTATATTTTCTCTCTGAACCCTGCTTATACAGATACTATACAGATGATCAGGTTTTTAATACATCAGATAGGGATTATGTACATTAGATAGGACTGCTCTATTATGGGTATACCTTGGCGATTGGTGGAGCAGCTTAATATACATTTTTTTGCAAAAAAACGTATTAACTAAATACCCTGTATTTTTTTCATTTTTTGACCAGCACTTGCTCATTTACTGTGACTTCTTTACAACAGAGTATTTTTGACCTCGCTGTGCTCTTTTGGTGTCTTCAGGTTTCTTGGTGGTGTGAACAGGTTTCTACAGACTTGTTCACTGTGCAAGTAGCCCATGTGTTTTTGGTTCTATAATTGTTTTCTTGTTTCTACAAGACTGGGGAGTCCACCACTCCTCTGTGGGCCATTTGCATGGAAGCTGTTCCACCCTCGATGTCCACATGTATATTTTCTCTCTGAACCCTGCTTATACAGATACTATACAGATGATCAGGTTTTTAATACATCAGATAGGGATTATGTACATTAGATAGGACTGCTCTATTATGGGTATACCTTGGCGATTGGTGGAGCAGCTTAATATACATTTTTTTGCAAAAAAACGTATTAACTAAATACCCTGTATTTTTTTCATTTTTTGACCAGCACTTGCTCATTTACTGTGACTTCTTTACAACAGAGTATTTTTGACCTCGCTGTGCTCTTTTGGTGTCTTCTAGTATATAACACTGCCCACGCAGTATATAACAGTGGCCACGTAATATATAGCACAGCCCACGCAGTATATAACACTGCCTATGTAGTATATAGCAGCCACGCGGTATCTAACACAGCCCATGTAGTATACAGCAGTGTGGGCACCATATCCCTGTTAAAAAAAATTATTAAAATAAAAAATAGTTATACACTCACCCCCTGGGATCCACCGAAGCTCTGGCTGCTGCCATCTTCCGTTCCCAAGATGCATTGTGAAATTACCCAGATGACTTAGCGGTCTCGTGAGACCGCTAAGTATTCTGGGTAATTTTGCAATGCATCGCCGGGAACGGAAGATGGCGGCAGGCGCGAGCGGCTCGGCGGACTACGGAGGGTGAGAATAGCAGGTTTTTTGTTTTTTTTATTATTTTTAACATTACATTTTTTTACTATTGATGCCGCATAGGCAGCATCAATAGTAAAAAGTTGGGGACACACACGGAGTGCGTTACCCGTGGCATAACACTGTCCGTTACCGCCAGCATTAACCCTGTGTGAGCGGTGACTGGAGGGGAGTATGCGGGTGCCGGGCACTGATTGCGGGGCATAAGGAGCAGACATTTTCTTCCGGACTGTGCCCGTCGCTGATTGGTCGTGGCTGTTTTGCCGCAACCAATCAGCGACTTGGATTTCCATGACAGACAGAGGCCGCGACCAATGAATATCCGTGCAGACAGACAGACGGACAGACAGAAAGACGGAAGTGACCCTTATACAATTATATAGTAATAACTCTGGAATGCTTTAATGGATCCTGCTTATTCTGAGACTGTTTTTTCGTGACATATTGTACTTCATGATAGTGGTAACACTTCTTCTATATTACCGTACTTGCATTTATTTTTGTAAAAACTGAAATTTGATGAAAACATTGAAAATTTTGCGATTTTCAAACTTTGAATTTTTATGCCCTTAAATCAGAGAGATAAAGTATGTCACACAAAATAGTTAATAAATAACATTTCCCACATGTCTACTTTACATCAGCATAATTTTTGAAACATTTTTTTATTAGTAAGCTATAAGGGTTAAAAGTTCACCAGTGATCTCTCATTTTTACAACAACATTTACAAAACCATTTTTTTATGGACCACCTCACATTCGAAATCACTTTAAGGGGTCTAAATGATAGAAAATACCCAAAAGTGACACCATTCTAAAAACTGCAACCCCCAAGGTGCTAAGAAAACACATTTTACCACAGTTTATTAACCCTTCAGGAACTTGATAGGAATTAATGGAATGTGAAAAGAAAAAGAAATGAACAGTTAACTTTTTTTCACTAAAATATAACTTTAGACTATTTTTTTTTATTTTTACAACGGTAACAGGGAAAAATGAATCCCAAAATTTGAAATGCAATTTATTTTGAACATGCCGATACCCCATATATGGGGAGAAACCACTGTTTAGGCACACAGCAGAGCTCGGAAGAGAAGGAGCACCGTTTGACTTTTTCAACGCAAAATTGGCTGGAATTGAGCTCGGATGCCATGTCGTGTTTGGAGAGCCCCTGATGTGCTTAAACAGAGGAAACCCCCCCACAAGTGACCCCATTTTGGAAACTAGACCCCCCAAGGAACTTATCTATCTGTGTGGTGAGCACTTTGAAACCCCAAGTGCTTCACAGAAGTTTAACATGTAGAGCCGTGAAAATAAAAAATCATATTTTTCCACAAAATTATATTTCAGCCCCCAATTTTTTTATTTTCCCCAAGGGTAATTGGAGAAATTGGACCCCAAAAGTTGTGCAACTTGTCCTGAGTACGCCGATATGTGGGGGGAAACCACTATTTTGGCGCATGGCAGAGCTCGGAAGGGAAGGAGAGCCCCTGATGTACCTAAACAGTGGAAACCCCCCAAGTGACCCCATTGTGTAAACTAGACTCCCCATGGAACTTATCTAGATGTGTGGTGAGCACTTTGAACCCCCAAGTGTTTCACAAAAGTTTATAACATAGAGCCGCAAAAATAAAAACATATTTTTTTCCACAAAAAATATCTTTCAGCCCTCAATTTTTTATTTTGACAAGGGAGGGCTATGGAGTCGGTAAGCCACAGTTGCGACTCCGACTCCTGGATTTTATCAGGTTCCGACTCCTTCATAAATGGCCAATTCGTAACAATAAATTTACTGTTGTCAAATATTAACATCGTGCTTATTCAGTTTCTCACCGTCATATAAGTAATCAGACCACTTAGAGCAAAAACTATATTTATTAGAATACAATTAGAATATAGCAAATAACTTTTATAAACTTTTATAAACTCTTGTAAGTAAATATGCAATAAACACTGTTATGCCGTTAATAAGAAGAAATCTATAAATTTGTCCTCAGAAAAAGTATTGCCTCTGTCAGATCCTCCTTCATGGATGCCCTCAAATCTGATCTAATTATTTTGAGAGCAGAGAACAACCTCTCTACACTAACTGGGGTTGGTGGCAAAGCAGTAACCACTCGGGCAACATCTCTGACAATGTCAGTATACAGAGGAATCGCTTGTTGCACTGTTATTTTTGATGAATGGTCAAATTTCTCAATTTCTTTTAGTGCACATGAAAAATTCTGCTGAAATGTACTTGCTGTGTTCTTTGATGGGGATGACTTCTATGCGGGAACGCTTTGCACGGTCCTTGTGATCCAAATATTTTTCTAAATTAAATTCTTCATCAGTTGATGAGGGTGAAGATGTGGCAGGACGACCAAATTCTTCTTGTTCCTCCTGACTGTTCTGCAACCCTTTCATCCTTACTGCTATTTCAAACAGAGCTTCTTTTCCTTTAGTTAGCTGTTGATCATCTAGAAGAATCCGATGCATTGGGTCGACATAAACAGCTGCCAAAAGAATGTTATTTTGCAATAGTAGCTCCTCTCTCCGTTTCATTGATGTAGCAATGCCACTTGCAATTAACCCTCCTCTTTGGGACAGGCGAAACATCAGGTTCTTCCACTACTTTAAAAAAATACCTGGAGTTAAGTCCTCGGCTTGTAATTTTTTAGTCACTGTAAATGGGTTCTCTAGCAATTTTTCCAGCTCAGCCACCTGGTTCCACTGACTTTCATTTACCGTCAGTTGAGGGTTAGCCATGTCTACAAGAAAGGTTTTCAGTTCAACCAAGCGCTGAATCATTAAGTACTGCCCCATCGTGTGGCTTGATCAATAATTGCCCCTTTTCCAGCACGTCTCTTCAAAATTGAGTCAATTTTAGGGGTTCTGGCAACAGTAGCCAATTTTCTCACCTTGCCAATCAGTGCAGCAACGTGTCCTTCTTGCAGACTGTCTCTTATAGCCAGCTGTAGCGTATGCACAACACAGCGCATGTGATGAATGAAAGAACGTATTTACAGTTTCAACAGGATCATCTAAACTATCAAGTTGCTGTTCATCTGAAGCAACTTCAGTTTGCTCCTCAGTTACAATACTGTGTTCCTCTATTTCAAACATTTCTGTGTCTGGACCCAGAATGTTCTTCTAGCTGCTGGTCACCATCATTACTCTCATTCATTAGCTTAATAGTACTTATCATATTTGAAGCATTGTCAGTTACGACAGAAAGAACTTGCTCTTTTTTAAGTTCATAGTCTTGCAGAACCTTTTCCACCAAGACCTGGAGAAACTCACTGGTGTGATGAGCTTTGGTGTCTTTTACTGCCAATGTCTTGGTAACTATTTCATTTTTGTCACAAACAAATCGGACATTGATGGCAAAATAGTTCACTCTGAGACGTGTGCAGGCATCCATTTTAAGAAACAGAAAGCGTCCCTTGAGAGTTTTTTTAAGTTTTTCCTTTTGTTTAAAAGCTTCTTTGATTACTAATTTTCTAATACTCTCTCTCTCCAGAGAAACACCAAGCTTGCGGGCCATTTCCCCATTCAGACACATAAAAGCTGGTCATGAAAATAATGAAATAGGCACACTATCCTTTACAACAAGCTCTATGATCTGTTTTTTTTTTAAATGTATCTACTGTCATTGTCACAGTAACTTTGTCACTGACAAAATATCTTGCAACTGATGGCTGCAAAGTTCTCTGCTCTTTTGTTTGGCTGGAAGAGCTGGGCACTGGTTCATTGGTTTGGATGCAGTCTTTCTCATCCACTGCTTTCAGCACTTCTGGATGAAAGCACTGTAAATGTCTCTTTAGATTAGAAGCTCTGGTAGGAGCATTTTTATCCTTGCCTGAATATGCACTGATCTTGGCTTCACAGCATTTGTTTTCGTCTGGATCATTTGTCATACACCGACAAACATGTTTTCTATCTTGAGTGATGGTGAAATGTTCAAATACAGCTGATTTAATGTGACACTTCTTTGACATTCTCAGGTTTTTAATTCTGCATTCACAATCCAAATGACAATTGTTTTTCCTAAAAACAATTGTACAAAATTATTGCCAGGTCGTACAACTGATATAGTGGTCAGTAATACTGTTATTCCTCATGTACTCAAAGTTAACTGATGCAAAGTTTGTTGAAAGGATAATACTTCTTACAGTCTTCTTCTTCTGAGTAGCAGCTGTGAGATGCTTGGAAGACACACACCAAACATCTAGTCTAGAGGAGCTTTACTACTAAGAATTTGCAACACATTTTCTCCTTCAGTTTCCTACATTGTAAGTAGGGGGGTTGGGGCAGCATGAGGTTAACCAAGTATAAGATTAGCTAAGGGCAGTGGAGAACAGTGACACACAAGTAGTAAGAAATGTCTCTACCTCCAGCAGAACTGCTTATCACTGTTGTTCATAGTTTGATAGAACATACAGTGGGGCAAAAAAGTATTTAGTCAGTCAGCAATAGTGCAAGTTCCACCACTTAAAAAGATGAGAGGCGTCTGTAATTTACATCATAGGTAGACCTCAACTATGGGAGACAAACTGAGAAAAAAAAATCCAGAAAATCACATTGTCTGTTTTTTTTATCATTTTTTTTGCATATTATGGTGGAAAATAAGTATTTGGTCAGAAACAAACAATCAAGATTTCTGGCTCTCACAGACCTGTAACTTCTTCTTTAAGAGTCTCCTCTTTCCTCCACTCATTACCTGTAGTAATGGCACCTGTTTAAACTTGTTATCAGTATAAAAAGACACCTGTGCACACCCTCAAACAGTCTGACTCCAAACTCCACTATGGTGAAGACCAAAGAGCTGTTAAAGGACACCAGAAACAAAATTGTAGCCCTGCACCAGGCTGGGAAGACTGAATCTGCAATAGCCAACCAGCTTGGAGTGAAGAAATCAACAGTGGGAGCAATAATTAGAAAATGGAAGACATACAAGACCACTGATAATCTCCCTCGATCTGGGGCTCCACGCAAAATCCCACCCCGTGGGGTCAGAATGATCACAAGAACGGTGAGCAAAAATCCCAGAACCACGCGGGGGGACCTAGTGAATGAATTGCAGAGAGCTGGGACCAATGTAACAAGGCCTACCATAAGTAACACACTACGCCACGATAGACTCAGATCCTGCAGTGCCAGACGTGTCCCACTGCTTAAGCCAGTACATGTCCGGGCCCGTCTGAAGTTTGCTAGAGAGCATTTGGATGATCCAGAGGAGTTTTGGGAGAATGTCCTATGGTCTGATGAAACCAAACTGGAACTGTTTGGTAGAAACACAACTTGTCGTGTTTGGAGGAAAAAGAATACTGAGTTGCATCCATCAAACACCATACCTACTGTAAAGCATGGTGGTGGAAACATAATGCTTTGGGGCTGTTTCTCTGCAAAGGGGCTAGGACGACTGATCCGGGTACATGAAAGAATGAATGGGGCCATGTATCGTGAGATTTTGAGTGCAAACCTCCTTCCATCAGCAAGGGCATTGAAGATGAAACGTGGCTGGGTCTTTCAACATGACAATGATCCAAAGCACACCGCCAGGGCAACGAAGGAGTGGCTTCGTAAGAAGCATTTCAAGGTCCTGGAGTGGCCTAGCCAGTCTCCAGATCTCAACCCTATAGAAAACCTTTGGAGGGAGTTGAAAGTCCGTGTTGCCAAGCGAAAAGCCAAAAACATCACTGCTCTAGAGGAGATCTGCATGGAGGAATGGGCCAACATACCAACAACAGTGTGTGGCAACCTTGTGAAGACTTACAGAAAACGTTTGACCTCTGTCATTGCCAACAAAGGATATATTACAAAGTATTGAGATGAAATTTTGTTTCTGACCAAATACTTATTTTCCACCATAATATGCAAATAAAATGTTAAAAAAACAGACAATGTGATTTTCTGGATTTTTTTTTCTCAGTTTGTCTCCCATAGTTGAGGTCTACCTATGATGTAAATTACAGACGCCTCTCATCTTTTTAAGTGGTGGAACTTGCACTATTGCTGACTGACTAAATACTTTTTTGCCCCACTGTATATATTTGAGTCACATTTATAAAATTCATATTAAAGTTCAATTATGAAATATTAATACATTTTTTTAAAAGTTGGAGTCGGAGTCGGTACATTTCTACCGACTCCGACTCCAACCAAAACTAACTCCAACTCCACAGCCCTGAGGGTAACAGGAGAAAATGGACCCCAAAAGTTGATGTGCAATTTCTCCTGCGTACACTGACACCATACATGTGGGATAAAACTACTGTTTGGCCGGTGTCCCACTTGCAACTGCAATGAGAAAAACTCACGCGAGTCTCTCGCCTCAATACCCGGCACTGCCGCCGGCACTCGGGACCGAAGCGTTCAGCTGTATAGAAATACATTCAGCCGCACACTCTGGTCCCAAGTACCGGCGGCAGTGCCGAGTTTTGAATCAAGAGACTCAAGCGAGTTTCTCGTATTGCAGTCGCAAGAGGGACACTGGCCTTTGGGCACACGTCGAGGCTCGGAAGGGAAGTAGTGACGTTTTGGAATGCAGAGTTTGATAGAATGGTCTGCGACTGTCATGTCGCTTTTGCAGAGCCCCTGATGTGTGTAAGCAGTGGCAATACCCAACAAGTGCCCCCTTTTTTGGAACTGACCTACTGTTTTCTGGTATGTGACTTTTATAATGTAGTGGCATAACTGAGTTGTGTAGTGTTTGCCAGGTTGTCATAAGTCAGTTGTGTAGTGTTCGTCAGGTTGTCATACGTCAGTTGTGAAACGTTCGTCAAGTTGTCATACGTCAGTTGGGTACGTCAGAAATGAATTTAGTAGTCCATGGATATGTGGTACAATCTGAAGCATTCTTTCATACACAGGCCAGATTTATTGGGGCAGGTTTCACATTGACAAATAGTATCTTTGACTATTCCCCTACTGTAACACACTTAGCACCTCTTTTACGACTTACCTTTTTCCCACTTTGAAGGACCTCCCTTGGGAAATGCTGGCCTAGAACGATAAGCGCACCTTCAGTTCCGGGAAGTACTGGGGCCCTGACTGCAAAATATCAGGGTCTTAATCACTACCTCCTGGATCTGAAGGTACGACGTAGTGGTCTGGCCAGCACATCGTGACAGCAGGAAAGCGTTGAGCATTGCCATTTGTAAAATGTGCACAGCCAGCTTTTTGTACCACACCTTAGCCTTTCTCAAAGCACTGTACGGCTGGAGGACTTGATCAGAAATCAACACCCCCATGTTTTTGTTGTACCTCAGTACAGTCCGCTTTACAGACCTGTGTAGAGGTACCTCGTACAGTGCTGAGGGCGCTGCCATCACCGTGTACAGTATGTTGGTCAAGGAAAAGACATCCCTCGTCCTTGACCACCAGAAGGTGATCGCTACATTGGGCTCTGCTGTAACCCCTTCTGAGCATCTGCTCAATTAGCTTTTTTGTGAGGCTTCTCTGATTTTTGCAGACAGTACCACAGGCTGCGATACCTCGCGCAGGGAGGGACTTGAAGAGTGGGATGGTGATATTAAAGTTATCCACGAAGCGATGATAACGCTTAACCAGCAGTGGGTGTACCCTGAGGTACTCTCACGCAGCTTAAGGTACCTTCACATTGAACAACTTATTGATATCGCTAGCGATCCGTGACGTGATAGCGATATCGTTGTGTTTGACACGCAGCAGCGATCTGGATCCTGCTGTGACATCATTGGTCGGAGCAGAAAGGCCAGAACTTTATTTCGTCGCTGGATCTCCCGCAGACATAGCTGAGTCGGCGTGTGTGACGCCGATTCAGCAATGTCTTGACTGGTAAACAGGTTAAACATCGGGTTACTAAGCGCAGGGCCGCGCTTAGTAACCCGATGTTTACCCTGGTTACCAGTGTAAATGTAAAAAAACAAAACAAACACTACATACTTACATTCCGGTGTCTGTCGCGTCCCCCGGCGTTCTGCTTCCCTGCACTGACTGTGAGCGCCGGCCGGCCGTAAAGCACAGCGGTGAGTCACCGCTCTGCTTTACGGCTGGCGCTTACACAGTGCAGGGAAGCAGAACGCCGGGGGACGTGACAGACACCGGAATGTAAGTATGCAGTGTTTGTTTTTTTACATTTACACTGGTAACCAGGGTAAACATCGGGTTACTAAGCGCGGCCCTGCACTTAGTAACCTGATGTTTACCCTGGTTACGCGGGAACTTCGGCATCGTTGGACGCTGGAGAGCTGTCTGTGTGACAGCTCTCCAGCGACCACACAGCGACACTGCAGCGATCGGCATCGTTGTCTAGATCGCTGCAGCGACGCTAAATGTGACGGTACCTTTAGAGTTTAATTCCGTACCTGGCCGGGGCAGGTATTGCCGGAATTTGAGCCTCCCCTTGAAATGGATTAGGGACTCATTTACGCAGATGTCCCTTTGGGGCACGGACACTTCCAACAAACTTTTTGTTGAAGTATTCGATGACCGGCCGAACTTTGAACAGACAAAGTTGGGGTCATCTCGGGGAGGACACGGTGCATTATCGGTATAATGCAGGAATTTGTGGATGGCCTCAAAATGTGTCCGGGCCATGACCATTCGGAACACTGGAGTGTTCAACACTTCAATATTACCAGGCCCCAAAACTTCATTTCAACTAAGTCTAAAGGAGTCCAGTTAGAAAATGATGAATTGTGGTTTTGTGCCAAAAATTGATGAGCGTACAAATTAGTTTATAATAACATACCAGAACTGACCATATATAATGACCATATTTACAAGGGAAACTCAATATAGCTATACGATAAACATAGAGAAACCAAGAGCTTTTAAATCCCAAAGTATAAAAATAATATATCAATAAATGATCACAAATGTCCAGAAAAATAACTATCAAAATACCTTTAATAATAATACAAAACACACACTAGACATGAAAAAAATATACATACAATACAATACAGAAAGAGAAAAGAAATCACTGGATAAGTCTAATGGACGATAATGCAAACTGGCGGGGGTGAGCAATCCACAAAAAGAGGGGAGAGGCACTCAAAAATATGAAGAGTATACCCCAGCAACCATATGTAAAAGCTGGGAAGCACAAATATGCACACATACAAAAAGGAGTAGCCACAAAATAACCCTCATATCAATGGGAAACGACACCAAGGATCATGGGAAACACTACATTGTAATATATGCCATGTGGCAAGATTATCATACCCCCATGACTCCTAGAGTTAAAGTGCCAATAGTGCGCATATATAAGAACATGTCTTACCCAGGGAAGCCAGACACCCACCGCACAGATACCCCAACGCGCGTTTCACCGCTGCTTCTTCAGGGGGCAGTGTGTAAATGTGCAAGATTCACAGTTTAAATATCCCCATGTGAAAAGCATGACCCAATCACCTGCGTGGAATAAGGCTAGCTCCAGCCGCGTCTAACGAGCGCATGAGGGCGAGGTCCACCGCAGCCAATCATTCCGTCCGGCGTCAGGAAGCGGTGAGTGTCGGGACAAGGTTCCCATGACAACGTATACACTCACCGCATATAATAGACGCCGTTGTGGATCAGAGGCGGAGGGAACATCAGAGCGCATGCGCTACCCGCGGCAGAAGGTAACCGCGCCGCAATGAATGCAGGGGAAGGGGTTGCCACGACAACACCTAAACCATGCTGCACAGCGCCCGGAAAGACACATGAAAAGGGCGGAAGTAGAGGAGCAGACATCTCAAATATGGGCAGCAGCGCTGTTAAATGTACCAAGTAAATATACATAAGCATTATAGTAATCTATACAAATAAAAATACCGCAACACACATGTAAGTATAGTACAGTACACTGATCCATTTAATACAGAAGAATAATGGCATGAATCCAAATGTCCTCAATATGCAGCTGATTTTAAAGATGATGCAGGTAAAGGGTCCTGATCCCAGATGGTTCATTGTTCACAAAAATGCTCATCACAATAGGGGTGTAGCACGATTGAAAGTTGATCCAATAAGACGTACACTAATAGGTGAAAAACACAAACACACACAAAGTTAAAATAAAATTAAAAACACAGACTCCAAGGACAGATAATCAATACTATAGTAAAAGGATCACCATGTATAGCAAAGGTAACCTCCGAGCAGGCACACACGGTTATAAGAATGATGAAAAGCTGATATTTTCATTTAATCCATGTGGGGTTATGGTGTCTAACGTAATAATCCAACGACACTCAAGCTGTGCCAGCCTACGCTTAAGGTCACCACCCCTAATCCCCCCATGTACTCTATCGATACCCTGAATCTTAAGCCCATCGGGATTAGAGGCATGACACAGCCTGAAATGGCGAGGAATCGTTTTTAGAGACGCTACGTCAAAAGCTGACTGGGCCGCTTTAATGTCCCTCACGTGTTCCCTAGTTCTCACCCGCAGAGCTCTAGAGGTGAGACCCACATATATCAGGCCGCAGGGACATGTGGCGTAATACACCACAAAATCACTGCTGCATGATATATATTCTCTAATCCTAAACTTTTTGACACCATCAGATGAGCTAAATTCCGACACTCATTCAATATTTCGGCAGGCCAAACATGACCCGCATGGGAAGCGTCCCTGTTTAAGCTTCCCAGTGTAAAAGGGAAGAGAGGGAGTTGAGACATAATGACTCCTGACTAGGAGATCCCTCAGATTATTACTCCTCCTTGCCGTCATCAGCGGTCTCTCGGGGAGCAATCTACCAAAAAATGGGTCGGTCTTAAGGACGGGCCAATGTCTGTTAAGGATGTTGCGAACAGCATTCCACCTGTTATTGTACGTAGAAATAAATCTAATTTTATCCGATGCACCAACTTCCCTCCTGGAGCCCGACAGAAGCCGGCCACGAGCGGATGTTTTTGCCCGCCAGTAGCCCTTTTTAATGCAACGTTGGCTATATCCCCGTGCGCGAAACCGATCACGAAGGTCCAGTGCCTGCGCCTCAAAACGCTCATCGGTGGAACATAAGCGCCTGATCTGCAGGAACTGGCCCACGGGGATCGCTCGAACCGTGGATGGAGTATGGGCTGATGAGGCATGTAAAAGAGCGTTAACAGAGGTTTCTTTTCGATATACATCAGTTTGAACCATACCATCATGGTCCACAAGAATCTGGATGTCTAAAAACTCAATCTGATATTTCTGAAATTTGAAAGTAAGTTTGATATTATAATTATTGCCATTTAAAGATTCAAAAAATTAACCAAATCACTCTCTAAACCCTGCCAAATAATCAGAAGATCATCAATATAGCGGTACCAACCAATGGCCTGAGAGGCGGCATGTGCACCATCGCCAAAAACCTCCCTCTCCCAAAACCCGAGAAAGAGGTTAGCATAGGATGGCGCACATGCCGCTCCCATGGCGGTACCGCGTTGCTGTAGAAAAAAACGATCTTTAAAAGTAAAAAAATTATGAGTCAAAACAAAATTTAATAATTCCAGAATCAAAAGCTGTAATGTGACATCCAGATTACTGGTGGCCAGAAAAAACTCAACAGCCCTCACTCCATGTTGGTGTGCAATGCAGGTATATAAGGACTCGACATCCGCCGTGACCAACAACATGCCGGGCTCCAGGGTAAGCCCATCCAGTCTCCGCAGGACGTCGTTAGTGTCTCTGACGTAAGAGGCCAGCGTCTCCACCAGGGGTTGCAGATAATGATCAATAAACCTGCAAACCGGGTCGCATAGCCCTCCCACGCCAGAGACAATAGGGCGACCCGGCGGGACCAATGGGTCCTTATGGACCTTGGGTAAAAGATAGAACGTGGGGGTCATAGGGGCCCGAACAAACAACCCATCAAAAACCCTCTTGGTGATCACCCCAAGATTCGGGGTATCGATAGAGTACATGGGGGGATTAGGGGTGGTGACCTTAAGCGTAGGCTGGCACAGCTTGAGTGTCGTTGGATTATTACGTTAGACACCATAACCCCACATGGATTAAATGAAAATATCAGCTTTTCATCATTCTTATAACCGTGTGTGCCTGCTCGGAGGTTACCTTTGCTATATATGGTGATCCTTTTACTATAGTATTCATTATCTGTCCTTGGAGTCTGTGTTTTTAATTTTATTTTAACTTTGTGTGTGTTTGTGTTTTTCACCTATTAGTGTACGTCTTATTGGATCAACTTTCAATCGTGCTACACCCCTATTGTGATGAGCATTTTTGTGAACAATGAACCATCTGGGATCAGGACCCTTTACCTGCATCATCTTTAAAATCAGCTGCATATTGAGGACATTTGGATTCATGCCATTATTCTTCTGTATTAAATGGATCAGTGTACTGTACTATACTTACATGTGTGTTGCGGTATTTTTATTTGTATAGATTACTATAATGCTTATGTATATTTACTTGGTACATTTAACAGCGCTGCTGCCCATATTTGAGATGTCTGCTCCTCTACTTCCGCCCTTTTCATGTGTCTTTCCGGGCGCTGTGCAGCATGGTTTAGGTGTTGTCGTGGCAACATGAGAACCTTGTCCCGACACTCACCGCTTCCTGACGCCGGACGGGATGATTGGCTGCGATGGACCTCGCCCTCATGCGCTCGTTAGACGCGGCTGGAGCTAGCCTTATTCCACGCAGGTGATTGGGTCATGCTTTTCACATGGGGATATTTAAACTCTGAACCTTGCACATTTACACACTGCCCCCTGAAGAAGCAGCGGTGAAACGCACGTTGGGGTATCTGTGCAGTGGGTGTCTGGCTTCCCTGGGTAAGACATGTTCTTATATATGCGCACTATTGGCACTTTAACTCTAGGAGTCATGGGGGTATGATAATCTTGCCACATGGCATATATTACAATGTAGTGTTTCCCATGATCCTTGGTGTCGTTTCCCATTGATATGAGGGTTATTTTGTGGCTACTCCTTTTTGTATGTGTGCATATTTGTGCTTCCCAGCTTTTACATATGGTTGCTGGGGTATACTCTTCATATTTTTGAGTGCCTCTCCCCTCTTTTTGTGGATTGCTCACCCCCGCCAGTTTGCATTATCGTCCATTAGACCTATCCAGTGATTTCTTTTCTCTTTCTGTATTGTATTGTATGTATATTTTTTTCATGTCTAGTGTGTGTTTTGTATTATTATTAAAGGTATTTTGATAGTTATTTTTCTGGACATTTGTGATTATTTATTGATATATTATTTTTATACTTTGGGATTTAAAAGCTCTTGGTTTCTCTATGTTTATCGTACAAATTAGTTTAGCCCACCATGAGGTTAACAAAATCCTCAGAGAAAAAGACTTTGAAAAAGTCTATTTCTGTGAGGCCGGAGGTGTCAAACTTGATTACTGATTGCCCCACAAAATCAGGAATCAGTGGCTCATAATGTTTTGGGGTGCAAGGTCCATACGGGGTCAGTAATGGGGGTACTGGTTCACCTTCTGTCTTGGGACATCTTCGTGGTGGTCCAGCACCACCTGAGAAGGAAGAGGAGGAGTCTGAAAAATAAAGAAAGGTGGGATCCTCTCCCTGTCAGTGTCTGAGGCAAGGAAAGCGTATCCCTCCTCTACTGAATAGCATTTTTGGGACGAGCGGGACGACATTTTTTATTATGTATGCTTGTGTCAGTACTTTATTCAGTTGTGTTTGTGAGAGAGTGCTCGGTATAAACTTTTTTTTTTTTAAAGAAAAAGATATAAAAAAAGCAGCAACCGAGGAGAAAAAAAAGTCAGTGAGAAAAAAAGTGGAAAACAGCGGGCACGAGTGCTGATGAGTGAACTGTGTCACTAATCAACGATTGGTGGCTGCTGGATGTGTGCATGGAGGTGGCGCAAAGGGAAGGTGGAGGGGTGTAAAATGAGGGGGAGGGGGATTGGGGTGGGTGAAGAGAGGAGAGAGATCAGGCAGGGATCAGGGATCAAAAACGTAGTTGTCTTCTCTCTGTCTTCCTTCTTCTGTGAGGGGGATTGGGGTGGAAGAGAGATCAGACATGGATCTTCTTACAGATGTCTTGTTTTCTCTATTTGCTCTCTCTTCTTTCTTCTCTGTTATTTCTTCTTTTGCAGCAGTGAGCGATTGTGGTGTCACAGGCTTCTGTGGCACAAGGCCCAGCACAGCGCAGATCGGACAGTGTCACCGCCCTGTACAAATTCTCAGCTACTGTGAGGACGTGCAGGGCGGTCACAGACAGGTCAGAGAGCGGTCACACGACTTCTTTTCCCTGTGATTGGTGCGATCGAAGATGACATCGATAGCACTAATCAGAGCTGGCCCTGGTGACACTGGCATTGCCAGGCAACAGCCTTGGATCGGGTGCTCTTAAGGTACTGTCACACTAGACGATATCGCTAGCGATCCGTGACGTTGCAGCGTCCTGGCTAGCGATATCGTCCAGTGTGACAGGCAGCAGCGATCAGGCCCCTGCTGTGCTGTCGCTGGTCGGGGAAGAAAGTCCAGAACTTTATTTCGTCGCTGGACTCCCCGTAGACATCGCTGAATCGGCGTGTGTGACACCGATTCAGCGATGTCTTCGCTGGTAACCAGGGTAAACATCGGGTAACTAAGCGCAGGGCCGCGCTTAGTAACCCGATGTTTACCCTGGTTACCATCCTAAAAGTAAAAAAACAAACACTACATACTTACCTACAGCCGTCTGTCCTCCAGCGCTGTGCTCTGCACTCCTCCTGCTCTGGCTGTGAGCGTCGGTCAGCCGGAATGCAGAGCGGTGACGTCACCGCTCTGCTTTCTGGCTGCCCGGCGCTCACAGCCAGACCAGAGAAGCAGAGCGCCGAGGACAGACGGCTGTAGGGAAGTATGTAGCGTTTGTTTTTTTACTTTTTAGGATGGTAACCAGGGTAAACATCGGGTTACTAAGCGCGGCCCTGCGCTTAGTTACCCGATGTTTACCCTGGATACCGGGGACCTCGGGATCGTTGGTCGCTGGAGAGCTGTCTGTGTGACAGCTCTCCAGCGACCAAACAGCGACGCTGCAGCGATCCGGATTGTTGTCGGTATCGCTGCAGCGTCGCTATGTGTGACGGTACCTTTATAGCTCCGATCCTAGGCAGGGCCCAGCACGGTCACACCACGGCTGTGCCCTGTGATTTGTGCGATAGCTGTAATCATAGATCGCACCAACCACAGTGGGTTCAGGCGATGCCTGGCGTTACCAGGCACCAGCCTAGGATTGGTGCTCTTGGAGCAGTGATCGTAGGCTGGGACATCAGTGTTTCAGGCAATCTGATTGCCTCAAACACCGAGAAATGCTATGAGGGGCTGTTCAGAATTGAACAGCCAATCACAGCGACCATGGTTGTGGGAGGGTGGTGACACCCCCCCAAGATGATGACATCATCTACCCAGAGGTAAAATGGAGCTGGAATTTTAATGTGATCACCGTGACTGCGGTTGCAGCGCTGCATTAAAAAAATGATGTAATATTCTGTCCCTGGTCAGATAGTCCAGGGTATGGATTATTATGACTAGTGTCAGAAAGGGGTTAAACGTTGCATAAAAAAACACAGCAAAAACGCAACGTGTGAACATAGCCTAACTGCGTTTTTCCTATGAAACCCAGCATGTGGCTGAGATTTGCAATACATGGCAACCACAAGGCTTTACAGCTGGCCCCTGCTAGTCATGGTAACCAATTGGCCCCCCGTAATTGTGTCACGGGGGTAAAAGGGTGGGAGTCAGTGCACAAGCACACCATCAGTCATCCCATTTACAGGACACAGCCGTCAGGGATGCAGTCGCAAACAGATGCCGGCCGAGTATGAGGAGGACTCAGCCCTCTTCGAGCTGTGATGGATATGTACGTCACTGGTTGTTAAGGGGTTAAAAGGCTGCCTTATCCCTTCAAGATGGGGTTAAAGGGTTTTTTCTAGGATAATCCTTTCTGTGAGTAAAGGCTTGTAACAAATCCACCCTCCCCTGGTCCAGTGCCAGCTTCCCATTGCTGCAGCGGGGACAACTACAGAGCATATGACCACTGCAGACAATCATTACGCTCAGCAGCTTCTACCATCGGCGTAGTCCCTGAGCTCAGTGATTGGCTGCAGTGGTCACCACTAAATACTGACATGCGACATTAGGAGGATGAATCCCAGCAGTGTCTGGCACAAGCCTATCCCCACATAAGTGTACCCTTAGGTTCCAGCTCTCAGCACGGCAGTGCCCCCTCCCCATAACTAGAGGGCAGTCATTATACTGCAGCTGTTACTAAATAATAATAACAGAAAGCTAGAGAACTTCTTCCATACGGTATACTTTTTTTTTCCAACCAACAAAATGGCCGCGGCGACACACCAGACAGTGATCGGCGTAAGCAGAGAACCCTCGAGTGCTGCTGGCGCTCAGCCGTTGTGTTCTAGCAGTTTCTAAGGCAGTGCTTACGTCATCAATGCGCGCCCGAGAGCGGTCAGCTTTTTACCCGGAGAATATGGCAGCGTAACGTTAGTGCGTCGTCAGGACTGCCGCGGTTTACCGCTCCCCGGTCGGAGGGTGTGCTGAGAGGCCGTATCACGGTGCAGACCGGCCAGCTGCTCGCCGGCTCCCAGAGTTCCCGGAGGTGACGTCGCAGTGACGCTGTGGTATGAGGAAGCGCTCTAGTGCGGCCTGAGTTTCGCCAGCACCGCCCGAGAGCCGGTGAGGATCCTCACACATGTACAGCTGCTGAGCCCCGGACCCCCGGCTCCATCTCCCGCCTCATACATAGCGCTGTGTGTGTGCGGCTCTAATACATCCCCGCTCTACAGTCCTACTGACGCCATGTCGGACCCCCCGACTTCTTCCACCTCCTCTGACTCCCCCGATTCCCCCCGGATCATTAAAGTGACCGTAAAGACCCCAAAGGAGAAGGAAGAGTTCGCTGTCCCCGAGACCAGCAGTGTCCGAGAGGTAAGCGATCAGTGATGGTGGATCTGATGTCTGCACTGGTTAGATCAGTGATGGTGGATCCGATCTGTTATTGGTTGGTTAGATCAGTGATGGTGGATCCGATCTGTTGTTGGTTGGTTGGATCAGTGATGGTGGATCCGATCTGTTATTGGTTGGTTAGATCAGTGATGGTGGATCCGATCTGTTGTTGGTTGGTTGGATCAGTGATGGTGGATCCGATCTGTTATTGGTTGGTTGGATCAGTGATGGTGGATCCGATCTGTTATTGGTTGGTTAGATCAGTGATGGTGGATCCGATCTGTTGTTGGTTGGTTGGATCAGTGATGGTGGATCCGATCTGTTATTGGTTGGTTGGATCAGTGATGGTGGATCCGATCTGTTATTGGTTGGTTAGATCAGTGACGGTGGATCTGACCTGGTGTTGGTTGGTTGGGTCAGTGACGGTGGATCCGACCTGGTGTTGGTTGGGTCAGTGACGGTGGATCAGACCTGGTGTTGGTTGGTTGGGTCAGTGACGGTGGATCCGACCTGGTGTTGGTTGGTTGGGTCAGTGACGGTGGATTTGACCTGGTGTTGGTTGGGTCTGTGACGGTGGATCCGACCTGGTGTTGGTTGGTTGGGTCAGTGACGGTGGATCCGACCTGGTGTTGGTTGGTTGGATCAGTGACGGTGGATCCGACCTGGTGTTGGTTGGTTGGGTCAGTGACGGTGGATTTGACCTGGTGTTGGTTGGTTGGGTCTGTGACGGTGGATCCGACCTGGTGTTGGTTGGTTGGGTCAGTGACGGTTGATCCGAC
Source organism: Ranitomeya imitator (assembly GCF_032444005.1). Classification (NCBI taxonomy): domain Eukaryota; kingdom Metazoa; phylum Chordata; class Amphibia; order Anura; family Dendrobatidae; genus Ranitomeya; species Ranitomeya imitator. Next base: position 407,031,679 of record NC_091282.1, read on the forward strand.
CTGGTGTTGGTTGGTTGGGTCAGTGACGGTGGATCCGACCTGGTGTTGGTTGGTTGGGTCAGTGACGGTGGATTTGACCTGGTGTTGGTTGGTTGGGTCTGTGACGGTGGATCCGACCTGGTGTTGGTTGGTTGGGTCAGTGACGGTTGATCCGACCTGGTGTTGGTTGGTTGGGTCAGTGACGGTGGATCCGACCTGGTGTTGGTTGGTTGGGTCTGTGACGGTGGATCCGACCTGGTGTTGGTTGGTTGGGTCAGTGACGGTTGATCCGACCTGGTGTTGGTTGGTTGGGTCAGTGACGGTGGATCCGACCTGGTGTTGGTTGGTTGGGTCAGTGACGGTGGATCCGACCTGGTGTTGGTTGGTTGGGTCAGTGACGGTGGATCCGACCTGGTGTTGGTTGGTTGGGTCAGTGACGGTGGATCCGACCTGGTGTTGGTTGGTTGGGTCAGTGACGGTGGATCCGACCTGGTGTTGGTTGGTTGGGTCAGTGACGGTGGATCCGACCTGGTGTTGGTTGGTTGGGTCAGTGACGGTGGATCCGACCTGGTGTTGGTTGGTTGGGTCAGTGACGGTGGATCCGACCTGGTGTTGGTTGGTTGGTTGGGTCAGTGACGGTGGATCCGACCTGGTGTTGGTTGGTTGGGTCAGTGACGGTGGATCCGACCTGGTGTTGGTTGGTTGGTTGGGTCAGTGACGGTGGATCCGACCTGGTGTTGGTTGGTTGGTTGGGTCAGTGACGGTGGATCCGACCTGGTGTTGGTTGGTTGGGTCAGTGACGGTGGATCTGACATCTACACTGATTGGAGCTCTTATTGCTCATACTTCATATTTATTCTTTTCTTTTAACCCTTTATCAGACATGTTGCAAAATCCAGGTTGAATGTGCTTGTCATATTAAGTAGTCAGATGTGCTGGACAACATTTGTCATCCCGAATCCTACATACAAAAAGGAGTATAATAGCGACAATTAATAAAAAGTTATAATTTTATTACATACCACATAATGACATGAATAAAAGGAGATGTTAAGACAGAGGAGGCCCCCCCCCCCTCCCCCTGCAAACCCCTCTGGTGCGTATGCCACCGAACCACATACATAAGATCCATATCAAGTACCGTATATGAAAAGTATACATGCACATCATCAATCCTACAGCAATGGCAAAGGAGATCTCGTAATTAGGATTTAGGCCATGTGCACACGTGGCGGATTAGGCTGAGGAATTTCTGGTGCGGATTCTGCCTCTCCTGGCAGAAAACGCAGCTGCGGATTTGTTGTGTTTTTTTCTGCGGTTCCGCAGCGTTTTTTGTGCATTTTTGCTGCGTTTTTCTTGCGGATTTGCTGCGTTTTTTACCCCTGCGGTTTTCTATAATGGAATGGGTACAAAAACGCTGCAGATTCACAAAAAAGAAGTGACATGCTACTTCTTTTAAACCGCAGCAGATTTTCCGCAAAGTGTGCACAGCATTTTTTTTCTCATTGATTTACATTGTACTGTAAATCAATTGCGGATCTGCAGCGTTTCTGCACTGCAAAAAACGCTGTGGATCCGCAGAGAATCCGCAACGTGTGCACATACCCTAAAGGCCCCTTCACATTTAGCGACGCTGCAGCGATACCGACAACGATCCGGATCGCTGCAGCGTCGCTGTTTGGTCGCTGGAGAGCTGTCACACAGACCGCTCTCCAGCGACCAACGATGCCGGTAACCAGGCTAAACATCGGGTAACTAAGCGCAGGGCCGCGCTTAGTAACCCGATGTTTACCCTGGTTACCATGCTAAAAGTAAAAAAAAACAAACACTAGATACTTACCTACAGCCGTCTGTCCTCCAGCGCTGCGCTCTGCTTCTCTGCTCTCCTCCTGTACTGTCTGTGAGCCGGAAAGCAGAGCGGTGACGTCACCGCTCTGCTTTCCGGCTCACAGCCAGTACAGGAGGAGTGCAGAGCACAGCGCTGGAGGACAGACAGCGGTAGGTAAGTATCTAGTGTTTGTTTTTTTTAACTTTTAGCATGGTAACCAGGGTAAACATCGGGTTACTAAGCGCGGCCCTGCGCTTAGTTACCCGATATTTACCCTGGTTACCAGTGAAGACATCGCTGGATCGGTGTAACACACGCCGATCCAGCGATGTCAGCAGGAGTCCAGCGACGAAATAAAGTTCTGGACTTTATTCAGCGACCAACGATCTCCCAGCAGGGGCCTGATCGTTGGTCGCTGTCACACATAACGATTTAATTAACGATATCGTTGCTACGTCACAAATAGCAACGATATCGTTAACAATATCGTTATGTGTGAAGGTACCTTAAGACTTGTTCAGGAGAGCCTTCTATTACAAGGTTCACGTCTAGGTTTCTAACATTGTCATCCCAGTTGCTCAGTTTATAAGTAAACAGATTTGTGATCTTTGAACTGTGACCTAGCTGATAGGCAGGAGTGTTAACATTAGTGTCATTTATGTAAGTCACCTGAAAGCTGTCTCCACCAGAGACTTTGTCAGTTTATTAAAAGTTTTTTTTCACACAAGGAACAGAAAAGGATTGGTGATTTCCGACATTGGCTTCCAGTCAGGGCCTGTGCCATCAGCATGGCACACAATGCTTGGCGTAAGACATTATGGATAGGACTCTAAACACAGGACAGCAGCAGCTGGGATCACGAATTAGGAGAATATGTAATTGTTCTCCAATGTCTTAAATCCAGTGACAGATCTTCATGGGTGCAAAATTCAGAAATAAAATAATGTACACCTTCCATTTCCCAGTTCTTTGTTTACCAATGAATGATCTTTATTTTTTATATAGCGCTAACATATTCCGCAGCACTTTACAGTTTGTACACATTATCATCACTGTCCCCGATGGGGCTCACAATCTAAATTCCCTATCAGTATGTCTTTGGAATGTGGGAGGAAACCGGAGTGCCCGGAGGAAACCCACGCAAACACGGAGAGAACATACAAACTCTTTGCAGATGTTGTCCAAGGTGGGATTAGAACCCAGGACTCAAGGCTGAATGAGATGGGGTACTGTGCGGTTCTGTCTGCTTGACATAAGGGTGATAAGCAGTCACACAACCTATTATCACATCACTGGGAGCACTCCTGTGGCAGTGGAGCAGAGCGAACATTTGCCAAGAATAGAGTATGATTTAACTAACAAAATAAGCATTCCTTAAAGGGAACCTGTCACCCCCAAAATCGAAGGTGAGCTAAGCCCACCAGCATCAGGGGCTTATCTACAGCATTCTGTAATGCTGTAGATAAGCCTCCGATGTATCCTGAAAGATGAGAAAAAGAGGTTAGATTATACTCACCCAGGGGTGGTCCCGGTCCGGTCCGATAGGCGTCGCGGTCCGCTCCGGGGCCTCCTATCTTCATCAGATGACGTCCTCTTCTGGTCTTCATGCTGCGGCTCCAGCGCAGGCGTACTTTGTCTGCCCTGTTGAGGGCAGAGCAAAGTACTGCAGTGTGCAGGCGCCGGGCCTCTCTGACCTTTCCCGGCGCCTGCACACTGCAGTACTTTGCTTTGCCCTCAACAGGGCAGACAAAGTACGCCTGCGCTGGAGCCGCAGCGTGAAGACAAGAAGAGGACGTCATCGTAAGAAGATGGGAGGCCCCGGACCGCGACGCCTATCGGACCGGACCGCGACGCCCATCGGACCGGGACCGCCCCTGGGAGAGTATAATCTAACCTTTTTCTCATCTTTCAGGATACATCGGGGGCTTATCTACAGCATTACAGATTGCTGTAGATAAGCCCCTGATGCTGGTGGGCTTTGGGGGTGACAGGTTCCCTTTAAAGAAGCTCTCCCCGATTTGTCCTTTGCACATATGGGTACTTCTCATCCATGGTCTCGTATTTTATTTAATCTCACCTCCGTTATATCTCTATACATTCCCCCTTCATCATAGCAAATTGGGTCATGTGATCTCTAGTCTGACAACCAGTTCATGTGCTAATTTAAAGGCAAGGTGCGAGTCTCTGACTTCCTGTAATCTACAGGATGACATAATCACATATCAAATCTTTCCTGGCAGCTCTAAAGGTACCTTCACACTGACCAACTTCACAACGATATCGCTAGCGATCCGTGACGTTGCAGCGTCCTGGCTAGCGATATCGTTGAGTTTGACACGCAGCAGCGATCAGGATCCTGCTGTGACATTGTTGGTTGGAGCAGAAAGTCCAGAACTTTATTTCGTCGCTGGATCTCCCGCAGACATCACTGAATCGGCGTGTGTGACGCCGATTCAGCGATGTCTTCACTGGTAACCAGGGTAAACATAGGGTTACTAAGCGCAGGGCCGTGCTTAGTAACCCGATGTTTACCCTGGTTACCAGTGTAAATGTAAAAAAAACCAAACACTTCATACTTACATTCCGGTGTCTGTCGCATCCCTCGGCGTTCTGCTTCCCTGCACTGTCAGCGCCGGCCAGCCGTAAAGCAGATTACAGCGGTGACATCACCGCTGTGCTTTACAGCCAGCCGGCGCTCACAGTCAGTGCAGGAAAGCACAGCGACGGGGGACAGACACCGGAATGTAAGTATGTAGTGTTTGTTTTTTTTACATTCGCACTGGTAACCAGGGTAAACATCAGGTTACTAAGCGCGGCCCTGCGCTTAGTAACCCGATGTTTACCCTGGTTACCAGGGGACTTCGGCATCATTGGTCGCTGGAGAGCTGTCTGTGTGACAGCTCTCCAGCGACCACACAGCGACGCTGCAGCGATCAGGATCGTTGTCTAGATCGCTGCAGCGTCGCTAAATGTGACGGTACCTTAAGACTCCACCACCCTCTCTGTCCCTCAGGATGTCCCCATGCAGCTAATGATATGAGTGAACAGTTTTGCAACTGTATAAAAGAAAAAAACATGTTTGCTTCTGATAGCAACCATCTTCTTCATACATCACGTGGGAGACACTGAGACTTAGGTATATATAAAGTAGGAAACACTAAAACTTTGTGTACATCATGTAGGATACACTGAGATGGTGTTGTGTACATTTATGTAATAGACATTGAGACTGCTATTTACATCACAGAGGATGCAGTGATTGCTGTATATACAGGGTGGGCCATGTATATGGATACACCTGAATGAAATGGGAATGGTTGGTGATATCAACTTCCTGTTTGTGGCACATTAGTATATGGGAGGGAGAAACTTTTCAACATGGGTGGTGACCATGGTGGCCATTTTGAAGTCGCCCATTTTGGAACCAACTTTATTTTTTTCCAATGGGAAGAGGGTCATGTGACCCATCAACCTTATTGAGAATTTCACAAGAAAAACAACGGTGTGCTTGGTTTTAACGTAACTTTATTCTTTCCTGCGTTATTTACAAGTTTCTCTTTGTTTGCAGGCATTGACATGTCACAGAGGTTAACACCTGAGAAGCAGATAGAAATTGTGTTGATGTCTGGTGAATGCAGTACCCGGGTCATTGCAGCAGATTTCAATGCAAAACACCCTACGCAAGAATACTGTCACCATTCCCATGTTATTTAGGTGCATCCATATGAATGGCCCACCCAAAAAAGTTTGCTTCATCACTGAACATAATGTTCTGTGTAAACTGAGGGTCTTGTTCCAATTTTTGTTTTGCCCATTCTGCAAATTCAGCGCGCTGATCTGGGTCATCCTCGTTGAGATGCTGCAGCAGCTGGATTTTGTAAGGGTGCCATTTGTGAGTAGCTAATATCTGCCGAAGGGATGTTCGACTGATGCCATATCGGCGCGCTGAATTTGCAGAATGCACGTCAGATCGCTGATCTGACACAGTGCACAGCAAAGTGTCAGATCAGCGATCTTACACTATAACATGATGCCCCCCCCTTGGGGCAATGTTATAGTGTAAAAAAAAAAATATTCACATGTGTTAATAAAAAAAAAAAAAAAAAAATCCAAAAAATAAAAATATTGTTCCTATAAATACATTTCGTTATCTAAATAACAAAACAAAAGTACACATATTTAGTATCGCCGCATCCGTAACGACCCCACCTATAAAACTGTCCCGCTAGTTAACCCCTTCAGTGAACGCGGTAAAAAAAAAAAAAAAAAACGAGGCAAAAAACAACGCTTTATCATACCGCCAAACAAAAAGTGGATATAAATAACCATGGTACCGCTGAAAACGTCATCTTGTCTCGCAAAAAACGAGCCGCCATACAGCATCATCAGCGAAAAAATAAAAAAAGTTATAGTCCTCCGAATAAAGCGATGCAAAAATTATTATTTTTTCTATAAAATAGTTTTTATCGTATAAAAAGCGCCAAAACATAAAAAAATGATATAAATGAGGTATCGCTGTAATCGTACTGACCTGAAGAATAAAACTGCTTTATCAATTTTACCAAACGCGGAACGGTATAAACGTCTCCCCCAAAAGAAATTCATGAATAGCTGTTTTTTGGTCATTCTGCCTCACAAAAATCGGAATAAAAAGCGATCAAAAAATGTCACGTGCCCGAAAATGTTACCAATAAAAGCGTCAACTCGTCCCGCAAAAAAACAAGACCTCACATGACTCTGTGGAGCAAAATATGGAAAAATTATAGCTCTCAAAATGTGGTAACGCAAAAATTATTTTTTGCAATAAAAAGCGTCTTTCAGTGTATGACGGCTGCCAATCATAAAAATCAGCTAAAAAAACCTGCTATAATAGTAAATCAATCCCCCCTTCATCACCCCCTTAGTTAGGGAAAAATAAAAAAATTTAAAAAATTTATTTCCATTTTCCGGTTAGGGTTGGGGCTAGGGTTAAGGCTACAGTTAGGTTTGGGGCTAAAGTTAGGGTTAGGGTTTGGATTACATTTACGGTTGGGGTTAGGGGTGTGTCAGGGTTAGGGGTGTGGTTAGGGTTACAGTTGAGATTAGGGTTAGGGGTGTGTTTAGATTAGGGTTTCAGTTATAATTGGGGGTTTCCACTGTTTAGGCACATCAGGGGCTCTCCAAACGCGACATGGCATCCGATCTCAATTCCAGCGAATTCTGCGTTGAAAAAGTAAAACAGTGCTCCTTCCCTTCCGAGCTCTCCCGTGCGCCCAAACAGGGGTTTACCCCAACATATGGGGTATCGGCGTACTCCGGACACATTGGACAACAACTTTTGGGGTCCAATTTCTCCTGTTACCCATGGGAAAATACAAAACTGGGGGCTAAAAAATTAATTTTTGTGAAAAAAAAAAAAAAAGATTTTTTTTTTTTCACGGTTCTGCGTTATAAACTGTAGTGAAACACTTGGGGGTTCAAAGTTCTCACAACACATCTAGATAAGTTCCTTGGGGGGGGTCTAGTTTCCAATATGGGGTCACTTGTGGGGGGTTTCTACTGTTTAGGTACATTAGGGGCTCTGCAAACGCAATGTGGCGCCTGCAGACCATTCCATCTAAGTCTGCATTCCAAATGGCGCTTCTTCACTTCCGAGCTCTGCCATGCGCCCAAACGGTAGTTCCCCCCCCCCCACATATGGGGTATCTGCGTACTCAGGACAAATTGGACAACAACTTTTGGGGTCCTATTTCTCCTCTTACCCTTGGGAAAATGCAAAACTGGGGGCTAAAAAATAATTTTTATTTTTACGGCTCTGCGTTATAAACTGTAGTGAAACACTTGGGGGTTCAAAGCTCTCACAACACACCTAGATGAGTTCCTTAGGGGGTCTACTTTCCAAAATGGTGTCACTTTTGGGGGGTTTCAATGTTTAGGCACATCAGTGGCTCTCTAAACGCAACATGGCGTCCCATCTCAATTCCAGTTAATTTTGCATTGAAAAGTCAAATGGCGCTCCTTCCCTTCCGAGCTCTGCCATGCGCCCAAACAGTGGTTTACCCCCACATATGGGGCATCAGCGTACTCAGGACAAATTGTACAACAGCTTTTGAGGTCCAATTTCTTCTCTTACCCTTGGGAAAATAGCAAATTGGGGGCGAAAAGATCATTTTTGTGAAAAAATATGATTTTTTATTTTTACGGCTCTGCATTATAAACTTCTGTGAATCACTTAATGGGTCAAAGTGCTCACCACGCATCTAGATAAGTTCCTTAGGGGGTCTACTTTCCAAAATGGTGTCACATGTGGGGGGTTTGGCTCTCCAAACGTAACATGGCGTCCCATCTCCATTCCAGTCAATTTTGCATTGAAAAGTCAAATGGCGCTCCTTCCCTTCCGAGCTCTCTCATGCGCCCAAACAGTGGTTTACCCCACATATGGGGTATCAGCGTACTCGGGACAAATTGTACAACAACTTTTGGGGTCCATTTTCTACTGTTACCCTTGGTAAAATAAAACAAATTGGAGCTGAAGTAAATTTTTTTGTGGAAAAAAAAAAAGAAAAAAGTTAAATGTTCATTTTTTATTTAAACATTCCAAAAATTCCTGTGAAGCACCTGAAGGGTTAATAAACTTCTTGAATGTGGTTTTGAGCACCTTGAGGGGTGCAGTTTTTAGAATGGTGTCACACTTGGGTATTTTCTATCATATAGACCCCTCAAAATGACTTCAAATGAGATGTGGTCCCTAAAGAAAAAAAATGGTGTTGTAAAAATGAGAAATTACTGGTCAACTTTTAAAACTTATAACTCCCTAACAAAAAAAAAATTGGGTTCCAAAATTGTGCTGATGTAAAGTAGACATGTGAGAAATGTTACTTATTAAGTATTTTGTGTGACATATCTCTGTGATTTAATTGCATAAAAATTCAAAGTTGGAAAATTGCAAAATGTTCGCCAAATTTCCATTTTTTTCACAACTAAACGCAGGTAATATCAAAGAAATTTTACCTCTACCATGAAGTACAATATGTCACGAGAAAACAATGTCAGAATCACTGGGATCCGTTGAAGCGTTCCAGAGTTATAACCTCATAAATGGACAGTGGTCAGAATTGTAAAAATTGGCCCGGTCATTAACGTGCAAACCACCCTTGGGGGTAAAGGGGTTAATGCAGGTAACGAGTTGATTAGGTGCTAGAACTGGTCTGTAGGAGCCAGAACACTTAATGGTTGGTAGAGGATCAAATACTTATTTCTCACTGCAAAATGCAAATTAATATAATTTATCCAATGTGATTTTTCTGGATTTTATTTTTTATATTCTATCTCTCAATGTTAAAATTAACCTACCCTTAAAATTACAGACTGTTCATGTCTTTGTTAGTGGGCAAACTTACAAAATCAGCAAGGGATCAAATACTTATTTCCCCCACTGTATATAAAGAGCAGAGTCTGCATATCCCATGTTATGTACAGGATTGGCCATTTATATGAATACACCTAAATAAAATGGGAATGGTTGGTGATATCAACTTACTGTTTGTGGCACATTAGTACATGGGAGGGGGAAAACTTTTCGAGATGGGTGGTGACCATGGTGGCTGTTTTGAAGTTGGCCATTTTGGATACAACTTTATTTCACTGTAACCATTTATGGAATACAGCACAGGCGCAGAATAAGGTGATAGTTTTAATTTGCAAATTGCCTCTTCTGAGAAAAAGAGGACTTAACTCTAAAGTGTCACCTGTTGGAAGTAGCGATCCTACAAGTCACAATCAACTCTTTAACGAGTCGTGCAATATGACTTAGGATAAAAGTCAAATTAGTATCTCAATTCGCAGACACGGTGTTTCGGGCTTTTGGCCCTCGTCAGTGCGAAGCATGAGAACTAATTTAATTAAGGAGAAACGATACCCCTTAGACCCATAGTTTTAATTGACATATCACAAAACTGCTTCAAGTAGGATTTATTCTGAGCATTTTACATCGACTGATTACACTACAGTAAGTACGGTATTGCGTAAATTTTTGGGTCTAAAACCCTTCATCAGACATTTAGGCAATGGTCACTGCATGTAGGTCGGAGGGATTCAGGGTACAGGGTGAGCTTCCCCCTAAAAAGGACAACCAGGATCCATTATGTATCAAGTTTGGAGTGTGGTTTTATACACTAATTTTATATGCTTATAATTAGACTCCAGTAACCATAGAAACATCTGACTACAAGATCTAAATCACTGAACTGTGTGAAAACCAGAAGTTGTCAGTCGGAAACGTTTTTGGCCACTACTGTACAATACTGTCCTGATTTGCAGTTTCTACTCTTGGGACTGTCTGTGCGATGGCTGACCCACTAGTATATGTACTAATAGATACAGCCCACAGGGGACCAAAACATATGCAATCTCACACACATGTATGTAGCCATGTGTTCACACTGTAAGAGCCAGAGATTGCATAACTAGCCAATACTACGGACACTCCAAGAAACAGACATAGAAACCAGGAGGAAAAATAGTATACGTCCAAGATTTTTGCATATAAAATTATCTTCAAATTTTATTACATCAAATATATACAAAACACGTCACATAACAAAACCAGTACTACATAGTGATCATGAGGGAAAGACTGGAACAACAAAAAACACCCGGGAAGAAGCCCCTGGAAATGTCCTTATTATCAAATAAAGTGCCACTAGTGCATATCACAAAAATGGGTAAGCAAGAAGTTACTTGGAGAAAGTCAGCATACTGCGCTAAATAATATGACCCAAATCAGGGGTTACCATCCGATACAGCGCACTCAATGCCCACAATCCCTGTCAAGATCTTACCCATTTGCCGGACCACCAGGAGTTTCCACCGGAGCCCCAACGCGCGTTTCGCGTCGGCGGCGTCAGGAGGCAGTGCTCTATTGTGTGTCAACCCGGTATTTAAGCGGTCAGTAAACCCCATCAGGTGCCATTCATCACGGCGTATGTCCGACGTCAGTGTGCCAGGAAATACAACGCTGCGGCGCACTCCATGACACCGCGTTCCACCCAAGCGCCGTAACTACTCCAGTGGAGCGCAAACGTCACTACTGGGCGCCCCCAGCGATGTCCCGGAATTCGGACCACACTAGACATGCGCACTGTGGAACCCACCAAATCCCCGCCCATCAGATAAGTTGCCACTCGTCATGGCACATGTCCGACGTCAGTGCGCCAGGAATTACAGAGCAGCGGCGCACTCCATGACGCCGCGTTCCATCGAAGCGTCGTAACGACGCTAGTGGAACGCAAACATCACTAACGGGCGCCCCCTGCGATGTCCCGGAATTCGGACCACAAAGGACATGCGCACAGTGGACGCCACCAAAACCCCGCCCATAAGACATCGTGTCAGAGAATAAAAATAATAAAGACACCATCGTACCCCACAAATCCTAAAACCCAAAAAGGCCTAAGGGATGCGACAGGTGCGTACAAACAGTCCATATTACATCGCACATATAAAACATGCAAAAAATAAATCAAAATACTTGAGGTGAAAACATAACATAAAGACCCCCCCCCCCCAAAAAAAGGGAAATACCATACTACATCAAAAGTATGTAGTGTTTTTTTTTTTTTTTTACATTTACAATGGTAACCAGGGTAAACATCGGGTTACTAAGCGCGGTAACCCGATGTTTACCCTTGTTACCAGTGAAGACATCGCTGAATCGGCGTCACACACGCCGATTCAGCGATGTCTGCGGGAGATCCAGCGACGAAATAAAGTTCTGGACTTTGCTCCGACCAACGATGTCACAGCAGGATCCAGATCGCTGCTGCCTGTCAAACACAACAATATCGCTATCCAGGACGCTGCAACGTCACGGATCGCTAGCGATATCGTTGTTCAGTGTGAAGGTACCTTTAGTGTCTGAGCAAGGGTCTGAATACTTACGACCATGTGATATCTCAGTTTTTCTTTTTTATTAAATTTGCAAAAATTTCTACGTTTTTTTTTTTTTTTTCAGTCAAGATGGGGTGCAGAGTGTACATTAATGTGAAAAAAATTAACTTTTTTGAATTTACCAAATAGTTGCAATTAAACAGTGAAAAATTTAAAGGGGTCTGAATACTTTCCGTCCCCACTGTAACTGGAGACAAAATAATAATGAAGAAAATGTAAATGTCTAGGGCCCAAAGAATAAATTCATTAGATGCAGTATCAACAGTTATTGCAGAGTGCCAAAAGTAAATCTCCCATAAGAGATGGCACAGCACAGCCCCCTCACACCACTCCAACAAATGTTTCGCTATCATTTCATCAGGTTGTCCACCTCTTTTAGAGCCTGGATGCTGGATGGAGAGTGATGCTTAACTTGTCGCTTCAGAATTTCCCAAAGGTGTTTCGATTGACTTCAGATTAGGAGTAGTGATGAGCGAGTATACTCGTTGCTCGGGTTTTTCCAAGCATGCTCGGGTGGTCTCCGAGTATTTGTAGCTGCTCGGAGACTTAGTTTTTGTTGAAGCAGCTGCATGATTTACAGCTGCTAGCCGGCCTGAGTACATGTGGGGGTTGCCTGGTTGCTAGTGAACCCCTACATGTATTCAAGCTCTCTAGCAACTGTAAATCATTCAGCTGCGCAGAGGAAAACTAAATCACCGAGCACTTACAATTACTCGGAGACCACCCGAGCAACGAGCATACTCGCTCATCACTAATTAGGAGACATACTTGGCCACTGAAACATTTTGACCCTGTTCTTCAGAAATCCAACCATGGTCTTGTGTGTTTGGGATCATGGTCATGTTGGAAAAGTCCACATCTACCAAGGGCACAGAGTGATGGTCGCATCTCTTTCATTACAGAGCAGTACATCTGTGACTTCTAGATACCATCATTGAAATGTAACTCCCTGACACCAGCAGCAGTCATGCAGCCCCAGATGATGACAATGCCACCACCATGTTTCGCTTTATGCACCATTCCCCTTTTTAAATGCGAGGAACAACAAAGATAGGTATTTCAGTATGCCGTCAAATTGTTCAGGACGATATCCTGGAAGTCATACCATATACCAGATGTGGTCATTTTTTATTTGGGGTGCATTTACTTTTTTCCATCAACTAATTTGTAATGAAAGTTATATTATTATTCTTACTTTTGTTATGTGTTATACACATGTATGAAATTAGTTTTTTTGTTCAAAATTTTAAAAATTGTTCTTGTATTCAGTGAGATATTGATTAAAATCTTACCTTTGAAAGGGGGTGTACTCATTTATGCAGAGCACTATATAATGCCATTTTTAAAGGCAGTAATCCATAAGGTCTAGAACTCTTTTGGGGTTTATTTCTGTCTGGTTACAGTTACCGTACTAAAGCAAATCTGATGTGTTTTCTAATGGCAGAATGATGAAATTTCTTGTAATCGAGGTAACTATATGAAACAAAAGTGAAAATGTCATTCTGCTTTTCACACACATATCTTGTCTACAATATAGCTATATTAATATGCAAAATATAATTGGCATTGTATTGAAATTTACAGGAATGTCGTTTTTAGTCTTTCTCTAAATGTTTCATATGTAGCATTGCCTTAAATGAAACCTGAAATTACAAAAGCAGCTTACTCTGCAAAGTTACGTGAAGGTATAGCTCCCCTTTAAAGTGCACCTGTTAGGCTACGTTCACATTAGCGTTTTGCGTGGCTGCGTCGGGCGCAGCCACGGCGACCCATGCGCCCCTATATTTAACATGGGGGGGCGCATGGACATGCGTTGTCTTGCGTTTTGTGACGCATGCTTTTTTGGCGCAACAGAAAACGCTGCATGATGCAGTTTTTTCTGCGCCAAAAATCATGAAAAAATGAACGCATGCGTCATCAAAACGCTGCATTTTGCATTCGTTGTGCGTTGCGTCGCCGACGCAGCACCGCACAACGCAAATGTGAACGTAGCCTTAGCAGTTTTGGCCAATATAAGATGTGGCCACTGCCTTTCAGGGCTTATCTACAGCATTCTATATCCGACCTGAAAGATAAGGAAAATAGGTTTTATTATACTTACCCTTTTGGCGGTCCAGTCCGATGGGTGTTGCAGGTCCGGGTCTGGCGCCTCCCATCTTTTTGTGATGCTGCCCTCCTGCTTGCTTCATGGCTCCCCGGCAATCTTGCCTTGCGCAGGCATGTACTACGGAGGACAGAGAATGAACTTCAATCCAATATTGCGGCCCGCATGCAGCCAGCGGGTAAGGAAAAGGTGAATCAAACACCCGAAAACCCCGCCCATATGACCGCAAACCTGTCCCGCCAAATTCAGGTGACAGGTTCCCTTTAATGCATTCCTCAATATTTATGCCCATGTTGCGTTTTTTTTCCCGCAAAAAAAAACAAAAACGGATCGCAGAAAAAAAACACAGCATGTTCATTAATTTTGTGGATTTGCAGCTAAATTATTGTATTGGGAACCACCGGAAAAAACGAACAATACATGTGCGGATTTCCTGCCAAAGTAGTCTGGATTTGCTCAGGAACATTCTGCAAACTTTCCTGAACGTGTGCACATAGCCTAAGGGAACTGAAATCGCTCTTCCTAGGTCCAACCCTCTTTAGTAAAATGGATTTGATATGGGTATCAGGAGGCAGGGGAAGTGGCTCATAAGTGGTAAAGAAGCAGATTTCTCTGATAATCTTGCACTATTGATTTATGCAAATTTAGTTGACAGTACAGTCCCATTTATCATATACCGCCTAGGCAAACGTTGCTTTACTCCCATTCTTAAAAGAAACACTTCTCTAAAAAGAAGCAAAAGGAGAAAAAAGGGGTATGCATGAAATGGCCCTATGGATACTACATGATATGTTTGTGAACTGAACATGTTAATAAAGCATCATGAGTTTACAAAATAACCCCCAGAAATCTCCCAATCATTGGCACACCTTTAGGATGCCATAACTGATATGTGTCATTTGTCCTTGTCTGCATGTGTTACGTTTGTATGGTGATAACGCCCTTGGATGTAAAAAAACAAAAAAAGTTCTCCATTTCAAAAGTGAACCAAGGCATGGTGCAAACTGCAGCTTACTCTCACTTGTTGCCTTTGTTAACCAGCTATTTAAAAGGGCTGCGTCTCTGACATATGTTTCCATGTGTCACCGCAGCGTTGATCAATTTAAAGGGATCCTGCCACGAGGATCTTGTACTTCAGACTAAAGGCCCCGTCACACTTAGCGACGCTACAGCGATCCCGACAACGATACGACCTGTCAGGGATCGTTGCTGCGTCGCTATGTGGTCGCTGGTGAGATGTCAAACTGAGATCTCCCCAACAACGCAGCAGCGATGCGGCGACGTGTACAACGATGTCACATGGCAGCTATTTCATGACGATTAACAGACTTCAATGAGGGACGTCCTGTCATGAGGTCGTTGGTAAGGTGTCAAACACAGCGATGTGTGCTACCCAGCGGGACCTCAACGACCAAAAAAAGGTCCAGGCCATTCCGACATGACCAGCGATCTCACAGCAGGGGCCTGGTCGCTGCTACGTGTCACACATAACTTGTGACTCAGCAGCGATCTCGCTAGCGATCTCGCTTTGTGTGACGTGGGCTTAAGTGCATATATCTACAGGCACTTTGCTGATTAAATCCTTAACTTTAGTGTAGAAATCCATTTTAGCATTCCTCAGCAATCTAGCATTGAATTCTTATGCAAATGTGCTTCGGGTGTGACAGTGCACTTGCAGCTCTCTTGCTATTCTTTTATATTCCCTTCCTCTGATGTCTGACCCATTTTGTTTCAGTGATCTGAGTACCCTGACAGAGATCTCTCACAGACGCTGTTGGTGCCAGGGGAAGTTGCAATGTCCCACCCCAAAGCACTTGCAGCTCATTTGCATAAGATTTCAATGTTGGATTATTGAGATGCCAAAAAAATAACTGATGTCTGCAATCCAAGTATGGCTTTAGTCAGTATCCAAGTGCTGCTGCACACATGCAATTAGTTTGATGTATAAAGTCCTTATGTCTTAATAGTCGAACCCCCGCCAATTTAGTATTCTGAATGGCATTTCCTATACATAAGTGTTGAAGTTTCAGATAACTCCTTTAAGAATTTGTACCAACCAGCCTCTGTGGGATCGGGGGATAGCTTTATGTATATGGTAGTATATAATAGCCCACAGGTCCTATCAGAATTTTTCTGGATTTCTCTTGTCTACCTGTTGGTTTATTTATTTATTTATTTTTTTTTAGTTGCTTGATGCGTAACTTTAGCAGATGTATAAAAGTATGTAAACCTATTTTATTGTCTCTTTAGTTCAAGGAGGATATATCAAAACGGTTTAAGTCCAGCACGGACCTACTTGTTCTCATATTCGCTGGAAAGATTTTGAAAGACCAGGACACCCTCAGTCAGCATGGCATACATGATGGGCTCACTGTGCATCTGGTCATAAAGACACAGAACAGGTATGCACATTTATGCTCTTGTTTCTCCTGCATGGTGATTGCTGGTGATTTATTGTTTATGCTTTATGTTATTGTCTTGTAGATCCCAAACTGCAGCTACCACTTCTCAGCCAAGCAGCCCGAGCAGTCCATCATCCACGTCTACAACATCCAGCAGTACCTCTACTACCACAACTGCCACCAGCACCCCTTTTGGCTTGGGTAAGGCCAGGTTGTAACAATCCATATTGATAAATGATATAGGAGCGATCATGACCGTTATGGTGTTATGCTGCTCCAGCATTTGTGATCCTCTGCTGGTTCTGTTTACTTGGCACGATGGCCATTGTCATTGGTGGTGTGTGATCAGGTGCAGCAATTGCTTAAAGAGGACTTTTCACCAGTTTAAACTGGCCACATTAAGGAATAGTGGCTATTTTAACACACAATTTTTTATTTCTCAGTTTTAATTTCTCATTTCCATTGCTGGGATTTTAGCTTGTAAAGTTTAAATTCTAATTTTCACTAAGATCAAGTGGGCTGCAGTAGAGATTCTTCAGGTGGTGGTTTATTTTTTTAAATTTTTTTTCATAATACGAAATTGACCAGTCAAAAGCAGGAAGCGGCATGCAGAGGAAAAAAACAACAAGCTCCAGAGAAGATCAGACTTGGCTTTTTCTGTACAATATGGAAAGACACCTAATGATGAATAGCCCTGGTCTCCTTACTAACTACTGTGATTACTAGTGGAGGGGAGCAGAGGAGAGCTATGTAATTGTAAACACTTCTTGCAGCTTTCATCTCGCAGCACTGTCAATGAGTGCTGCAAGAAGGGTTTGTAATAATGACACAAAGCTCTACTCTGTTCCCAACACCACTTGTAATCGCAGTAAGTGCTAGCAGATTGATCAGTGAAGGTGAGGAGAGCAGGGCTGTGTCATTACATATCTCATGCAGAGAAAGCCTAGTCTGACATTCTCTGGGGGCTTGTGTGTTGTTATATGTATATATATATATATATATATATATATATATATATATATATATATATATATAAATCTATTTCATGATGTGGCCAGTTTAACATGCACAGACTGGTGAACGGTCCTTTTTAAATGGGAGAATAAGGCTACTTTCACACTAGCGTCGGAATCTCCCCGTCGTAATGCGTCGGGGAGAGATTCCGACGCTAGCGTTTAACGCATTGCACAATGGAGGCAGCGGATGCATTTCTCCGGCGCATCCGCTGCCCCATTGTAAGGTGCGGGGAGGTGGGGGCGGAGTTCCGGCCGGGCATGCGCGGTCGGAAAAAGCGATCTGTCAAGAGCAAAAAACGTTACATGTAGCGTTTTTTGCTCCCGACGGTCCGCAGAAGCACGACGCATCCGTCGCTCGATGGATGCGACGTGTAGCAATCCGTCGCAAATGCGTAGTCAATACAAGTCTATGGGGAAAAAACGCATCCTGCAAGCACTTTTGCAGGATGCGTTTTTTCTGCAAAACGACGCATTGTGACGGATTGCAGAAAACGCTAGTGTGAAAGTAGCCTAAGTTGGCATGCAGGGCTTTTAGTTTTATTTTGAAGCATTTCTTGTTGTTAGGGAAAATAAAACATTTAAATAGATCTGTTAACCCCTTTCCGACATCGGGCATAATAATACTCCGTGGTCGGACTCCCTCCCTTTGATGTGGGCTCCAGCAGTGAGCCCACATCTTTTCCGGCACATGTCAGCTATTTTAAACAGCTGACATATGCCGCTAACAGCTGCAGGAGGAATTGCAATCCTCCAGCGGCTGTTAACCCGTTAAATGCTGCTGTCAAACTCTGACAAAGGCATTTAACGTAGAATGTAAGCCCGCAAGGGCAGGGTCCTCTTCCCTCTGTACCAGTCGGTCATTGTTAGTTTGCTTACTGTAAGTGATATTTGTATTTTTATGTAACCCTTTCTCATGTACAGCACCATGGAATTAATGGTGCTATAGAAATAAGTAATAATAATTTAACACGCACTTCCAGGAAGCATGCGGAAATCCGCCCATCGGTGACCCCAGTCACGTGGTCGCAGTTCACAGATTGGCTGGCATTCCAACCAGAGGTCTCCTGCAGACCTCCATGGTAGTCACTGCTGGATTACTGTGAGCGCTGCCCGGTGGCAAGTGAGTAATTCTCCTACATAGCTTCTAGTCTCTCATAGAGACTATTGAAGCATGCAAAAAGTAAAAAAAAAAAAAAAGTTTTTAAAATGATAAAAAAATATAAAAGTTCAAATCACACCCCTTTCGCCCCATTCAAAATAAAACAATTAAAAAAAAATAACCAAACACATATTTGGTATCGCCGCATTCAGAATCGCCCGATCGATCAATAAAAAAAAAAAAAAAAAAGGATTAACCTGATCGCTAAACGGTGTAGCAAGAAAAAATTCGAAACACCAGAATTACGTTTTTTGGTCGCCGTGACGTTGCATTAAAATGCAATAACGAGCAATCGAAAGATCGTACCTGCACTGAAATGGTGTCATTAAAAATGTCAGCTTGGCATGCAAAAAATAAGCCCTCAACCGACCCCAGATCGAGAAAAATAGAGACACTATGGGTCTTGGAAAATTGTGCAAATTTTTTTTTTTTTTCAACAAAGGTTGGATTTTATTTTCAACACTTAGATAAAAAAAAAAGAACCAAGACATGTTTGGTGTCCATGAACTTGTAATGACCTGTGGATTGCACCTATTTTGCAATTTTACCGCACTTTGAATTTTTTTCCCGTTTTCAAGTGCATGATATGTTAAAACCAATGGTGTCGTTCAAAAGTACAACTTGTCCCGCAAAAAACAAGCCCTCACATGGCCATGTTGACCGAAAAATAAAAAAGTAATGGCTCTGGGAAGAAGGGGAGCAAAAAACGAAAACGCAAAAGGGGTTAATGGAGTAGGTTGAAGTAGTGGCCTGTATCCGGTTAATATCATTAGTGATGGTTTCTGTTTTGATATGTAAGTAGACAGAGCCCTGATCCTGTGCCACCACACCGTGATACTGACTTTGCCTAACATTTTGTCTTCACCTTTAGGAGGACTTGGGGGCTTGCCTGGGCTCAGCACCTTGGGCATGAATGCGTCAAACTTCTCTGAGCTGCAGAGCCAAATGCAGAGACAGCTCATGTCCAATCCTGAGATGATGGTCCAGATCATGGAAAACCCTTTTGTTCAGAGCATGCTGTCTAATCCTGACTTGATGAGACAGTTGATTATGGCCAATCCACAAATGCAGCAATTAATCCAGAGAAATCCTGAGATCAGTCACATGCTTAATAATCCAGATATCATGCGACAAGTATGTAGTTTTATACTTTTCTGTTTCTTTTGTATGTGCTACACTATTGCCGATTGTTTTTATGGTGTTTGGCTGTTAGATAACGAAATCTCCAAAATCTGTTGTCAATCCATTTGTTGTATCCATAGAGATGAACTGCTGAAGGTGCACTTTCCGTTTCCTGGAAGGGGAAGATGGCTATGTGCTGTCACCCATAACTAGATTCTAAATTTATTAGCAATTGTTTTGGATTTTCCTGGTTTTTTTTTATCATTATTATTATTATTATTTAAGCAATTTTATGTTCTCCTGTCTAAATTTTACTTAAAGGGAGCCTATCAGAAACTCTCTAACAGTTAATATGATTATGTAGCCCTTTAAAAGATAAGCCACTCAATCCCTGTGTGACAGTCACGACACATGCATGGAGAGTCTGTTTGTTGGACTGTCACACAGCCGCGACACATGCAGCTGCGGAGCCGAACAGCTGATAGCCGGAGCGATCCAGGTAGCCCTATAGCTTGCCGAATAAGCCCTGTCTCGATCACATTCGCTCGTCTTTACCTAGCAGTACCCTTCCTTGGATGATTGACAGGTTGTTTTCTCTGGTACAAGGATCCTAACCTGTCGGTTTGTCTGGGGAGGTGAAGAATAAGGTGTGAGGCTGAGAAGACCCCCGCAATGCACGTGCATTCACAAATTCAAATTGCGATTTCTCGATGGAAAAGCAGTATTTTGTTGTCCTAAAGGGATCAAATGCTTTTCTTTTAACCCCTTTCTGGCATCAGACTTAATCCATCCATGTGACCTGGGCCTATTTGACCACAGACCGCTCCCGGCACTTTAGCCCTCGAAATGCTGCAATCGTGTACAATATGTCTGGAAAAAAACAATCTCCGTGTCACCGGGATTTATAGAAGCGTTCCAGAGTTATAACCTCAGTGGTCAGAATTGTAAAAATTGGCCTGGTCATTAACGTGCAAACCACCCGTGGGGGTAAAGGGGTTAATTGGCTAAATGGTCATATAAATTGTTGGGTGGGGTTAAAGTTTGCTACATTCCCTAATTATTTCCCGTGATATTTTAAAAAAGCACTGTGTGTTTATTTATTTTTTAGGAATAAATAGGAAAATCTTGCTGCAAGGCAAAACCTGCGGATTTTGCATTTTTCTCCAAAGTCATCTACCAGACTGCATAAGACTATTTAAGAGAAATAGCAGAGAGCTGCTACTGCGCAGGTGGGGGTGGCGCCATCTTGGAGGAGAATTTTTGTTTTCTCCAGTAAGATGGAGCCGCCAGCACATGCGTAGTAGCAGCTATCTGATCACAGCTAGACACCAATAGCTGCTACTGTACAGGCGTGGCGGGCGCCATTTCCAAATTGATTTTTTTTTTCTAGCTGAGTAACATGAAGAACATGTATTATTGCAACTCGCACCTGCCTGCAGAAGGTTTTTTTTTTTTTAAAGTATGTACAGATATTCATTATGTAAACTAGGGGGCAGGGATCAGTGACCTGTCAGCAGGCTGCATTATGAATACCTAATCAGAGCACCACATAAAACCCCCCACAGGCCACCCCAACAGCACGAGCATATCATAAACTGAAAATAAAGATTACACAACAACAAGGCAGATTTCATCAACCAAGGTATGATTTGAATCAGGATAATGGCTCCAACTTGTCACTAGGTTACTGAGCACAATCCTCTTGACAGATTCCCTTTAAAGTCTTGTTGGCAAACCACAAACTGGCGATACCTTTTATACTTGTATCAGTGGGATCGGTATTACATCCTTAGGCCGGCCTCACACTAGCGTGTTTTACGGACGTAAGAGAGGTGCTGAAAACACGGATTGCATACGGTACAATGCTTCTCTATGCCCCAGCTCCTATCAGCCGTATTTTACTGATCCGTATATACGGTGTTCTACGGCCGTAGAAAAAAGCAGCATGCTGCATTTGTCACCGTATTGCACAAAAAATACGCCAATGAAAGTCTATGGGGGCCAGAAAAATATGGATTACACACGGACCAACAGTGTGACTTGCGAGAAATACGCAGCGGTGTTCTAGCGAAAAGCCAGCAATTCAGTGCGGTGTACAGTCATGGCCAAAAGTTTTGAGAACGACACCAAAATTATATTTTCACATGATCTGCTGCCCTCTGGTTTTTATTGGTGTTTGTCTGATGTTTATATCACATACAGAAATATAATTGCAATCATATTATGAGTACCAATAGGTTATATTGACAGTTAAGGCCCCGTCACACTTAGCGACGCTACAGCGATCCCGACAGGGATCGTTGCTGCGTCGCTATGTGGTCGCTGGTGAGATGTCAAACTGTGAGATCTCCCCAACGACGCAGCAGCGATGCGGCGACCTGTAGCGACCTGTACAACAATGTCACATGGCAGCTATTTCATGACGATTAACAGACCTCAATGAGGGACATCCTGTCATGAGGTCGTTGGTAAGGTGTCAAACACAGTGATGTGTGCTACCCAGCGGGACCTCAACGACCAAAAAAAGGTCCAGGCCATTCCGACACGACCAGCGATCTCACAGCAGGGGCCTGGTCGCTGCTACGTGTCACACATAGCGAGATCGCTACTGAGGTCGCTGTTGCGTCACAAAACTTGTGACTCAGCAGCGATCTCGCTAGCGATCTCACTTTGCGTGACGGGGGCTTTAGAATGAGTTAATGCAGCAAGTCAATATTTGCAGTGTTGACCGTTCTTCTTCAAGACCTCTGCAATTCTCCCTGGTATGCTCTCAATCAACTTCTGGACCAAATTCTGACTGATAGCAGTCCATTCTTGCATAATCAATGCTTGCATTTTGCCAGAATTTGTTGGTTTTTGTTTGTCCACCCGTTTCTTGATGATTGACCACAAGTTCTCAATGGGATTAAGATCTGGGGAGTTTCCAGGCCATGGACCCAAAATCTCTGTTTTGTTCCATGAGCCATTTAGTTATCACCTTTGCTTTATGGCAAGGTGCTCCATCATGCTGGAAAAGGCATTGTTGGGCGCCAAACTGCTCTTGGACGGTTGGGAGAAGTTGCTCTTGGAGGACATTCTGGTACCATTCTTTATTCATGGCTGTGTTTTTAGGCAAGACTGTGAGTGAGCCGATTCCCTTGGCTGAGAAGCAACCCCACACATGAATGGTTTCAGGATGCTTTACAGTTGGCATGAGACAAGACTGGTGGTATCGCTCACCTCTTCTTCTCCGAATAAGCTGTTTTCCAGATGTCCCAAACAATCGAAAAGGGGATTCATCAGAGAAAATGATTTTGCCCCAGTCCTCAGCAGTCCACTCCCTGTACCTTTTGCAGAATATCAGGCGGTCCCTGATGTTTTTTCTGGTGAGAAGTGGCTTTTTTGCTGCCCTCCTTGAAACCAGGACTTGCTCAAAGAGTCTCCGCCTCACAGTGCGTGCAGAAGCACTCACACCAGCCTGCTGCCATTCCTGAGCAAGCTCGGCACTGCTGGTAGTCCGATCCCGCAGCTGAAACAGTTTTAAGATCCGGTCCTGGCGCTTGCTGGTCTTTCTTGGGCACCCTGGAGCCTTTTTGACAACAATGGAAGCTCTCTCCTTGAAGTTCTTGATGATGCGATAGATTGTTGACTGAGGTGCAATCTTTGTAGCTGCGATACTCTTCCCTGTTAGGCCATTTTTGTGCAGTGCAATGATGGCTGCACGTGTTTCTTTAGAGATAACCATGGTTAACTGAAGAGAAACAATGATACCAAGCACCAGCCTCCTTTTAAAGTGTCCAGTGATGTCATTCTTACTTAATCATGACTGATTGATCGCCAGCCCTCTCCTCATCAACACCCACACCTGTGTTAATGGATCAATCACTAAAACGATGTTCGCTGCTCCTTTTAAGGCAGGACTGCAATGATGTTGAAATGTGTTTTGGGGGTTAAAGTTCATTTTCTGGGCAAATATTGACTTTGCAAGTACAGTGATTGCTGTTAAGCTGATCACTCTGACATTCAGGAGTATATGCAAATTGCCATTAGAAAAAATGAAGCAGTAGACTTTGGAAAAATTAATATTTGTCTCATTCTCAAAATTTTTGTCCATGACTGTACAGTAAAATCACACTGACCGGTTAGAATAGAATAGCTAAAATAAATGTCTACACATAGTATAGGGGGTGTGTGTGTGTATATGTGTGTGTGTGTATATATATATATATATATATATATATATATATATATAATATATATAATATATGTTTTTTGAGAACATGGATCCATTGTATGTCCGTATGTCGGTTTTGCAAGCCTGTGAGAAAATCTCGCAGTGCGGATTACATACAGAGGATGCCATGCGCAAAATACGCTGACACCCTGCCTACGGATGAGATACGGACCACTATTTTGGGGACTTTTCGGCATATTACGGCCGTAAAATACGGACCGTATTTTTATACGCTGAGTGTGAGGCCGGCCATAGTGTGTAAAATTAGGAAAGGATCAAGCATGTTGCCCAATCCTGTGTTCTCCAGGACAATGTCTGGCATCAGATATTCCCTCACCTTGTATGCGATTTTCATAGATACGGTAACATATGCCGACTAGACATGCATGGCCTTGCTCAATGCAAGTGTACTGAGCGAGGCCGGACAGGTCTAGTCAGAATGTGGCCGTAAATAAGCAGATTGCCTACTTGTGGTCACATAACCACCTTGTACCGGCATTGGAGAATCCTCACAGCATGCAGACTTGTAGCCTAAGGTCCTACAATCCCTTTAAGTGCTTTTGTTGTCTACAATAAATTAAATGAGCCTTATCACCTTTAATTTCCAGACATTAGAACTGGCCAGAAATCCGGCAATGATGCAGGAGATGATGAGGAACCAAGATAGAGCCCTGAGCAATCTTGAAAGCATTCCTGGAGGTTACAATGCCTTGCGCAGAATGTACACAGACATCCAAGAACCAATGCTTAATGCTGCTCAAGAACAGGTATTTTTAAGACGCATCTTTATTAAGTGTCATTTGAGCCACATAGGTGCAAACTTTGGGCTGAAATCTAAAGATATGAGCTGCTTTATCTTCAGGGCTGATGATATAGTGGAGCAAGCGTATGATTTTGTATTTACAATGATTTATAGTGGAAATGTTGTCGGATTTCTTCTAGCCTTTACCAGCTAAAGGTACCTTCACACATAACGATATTGTTAACGATATCGTTGCTATTTGTGACGTAGCAACGATATCGTTAATGAAATCGTTCTGTGTGACAGCGACCAACGATCAGGCCCCTGCTGGGAGATCGTTGGTCGCTGAACAAAGTCCAGAACTTTATTTCGTCGCTGGACTCCCTGGAGACATCGCTGGATCGGCGTGTGTGACACCGATCCAGCGATGTCTTCACTGGTAACCAGGGTAAACATCGGGTAACTAAGCGCAGGGCCGCGCTTAGTAACCCGATGTTTACCCTGGTTACCATGCTAAAAGTAAAAAAAAAACAAACACTACATACTTACCTACAGCCGTCTGTCCTCCAGCGCTGTGCTCTGCTCTCCTCCTGTACTGTCTGTGAGCCGGAAAGCAGAGCGGTGACGTCACCGCTCTGCTTTCCGGCTCACAGACAGTACAGGAGGAGAGCAGAGAAGCAGAGCGCAGCGCTGGAGGACAGACGGCTGTAGGTAAGTATGTACTGTTTGTTTTTTTTTACTTTTAGCATGGTATCCAGGGTAAACATCGGGTTACTAAGCGCGGCCCTGCGCTTAGTTACCCGATGTTTACCCTGGTTACCGGCATCGTTGGTCGCTGGAGAGCGGTCTGTGTGACAGCTCTCCAGCGACCAAACAGCGACGCTGCAGCGATCCGAATCGTTGTCGGTATCGCTGCAGCGTCGCTTAATGTGAAGGGGCCTTAAGACTCCATAAGGATAATCATGAAATGTTAGTGATGCACAGTTAGGAATGTGGTTTTTGCAAAAGTGAATATTTGCTGTTTTCTAAGAAAAGTGCATAGTTTGTACAGTTGAAAAAAGGCACATGTCCGTCATGTTCAGCTGAGGGATGGGAGAGGATAAGGGGGAAGAAGAAGATTTGTCAATTAGTTAATTGTCAACCTACTGGACCAAACTTTCAGAAAACATTTGCATATGTATTTATTATTTTCTTCTCAAGAATGCACCTAAGCCTTTTTTTAACCCATCAACTGTTCTCACTGTGACCAGCTGTTATAGTAGAGTGACCAGCACACTACCAGTTTCTATGGGAAAGACGCCTTGTCTCTGGAGATTGAATCATTTATTCTTTCAACACATGGAGTGCCCTCTTATTAGTAGGGTTTACATGAATCATACTTTTTGTTTCAGCCATTCATTTACTTGCACAAGGTATTCATGTCACCTATTGTATGTCCCCTCTCAAAACTAAAAGAAGAACAGAAAGCATACTTTTAATATTTCCTCATAACCAAGGTTCTCCATGCCCCTTAACAGTGTAGTGTATCTTCTATGTAATTTTTTTTTTTTTTTTAATCTTGAGGGCATTCCTTTCTTTGAAGCGGTGCCCAGAACTGAACTGCATATTCCAGATATGGTCACACACAAGTGATTTGTATTGTTGTAGTATTACATCCCTTCCCTGAGTCCATAAATCTTCTGATATATGGCAATATCCTGCTGGCTTTAGATGCCACTGATTAACTTTGCATACATGTCTGTGATCTACAACCCAATTCCAAAAAAGTTGTGATGCTGTGTTAAAATGTGAAGAAAACAAGAATGCAATAATTAGTAAATCGCCTCTAGCCATAATTTAATTCACAAGCACACCCAGATCCTTCTCTCCGAGTGTCTCTTCTAGATTTCCATCACCTAGCACATACGGTGCCCATATATTATTAGTGCACAGGTACATAACTTTACATTTTCTTTACATTGAGCCCCATCTGCCATGTGGATGCTCAGACACTCCACGCCCGATTCATGAAGGCTTGAGTTCTTAAGAACTCTGGTTTAAAACACTTTAAAAAGTTGCAAGTCTTTGGGCAAATCAGAAGTTCTTTTCTGAAGGCCTCTTATTTTTCAGATCTAACTATTCCTGTATATCCATAGTTGGAACCTTTTGTGGTAGCTGACATTTTACTCCTTGTAAATTTTTTGTTTCCTTTTGTTCCAGTTTGGTGGCAATCCATTTGCATCCTTAATGAGCAATGCATCACAAAATGCAGGAAATCAACCATCGAGAACAGAAAACAGAGATCCTTTGCCTAATCCTTGGGCTCCGCAGTCTGGCTCTACAGGATCACCATCAACAGGCGGAAATGGAGATGCTTCTACTGGTAACAGCACAGGGAACAGCGCCACTTCAACAACAACAAGCGCCACCTTACCAAACCTGTCTTCTGGACTAGGAGGTACTGCATAACCTGTCTACCCTTCATATTGGTGAAAGGGTCTTTCTATGTGTTAAATGAATTTCTGTAAAACATTAGGTATCCAAGGTATAACTTCACAAATACTATTGAGCAGAATGAGACTAGGCCGGGTATTGTAGTAGACTGTTGGGGTTTTTTGTGATGGAATATGACATTACCCAAGGTGTAAGTGTATCTCAAGGTGATCAGGGGGGAAATAATGTCGGCGCTCATCAGAATTATCTTGCAGTATCCTGTAAGGAAGCAAATAAATTTACTGGTTTGTAATGAATACCATCATATACAACATTTTCCTTAGAGAGAGTGCCGCTAAAAGACAGCCATCTAATATGATTGCAGAATTTAGAATCACTTCTGTTTGGAGACCGATATACATTGATGAAATAATTATACTTTGTCTTGAAGCTGGAATGTTTAATACGCCAGGAATGCAGAGCCTGATGCAGCAGATATCTGAAAATCCTCAACTAATGCAGAACATGTTGTCCGCTCCCTACATGAGAAACATGATGCAGTCTCTTAGTCAGAATCCAGAACTTGCAGCCCAGGTAAGCTTCTCTTGTTTGATCCAAAACTCGCAGCCTTGGTGAGTTCCCCCGTTCTATCAATAGCTTGAGGCTTTGATGAGCTTTCCCCATTTTATCTGTAGCTTGTAACTTGGGTGAGCTTTCCCTGTTTTATCCAGAGCTTGCACTCCAGGTGAGTATCTCCTGTTTTATCCAAAGCTTGCAGCCTGGAGAACTACCCCTGTTTTATTCAGAGCTTGCATACTTGGTGAGCTTCTCATGTTTTATCCAGAGCTTGCAGCCTGGAGAACTACCCCTGTTTTATTCTGAGCTTGCAGCCTTCGTAAGCATCTCCTGTTTTATCCAGAGCTTCTTGCATTGGTGAGCTTCTGTTTTATCCAGAGCTTGCAGCCTGTAGAACTACCCCTGTTTTTATTCTAAGCTCGCAGCCTTCGTAAGCATCTCCTGTTTAATCCAGAGCTTCTTGCATTGGTGAGCTTCTCCTGTTTTATCCAGAGCTTCTAGCATTGGTGAGCTTTTCCTGTTTTATCCAGAGCTTCTAGCATTGGTGAGCTTTTCCTGTTTTATCCAGAGCTTCTAGCATTGGTGAGCTTCTCCTGTTTTATCCGGAGCTTATAGCATTAGTTGGTGAGCTTCTCCTGTTTTATCCAGAGCTTCTAGCATTGGTGAGCTTCTCCTGTTATCCAGCGCTTCTAGCATTGGTGAGCTTCTCCTGTTATCCAGAGCTTCTAGCATTGGTGAGCTTTTCCTGTTTTATCCAGAGCTTCTAGCATTGGTGAGCTTCTCCTGTTTTATCCGGAGCTTCTAGCATTGGTGAGCTTCTCCTGTTTTATCCGGAGCTTCTAGCATTGGTGAGCTTCTCCTGTTTTATCCGGAGCTTCTAGCATTGGTGAGCTTCTCCTGTTATCCAGAGCTTCTATCATTGGTGAGCTTCTCCTGTTATCCAGAGCTTCTAGCATTGGTGAGCTTCTCCTGTTTTATCCAGAGCTTCTAGCATTGGTGAGCTTCTCCTGTTTTATCCGGAGCTTATAGCATTAGTTGGTGAGCTTCTCCTGTTTTATCCAGAGCTTCTAGCATTGGTGAGCTTCTCCTGTTATCCAGCGCTTCTAGCATTGGTGAGCTTCTCCTGTTATCCAGAGCTTCTAGCATTGGTGAGCTTTTCCTGTTTTATCCAGAGCTTCTAGCATTGGTGAGCTTCTCCTGTTTTATCCGGAGCTTCTTGCATTGGTGAGCTTCTCCTGTTTTATCCGGAGCTTCTAGCATTGGTGAGCTTCTCCTGTTTTATCCGGAGCTTCTAGCATTGGTGAGCTTCTCCTGTTATCCAGAGCTTCTAGCATTGGTGAGCTTCTCCTGTTATCCAGAGCTTCTAGCATTGGTGAGCTTCTCCTGTTTTATCCGGAGCTTCTAGCATTGGTGAGCTTCTCCTGTTTTATCCAAAGCTTCTAGCATTGGTGAGCTTCTCCTGTTATCCAGAGCTTCTTGCATTGGTGAGCTTCTCCTGTTTTATCCAGAGCTTCTAGCATTGGTGAGCTTCTCCTGTTATCCAGAGCTTCTAGCATTGGTGAGCTTCTCCTGTTTTATCCGGAGCTTCTAGCATTGGTGAGCTTCTCCTGTTATCCGGAGCTTCTAGCATTGGTGAGCTTCTCCTGTTTTATCTGGAGTTTGCAGCCTAGAGAACTACCCCTGTTTTATCCACAGCTTGCAACATCGGTGAGCTTCTCCAGGTTTTTCCTTTCTTTAATTAGAATAATTACAGACTAATCATGTAATTGTGGGACACTACAATATTTCTAATAAACACTTATGCTTTATTGTGGGTGTCCCTCTGATTTCAGTCTTTTCGGTCATATTCAGATTTTATTTCTAACTAATGTACAAGATACTCTCCAGGCGTCTTACAGTTGTCACAATTGGGTGGCGCAGCTTTTACCAGCCTTTCAGAGTCCAATGTCACGTCAGTTGGGAGATTGTAATATAAGAAAAATGTTTAAGAGTAAGAGATTCTGAGGCTGCACTTGTAGCTTCTCATGACAGTGTCTTCATTTACAGTACCTGGTGAGCCTTTATAGTGATAGCATGATTAAGAGCCATGCAGGTCACAAATACGTGGCCTGAAATGTAATACTTGTTGTCTAAGTGCTGTCATTCAAGATTACTTGCACTATGCTAATGTTGTTTGGAGTTTAAAGGGAATATGTCAGCAGTCTTTTACTATGTAATCCAAGAGCAGCACAATATAGGGAGAGCCTGATTCCAATGATGATTTAACACTTACTGCACTGTTTGGAGTAGTTTTATAGAATTCCTGTTTATTCTGATGTAGATGTAGCGGTGGTCTTAATTCTGAACTGTGTATAACCCTGCCCACACCTCTGATTGGCAGCTTGAGGGCGGGGTTACTGCCATGCATGTGAGACCTAGTCAGGTAGCGATAATCTGCTGATAAAACACAGATTGTATTGAAACTACTACTACTACAGCACATTCCTAAAATCAGGCTCATTTGCCCTATATTAGGCAACTCGCAGATTAAGTCACAAAAACCTGCTTTAAGGGTGAAAACTAATAGATGTGGAAGATTTTATAGAACAAGTGCTGGTGATTTTTCTTGGATGCAAACAATCTTATGGAGATGGATGGAGAAAAGTTATGGGTAAAAGTACTTAAATCCCAATCAAGTTCCTTTTTTTTTTGGGTGGGTGTTCGACATATGTGGGTTCTATAATTAAAATCCACAACAGATTTTGCAGTCCAATATAAAACCTCATGGCCTCATTTACATTAAATGGATTTTTCTGCGGATTCTCAAATCTGCAGAATAAATGTTATATTGGGAGGTTTTCCCAGGCTTCCACTGAACAGCAGCATAGGTCACTGATGTCTGATCAGCTGGGGTCCAGCTGTGATCGATGATGATTGTGCCCACCCTAATCCATTCAGTGTCACTATCTTTGCTTTTCAGGCACAACTCTGTATGTTTGTTAGCAGCTGTGCCGGGTATTGCAGTTCAGTGCTGCTTACTTCTCTATGAATGGGACAATACATTTTCCAAAGCTCCTTCAGTCCGCAGATTGGTGTGGATCCAGTATCCGGCATCCAAACAGACTGATATGATGGTGAATCCTAATGATATGCCACTAATAGCAGAGTGCCAGGAAAAATCTAGTGGGTTGAGACATTGCAGATTTTTATGCTTTTGGTTTTCTGGGAAAGTCTAACTCCAATTCTGCAACATACTGCAGAAACATTTCAAGGTGTCAGTTCCCAGCAATGAAAATCCACTACAAAGCTGGCATGTCGGAATATGATCCATTTATGAATGGATAAATGAAAAACTTTCCACATGGGTCTCCAGAATACTCCTAGACCCCGATTCATTCTGCTTTTACACCAGATGTCAAGCATAAAAAGCTTTGAAACGTCGCCAAAATTTCTCCTTAACTTATTGCCACTTTTAAAGTTTTCATACAAGTTTTGTCCAGCTCTGTCAAAATGGGCAGGGCTTGGCAAATTCATGACAAGTAGCAGCATTCACTGCGCTAGAACTCTTACTCCAGTCCTCGCCTGGAGTAAGATTGTGGTGTGGCGCACGCAACTTCACCTCTCTTGATTCATTATAAAGTGTTAGAGGTGTCTCTCCACTGTGCCCTCTTATCAAGACTGGTGAGAAAAAAGCTGGTCTTAAAGAATTGGGGACCTGTTTTTTTTACTAACAACCATAAGGGAGCCAAAGGAGTTCTGTTTTCTCATTTAGCAGCATGTTCACTGGCATCTGTCGTAATTGACTACATGTTACTACTCAACTCGCTCATTATGTACAGTTATTACCAGGTGCTTTTGCTTGTGTTGTTCTCCTGGTTGTTGTTGTTTTTATTAATTAATATATATGTATAATATTATGTATGTATATGTGTGTGTGTATTACATCATGCATAACTGCTTTGCTTTTTAGATGATGCAGAATAATCCACTCTTCGCTGGAAATCCTCAGCTTCAAGATCAAATGCGACAGCAGATGCCTGTTTTCCTACAGCAAGTACGTTTAAAGTGGTTGTCCCGCCATTAAATATATTCATGAGATAGATTATAACAATGAACAATTTTTGTAATTTACATGCTGCAAAGAAAAAAAAAATCGTTGAAGAGTGCCGACATTTTCTTGCATTGTATAGTGCTGCATGGTGTTCAAAGGGTATAGATAGTAATGTGTGTATTCATCTAGAGCGTGTGCTGGTGGGCAGACTTTTCACTCATTTTGTCCCAACATTCCCTGCATCCTGTGCTTATTGCTCACTGTCTACTATGAACTTCTGTACACTCTCAGTAGAAAGGAGACTGACTTTTCAGCTTCACAGTGAGCTCAGGATACCCCGAGAGGAGACCAGTGAGTGTTTAGCTGCTGGATTTACAACACTGCTCATTACCTCTATATAATGTCATGGTCATATCATGCCAACTGCCTACATCGGATATAGAAAAAAACATTTCAAGGGTTATCCAGGACTTCTGTATTTTTTTTATGAGAACTTAGACAGGCAGTTACTAAGTACCTGCCTGTTCTGTCCGCTGCCAATCTCTACTGGCTCAGAGTTGTCATAGATCGCGCTTGTTGGCGATTTTGTGCTTTTCGGTGCCATCACGACAAAAGAGCAGTTTCCTTTCCACTTTGCTCTGTTGACTGGGTGTTTCTGCTGATTGAGAGCTGGCTCTCCGCCGCATAACTGTGAGGAGCTAGCTGTCAATCAGCATGATGTCAGCAGTGACCACTTTCAATTGACAACAGATCGGCAGAGAAAGAGCTGCTCTGCTGATAGGTTAAAAGAAGCAGCATGATTTGTACGTAACTGCTTTGAGCCAGAAGACTGCCACCACAGAACAGCAACCACCCCATAAGAAAAAGTACAAAAGTCTTGGATACTCCTGTAAGCTTTCTCAACCTTTGCAGAAAATGTTCATTTTCCCTAAAAGCTATAAAAAGCAATTTTTGACAGTAATAATAATGTCCTTTATTTATCTTTCCACACAGCTACTGTGCACATGTTTAATTTGATCTTAATTTCAGACACTTTTTAATTTGACCCTACTTTTAGATATCCTGCAAGATAAGTTAGCGTAATTTAGGGGACAGTTGGAAGAGAGTATTGACAGCAAGATCAGACTACAAAGGGTTTGTTTCCAGTCTGTTACCATGGAGACACATAGGTCTGCTTTAGAAAGGACAGTACTTTTCTTAACTACCGTACTTTGTAGATAGTATTTTCATTTTTTTACTTTGTATGAGAAAGCAGTAATAGGTTTGTTGCTGCAATCATTGAAATTGAATGCTAGATTTTTGGCCTAATTTTTCCAATAATCATTGATTATTACTTTTTCCTTTTGCCTTCAAGATGCAAAATCCTGATACATTATCTGCCATGTCAAACCCCAGAGCAATGCAGGCTTTATTGCAGATCCAGCAAGGTTTGCAGACTTTGGCTAGAGAAGCTCCTTCACTTGTTCCAGGGTAAGTTAGAACTAAATAATAAAAAAAGTACAGGTTTGTAATAAATGGCTACTCTACAATCTTACACATTTGTTCTGAATGATCTGAATATATTTTACTTATCTAGGAATCAATGAAATTCCCTGACAAAAAGATGGCAACCGAAGTATAAATATATGGCTGGTTGTAGTGAATGAGACACAGACTATATAACCCTTCTTATTCCCCATGTTTGGCCCTAATGAAATATAAACACTTAGTGCAGGCGCCGTTCCAGAAGTGTCAGCACTCATTCCCCGGGACTCTCATGAGGTGGTTATGACACGTGAGCCCAGTGTCCAATCAGCGCTGGCGTCACTGTCTTCTCCTTCGGACGTATACGTAATCAAGGGAACGTCAGACAACAGCCACAGCTGATGAAGGAGACAGTGACGCCAGCGCTGATTGGGCACTGGGCTCACGTGTCATGACCTCAGGAAATACCTGGGAGAGCGAGTGCCGACACCATTTGAACAGTGTTGGCACAGCAGGTGAGTTTTTATTTTATCGGGGCCAAACATGTGGGATGAGAATGGGTTGTCCTAGTAGTGAACAACCGCTTTTAAGTTTGATTTTGTCGATAAAAAAGCAAAGTCTTAAGTGTAATTTTATTTTTTTTCCTGTTACATCTAGGACTACTGGTTTGGGTGATATTGGGGGCACTGCCAACCCAACTCCTGCACCTGTGAGCACTTCAGGGTCATCTGAGAGCGCAAGTCCATTGTCTGGAATATCTGAACCTGGTCACCAGCAGTTTGTACAGCATATGCTTCAGGCCCTTTCTGGTGCTAATACGCAGGCAAGTAGTCCGACATCCTGTGCAAATGTTAGGCTCTTTGGTGTTTAGAAAAAGGGATTTTTGTGTACTCACCGTAAAATCCTTTTCTTCGAGTCATTCATTGGGGGACACAGACCATGGTGACGACAATGGAAGCAGTTTCCTTCTCTCGCTTTCATAACTTTCATAAATGCCCTCATAACTGTGGTAATACAATAAACCCTTCCTGTAAACGTTAGGAAGCCTTCCTCTTACTGTCAGGAAGCCCAAATAAAGAGTCCCACCTTCGGAAGGACGCCGTCCTCGAGACGTACCTACTCAGAGCACTCACTTCATCCAGAATATGGGGAACTCATTCCATTTTGTAGAATGGTGCCGAAAGATGAGGGAAGAACGATGCCCTCATAACGGTGGTAATACAATACCACCTTGGTAACAAGGGACGAGGATGGCCTGAGAGCAACCTTGCCTTGATGGTAATAGGGGAAAAAAATCTGAAAGAACAGGGCGGCTAGCTCCGAAGACTCGTCAGGATGAGGAGATCGCAGAGAAAAAAGGGCGACCTTCCCTGATAGTAAAGTCTGTCCGGATCAAAAGGAGTCTACTGTAAGACTCCCAGGATCATTAAGGTCCCAAAGATCTAACGGTATGCGATAGGGAAGAACCACATGTGAAGACTCTGCGAGGAAGTCCATATTTGCAGTTTTGTTGCAATAAGATGGAAAAATACTAGTTAGAAAACATGACATGGTCAATGCGGATCTCCCAGGATCACTGGGGCCCTTCCTGCTTCCGAAAAGATCTCAGAAGTAGTGGAAGAGGGGTTAAGGAAACTGGTACCATGGAAGAACCAGAGCATGCGCTGCGATGGCTCTTGGACCTCGAGGCCGATCCCTGAACTCGAGTACATTGGCGTTCAGCCTGGACGCCATCCGACCTACATCTGGAGTGCTCCAGAGAAGACAGATCTGATAGAAGACTTCCGGGTGAAGTTCCCACTCACATGAGTCGGGACCCTGACGGCGTCCGTCGCCCAGAGTTCTACACCTGAGATATGTAGTGCCAAGATCACCAAATGATAGATCGTGGCCCAACAGAGAATGTGAGGTACCTCCGCCATGACGCCTGACCGTGGATACCTGGTAGATGATTGACATATGGCACAGACGTGGGATTGTCCGATTGAATCGGATGGGGTGACCCGCCAGAAGACTGTGGACCTGCTGTAGAACTAGCTGTACCGTTCAGATCCTCGGAACAATGATCAGGAGGAGAGGACTGGCATCGGTAGTCACTAATAACCATCATTGAACCGGGAGAAAGGATCTTCCCTGGATGAGAAAGGAGCTCAGAGACTACCCTCTGAAAGCCTGATTGACCTGCAGAAAGCAAGAGAAGGAAACTGCTTCCATTGCCGTCACCATGGTCTGTGTCCCCCAATGAGGCGTAAGAGAAAGAATACATGTCTATGGACACAAAATGTGCAAATCTAGCTCATGAGTTGTGTGTGTGTGTGTGTGTAATAAATAAAAAATATATATATATATATTGTTTGTTTGTTTGCCTTTTTTTGTTAATTTTCCATCACTATCTATATAAATATTTTGCAGTTTCCTCTTTTTCACAACATTGAGTCTCAAAAGGGAGGAGGCTTCTTGTTCTGAAGAAATTACTTTTCATTGATTGATTTTTCTTTTTTGTCTATTTTGTGGATAAAATGTACAGTTTTATTGTACTCACTGTAAAATCTTTTTTTGTAGCCTTCATGGGGGGAGGGGAAAAGGAACTATGGATTGTATGCTGCTACCTGAAGTCTGACAATAAAGATTAAATCTTAGGGAAAAAAAGCTGATTCCTCTCCAACTGGCCACATCTGGGCAGCAGACGCCCAGCTATTCAGTTAGTGGAAAAGCAGTGGGAGGAACAAAACCCAATATCTGTGTTCCCCAATAAAGGATACGAGAAATCGGAGAACTGTGGTAGCCCTAGAGACAATCTGACTTCTGCCAGACCATACCAATATGCCCCACAAGGCAACCAAATGTCTGAATGCAGCTAAAATAAACGGATTGCTGCATAGCTCTGACTACATCAGATTGTGTAAGAACCTCTCCTGGAGAGGCGAACGAGAGCAATCGCCTCATTAAGGAAAGGCAAAGAATACACTAAAGCCATATTCACACATTCAGTATTTGGTCAATATTTTACATCAGTATTTTTAAGCCAGGAGCAGGAGTGAAACAGAGTCAAAGTATACTAAACATTTCACCACTTCTACATATTTCACCCCCTCCTGGTTCTGGCTTATAAACACTGAGGTAAAATACTGACCAAATACTGAACATGTGAACATGGCCTAAGGATATAGGAGGGATCCGAACGCCAGACCACTCTGTCCAGGAGAAGGAGAGAGACAGGTGGGAGCCCCCATTGGAGCCACACCCTGCTGGAAAGCCAAAATGGAAAGATATCTCTGGTACTAAAGCTGTGGACTGAAAGGCGTCCCAGACGAGATTGAGGGCCCTACACATCGGGTGCTAATACGGTGGCCCAAGTTCACCCTGCCCAGGCAGTCTTGACCCGTGACCTACAAGTCAAGTTCCACTGGATTAGAATAGCCATGGCAGGAATCTGGCCCTTGGGAATCAACCCTGGCTCAAAACAGGCATGCAAAAATAAATGAAAAAGAAGGAGCATCCGACAGGTTCTTGCCTATGAACAAGAGACTTGCCAAATGTAATGGTAGAAACGTGACGTGCAGGGCCCTTGTTCTCTAATCCTGGTCAGACAAATCCAAAGCCTTCCGAACTTTAGACCCAACAGTCCTGCCAGTAAATGACATGGCCAAGAAATTAGGTAGATCTTTGGGAATCTGCAACAAAGAACTGGAGTTCTGGACTCGGTCTAAAGAATCATGAGCTTAGCAGGCATTCAAAATTTTCATTGCAAACTGGGAAAGGAGAATCCTACCATGATTTGGGAAAGACAAAAATTACTTTGACATGTAGAAGCACCTGCCCTGTCACCAGAAAAATCAGAGGTGTAAAATCTTCAAATGCCCTGGCGGTCCAGACAACACAACAAAAGTAATCATCTAAACGTCTTCCGGTAAGCCTTGAAAGAGACATACCTGGCCAGTACTCCCATATGAGGTGAAATGATGGAAGCACTGGGGCCCGAGATATCATAAGAGATGAACCAAACTACTGAACTTGCCACCTCCAAAGGGCTGTAACTGTCTTTTAAGAAGCTTGATCCTGTGGCTAGGCGTTTGGAAGTCTGACTTTTGTCTTCCACTCCATACAACTGCACCATGCTATTGAGGGCAGTCTGGAGTCAAAAGGAAAAGGACCAGTCGTCCCAGGTACCTGATTGCGGACTGAGTCAAGGTATATGGTCCTGCCAGTCCGACCAGAGAAGATACAGGCTGACATGTATAGGCTGTACTCTCCACGTACTCCAAAAAGCCAAGACACCGGTATCTTCCTTCCACAAAAATTTCGGCAATGCAGGGCCTTTGTCAAGCCAAGAAAAAAAAGTGTGCACTTTTTTCTTGGCTTGACAAAGGCCCTGTGTAGCTGAACTATTGCTAATTTTCTTGTGGGTACCCTGGTGTCAATAAAAATCATTTTTGTGGTGCCCTAAATTTTTGGAGTTTGTGCAATATTTACAACCTAGTGGAGGGGCTCTACCAAGTCGGCACTGGACACGGAGTGGTGCATTGGATACACCTTGTTTTAGGCTGTCCTCTCTGTCGCTCCATGGGGTGAAAAAGTGGCATCATTCTACTGTTGCCCATACTACTGAATATTCGGGCTCCTGAAAAACACAAAGGGAAAAAATGAGTTACTAACCATGGCTAAGATAGGTCTGCTACTCAGACCCATGTCTGCTTCTGAATGATCTT
This sequence comes from Ranitomeya imitator, assembly GCF_032444005.1. Lineage (NCBI taxonomy): Eukaryota > Metazoa > Chordata > Amphibia > Anura > Dendrobatidae > Ranitomeya > Ranitomeya imitator. The sequence continues at coordinate 407,069,362 of NC_091282.1, forward strand.
AAGCTAAACTGAGCAGCTGGGTGTCTGCAGCCCAAGCATAGCCTTTTGGGGAGGAGTCAGGTTTTTCTCCAATGTAGTCTTAGTGTCAGCCTCTAGGTGGCAGCATATAACCCACCGTTCCTGTGTCCCCGAATGAAGCAAGCTAGAAATAACTGCTTTCTTGGCATAACCCATACAAAAGCAAGCTTCTAATCGTAAATAAGTCTGCCACAGTTTTAGATTAACAATTTGCCAATTGGCTAATTAAACTTGTTTGTGTCATACCATGTAACCGAGGCCCAAGTCAGCTGGTGACATGCCCGTATCTCCGTGCTATTGTGCTGCTACAATGCTATAGGTCAGGTTGGATTCTACTGTGTATTTCTGTAGATCATTGAGGGACTTCATTATATGATCTGCTTTATTAACAAAGACCAGTAGGCATGTTCTGGCCAGTAGGCATGTTCTGGCCAGTAGGCATGTTCTGGCCAGTAGGCATGTTCTGGCTATTAAATGGGTTTCCTACTTTTATTTACATATATGCTAAGCGAGGTTTATAGCCTTTTTCCTTATAGCACTGCCCAGGGCCCCCATAGGTCTCCTAGCTATCTCATACTGGTGGGATGGTATCTGCCCACTGCAGCAAATCACTGGCCACAGTGGTGAAAAACACCTTCCTGGGGGACCTGATGACCAGTGCTATAGAGAAGGTATTCATTTTATTGCTGGTCCTTTCTTGATGTATAAAAAGTGGTGGATGTTTAATGCTGCTATTTTTTCTCCCAGTTACATTGAGTAAATCTAAAGGTAATTATGGTGAACTACTGATGGCTGTAATCACTTTTTTCTTCTCTCGTATCTTTAGAATCCAGAAGTCCGATTCCAGCAGCAGCTAGACCAGCTCAGTGCAATGGGATTCCTAAACAGAGAAGCAAATTTACAGGCTTTAATAGCAACTGGAGGAGACATCAATGCAGCTATTGAACGACTACTGGGATCCCAACCATCATAGCGACCCTTCTCAACACAGAAAAAAGTGTAATTTATTTTTGATAATGGCTTTTAAGTCCCGATAAACCACCTGCTTTATTTCAGTTTGACTCCTGGAATTCATTGTCCTTACAAACTAATGTTGGATGAAGTGCAGTAGTTATCTGAACTGTGGGAATCCAAGCTTTTTCATTTGAGCATATTGCATGTATCACAGGCCACCTCTTCCCTATGCTTTATTGCTTGTTATTTTTCTTTTCTTTCTACATTTGTTTTTTCTTTCTTTTTTTTTTTTTTTTTTTTTCAACGCAATTCGTAAACAGGTTTCAACTAACCGTTTCTTAAGTCGAGTCATTTGCTTTAAGTTCCTAGCCTTTGGTAGTAATTTATATAGAATACAATAACTATACAGAAATGAATAAGGTTCTAATTAGTGATACAGAATCGCTTTTTGTGACTTCAGCATGTATTTTTGATAGCCTTACGCTGTCCGATTCATACTGCTTGGTTTTCATTTAGCGTTCTACTTTTCTCTGCCTTCTTTACCCCTCAAACATTTGCATTTTTCAGCAGATAGTCATAACTGCGCACCCACACACCGGATAAAGTAATCCATTATGTTTAGAAAATTGTGAAGTTAGCAAGCATTCAGAAAGAACTGTCAAGGTGAAAGTTACCGTAGCGGCAATATTCCTATGGACAGAGTGTAGATTTTAGTAGAAGCATTGTAGAAGAGAACACACATGTCTTCGACAGCAAGGCCTTTTGTGGTGGCCTCCTTTTTTTTTTTTTTTTTTTTCTTTTCTTTTTTTCCCCCTTTATATTTTTTAAACATTAAAGTCAAAACTTGACCCGCAATCTTGCCAAGTTTGTATTGACACAAGCAGGTAGCACCACAGTCCACTTCTGTTTCTTGTGACTTGATTTCCGGATGCGAGAAAGTGTCATGTGCTCTAATAATTTTTAACCACATTGTACAAACTGATTATCCTGCGTTTTTATTAGTCGTTCTCTCTCCTGTGCACAGGTAATAAATAAATGCCAACAAGCCCGTTTCCTTCTTTTCTTTCATTTCCTGCCTCACTCTATATCTTTTCAGATTTTTTTATTTATTTTTTTGCAGCTTTACAATTTTAGTTAGAGAAGTTTGTTTTACAGAAACTGGAGGAACTTCATCTAGTTCAGTACTAAATACCTTGTTGGTTCCCCTTCACACAGACTGTTATCTTAAAGGGAGTCTGCCACTCCCAAAATGGCAATTAACTCTTTCACGATCTTGGATTTATCCATAAGTCCAGGCTTGGATATATGGATATGCACAGGAGCTGTGCATGCGCGATTACCGCTTGGTAATCAGCTGATATGAGAGCTGACACCCGTCACTCACTGCTTTCACTAACCCCCTAAATCCTGCGATCAATATCGATTGCAGCATTTAGAAGGCAAGCAGACAAGGGGACCCCCTCTTTCCTCTGATCGGCACCCCGTGCAACACTATAGCTGGCGCCGATTGTTGCCATGATGACCCGATTTCGTCATGACAACATCCGGGTCACCAGACTAGCAAGTTGGTTAGATAATGCGCTGTGCATGATCTAGCAAACTTGTGTCGGCGCAGTTACAGCTGCAATCAGAGTTTCTGAAGGTCAAAGTCCCATAATGGGACTAAGTTTAAAAAAAAAAAAAAGTTGCTAAAATATTTAAAGCATAGATCACAAAATAATGAAAAAAAATATTGTACCCATAAATATTTTTAGGGAAAAAAAAAATTACAAAAAAAGTACACGTTTGCTATCGCTGAGTGCAGGGAGGGTGATGACCCGCCCTGTAAAGAATGTCATACTAGTTAACCCCTTGAATGATCACCGTAAAAAAAATAATAATAATAATAATAATTATGCTTTATCATCATACTGCCAAATAAAGAATGGAGTATAGCGTGATCAAAAAGACAAATGTAAATAAAAATGGTATTTCTGAAAATGTCATCTTGCCCAGCAAAAACCAAGCTGTCAGCTCCATCAGTGGAAAAATAAACGTTATAGATCTCAGAATAAAGCGATGCAAAAAACAATTCTATTAAATCGTTTTTGTGTAAAAACGCCAAAACATTAAAAGTGAAAATATAAAAGTATCGCTGTAATCGTACTGACCCTAAGAATAAAGTTGCCTTATCAATTTTACCACATGTGGAACGTCATAAAAAACAAAAATAACTAATGCCTAAATAGCTGGTTTCCAAAAATAGGAATAGGAAACGATCAAAAATTGTCATTTGCCCGAAAATGTTACCAATAAAAACGTCAACTCGTCCTGTAAAAAAAAATAAAAAGAAAAGCTCTCGCATGACTGTCAGATGAATTCTGGAAAAATTCTACCTCTTAAAATATGGCGATGCAAAAACAAAAAAGCATCTTTTAGTGTTTGACGGCGGTCAAACATAAACAATTTTTCACCTGCTGTTGATTTTATTCTGTCTTTCAAAAATTGCAGTAGTGCTTGGCTCACATTTATCCTGTGCTGAGCGCTTACGTGGGAGTCTCCATGTAAATGTCTGAAATAAGTGATTCAGGTGGAACCCCCTGCAGATGATGCCTTTTAATGAGGCAGATGGAAGCACTGTGGATGCCATCTAACCTGTGATCCGGCGGTGTCCGTCTTTTTAGGCCAGCGTCACACTCAGCGTAGGCAAATACGGTCCGTTTTTTACGGCCGTAATACGCGCGTAATATGCAGAAATGTCCAAGAAATAGTGTTCCGTAGGTAATCCGTTGCCAAGGTGTGGTCGCGTATTTTGCGCATGTAATATTGCGTATGTGATCCGTATGCAATCCATAATGCGTATTTCCAGGTCACCACCTGACAGCACACTGGAGGACGTCCTTCTTATCCTTGATGGGACAGGAAACACAACAGGTTAAAAGGACCCTCCACCTACCACCCTTCAGTGTCTTTCCTGTCCCATCATGGATAGGAACGGACGAGAGGATCTACCTTCCCTCCATGAGGCACCCACTGGCTGACACCCGCCCGAGGGTCCCTCTGCCTACCAGTGTAGCGCTGCTCCTGGTATGAGGATCGCTTCTCCCTGCCGGGGGCTCTCGATCCTTACGTCGCGCCCCCTGGTGCGGGCGATCCCAGCGGCGGCCTCTGCTGATGTCGGCGTCTCCATGCGGCCGCTGGGGGAAAGCAAATCCTCGCCGCACCATCCTCTTTCCGGCCGCACGTAACTTCCGGTTTGCAGCTGAGGGGGGCGGGCGGCGTCTGCAACAGGAAGAGAGCGGTGGAGAGCGCGGAAGCGCTGAACAGATGAAGAGAGGAACAGAAATAAAAGGTATGTGCGGGGGCAGTAAGCGATCTCCAGAGCATCATGGAGGACGCAGCTAGAGCAGAGGGGAAGGAGTCCACGGCCTCCTTGTCTGACAAACCATTAAAGAAGCCCGGTAAAAATAAGAAGTGTCCTATCTGTGCAGTTAAGCTGAAGGATACCTGGCAGAAACCCCTATGTGAAGCGTGCACCTGCAGAATTATAGGAGAGGAGCAGGCTTTTATGACAAATATGAGAGCCATGATAAGAGAGGAGGTTCAGACTTCGGTTTCAAGTCTGGTACTCCCTCAAGCTTCACCTTCAGAGAGACCGAGGAAAAGGCCGAGGGTCGATTACTCTTCTGAAGACTCGTCATCTTTTGGGTTGGATGTAGAGGAGGAAGAAGAGAGTAGAGATCCTCCGGAAAAAAGGGAAAAGATATTTGTTCTCCGCTGCAGACTGTCTTGTTCTGTTCAGGATGAGATGTTCGGTGGCTTGCGCTCGCAGACCTCCAAGGTTTTTCCGGTAAACTCCCATATCAGATCCATGATTCTGGAGGAATGGGAGGAAGCGGAGAAAAGACTGACTATCCCTAAAGATTTCAGACTTCGTTTGACGTTTGATCCAGATGAAGTTAAAGAGTGGGTCGATATTCCTAAAATAGACATACCATTGGCTAAAGTGTCCAAAAGGAGTGCAATTCCTTTTGAGGACTCTTCCAATCTAAAAGAACCCATGGATAGGAAAGCAGACGGCCTTTTAAAAAGGGCCTGGGAGAGTTCGTCGGCAGTTATTGGAGCAAATATTGCAGCGACATCAGTGGCTCGCTCCATGGACCTGTGGTTAGATGATCTTCAGGATCAACTAACAGCCAAAACTCCTAGGGAAACTATCCTGAAATGCCTGCCTTTGTTAACCCCTTTACCCCCAAGGGTGGTTTGCACGTTATGGACCGGGCCAATTTTTACAATTCTGACCACTGTCCCTTTATGAGGTTATAACTCTGTAACGCTTCAACGGATCCCGGTGATTCTGACATTTTCTCGTGACATATTGTACTTCATGATAGTGGTAAAATTTCTTTGATATTACCTGCGTTTATTTGTGAAAAAAACGGAAATTTGGCGAAAATTTTGAAAATTTCACAATTTTCCAACTTTGAATTTTTATGCAATTAAATCACAGAGATATGTCACACAAAATACTTAATAAGTAACATTTCCCACATGTCTACTTTACATCAGCACAATTTTGGAACTAAATTTTTTTTTTGTTAGGGAGTTATAAGGGTTAAAAGTCGAAGAAATTTCTCATTTTTCCAACACCATTTTATTTTAGGGACCACATCTCATTTGAAGTCATTTTGAGGGGTCTATATGATAGAAAATACCCAAGTGTGACACCATTCTAAAAACTGCACCACTCAAGGTGCTCAAAACCACATTCAAGACGTTTATTAACCCTTCAGGTGTTTCACAGGAATTTTTGGAATGTTTAAATAAAAATGAACATTTAACTTTTTTTCACAAAAAATTTACTTCAGCTCCAATTTGTTTTATTTTACTAAGGGTAACAGGAGAAAATGGACCCCAAACGTTGTTGTACAATTTGTCCTGAGTACGCTGATACCCCATATGTGGAGGTAAACCACTGTTTGGGCGCATGACAGAGCTCGGAAGAGAAGGAGCGCCATTTGACTTTTCAGTGCAAAATTGATTGGAATTGAGATGGGATGCCATGTTGCGTTTGGAGAGCCCCTGATGTGCCTAAACATTGAAATCCCCCACAAGTGACACCATTTTGGAAAGTAGACCCCCTAAGGAACTTATCGAGAGGTGTGGTTAGCACTTTGACCCACCAAGTGCTTCACAGAAGTTTATAATGCAGAACCATAAAAATAAAAAATAATTTTTCACAAAAATTATCTTTTCGCCCCCAATTTTTTATTTTCCCAATGGTAAGAGAAGAAATTGGACCACAAAAGTTGTTGTACAATTTCTCCTGAGTACGCTGATACCCAATATGTGGGAGCAAACCACTGTTTGGGCGCATGGGAGAGCTCGGAAGGGAAGGAGCGCCGTTTGACTTTTCAATGCAAAATTGACAGGAATTGAGATGGGACGCCATGTTGCGTTTGGAGAGCCACTGATGTGCCTAAACATTGAAAAACCCCCACAAGTGACACCATTTTGGAAAGTAGACCCCCTAAGGAACTTATCTAGATGTGTTGTGAGAACTTTGAGCCCCCAAGTGTTTCACTACAGTTTATAACGCAGAGCCGTGAAAATAAAAAATCCTTTTTTTTCGCACAAAAATTATTTTTTACCCCCCAGTTTTGTATTTTCCCAAGGGTAACAGGAGAAATTGGACCCCAAAAGTTGTTGTCCAATTTGTCCTGAGTACGCTGATACCCCATATGTTGGGGTAAACTCCTGTTTGGGCACATGGGAGAGCTCGGAAGGGAAGGGGCACTGTTTTACTTTTTCAACGCAAAATTGGCTGGAATTGAGATCGGACGCCATGTCGCGTTTGGAGAGCCCCTGATGTGCCTAAACAGTGGAAACCCCCCCAATTATAACTGAAACCCTAATCTAAACACACCCTAACCCTAATCCCAACGGTAACCCTATTCCCAACCGTAAATGTAACCCTAACCCCAACTTTAGCCCCAACCCTAACTGTAGCCTTAACGGGAAAATGGAAATAAATACTTTTTTTTAATTTTTCCCTAACTAAGGGGGTGATGAAGGGAGGTTTGATTTACTTTTATAGGGGATTTTTATGATTGGCAGCCGTCACACACTGAAAGACGCTTTTTATTGCAAAAAATATTTTTGGCGTTACCACATTTTGAGAGCTATAATTTTTCCATATTTGAGTCCACAGAGTCATGTGAGGTCTTGTTTTTTGCGGGACGAGTTGACGTTTTTATTGGTAACATTTTCGGGCACGTGACATTTTTTGGTCGCTTTTTATTCCGATTTTTGTGAGGCAGAATGACCAAAAACCAGCTATTCATTCTTTTGGGGGAGGCGTTTATACCGTTCCGTGTTTGGTAAAATTGATAAAGCAGTTTTTTTCTTTGGGTCAGTACGATTACAGCAATACCTCATTTATATCATTTTTTTATGTTTTTGCGCTTTTATACGATAAAAAATTTTTTCTAAAAAAAATAATTATTTTTGCATCGCTTTATTCTGAGGTCTATAACTTTTTTATTTTTTGGCTGATGTATGGCGGCTCGTTTTTTGCGGGACAAGATGACGTTTTCAGCGGTACGATGGTTATTTATATCTGTCTTTTTGATCGCGTGTTATTCCACTTTTTGTTCGGCGGTATGATAATAAAGCGGTTTTTTGCCTCGTTTTTTTTTTTTTTCTTACGGTGTTTACTGAAGGGGTTAACTAGTGGGACAGTTTTATAGGTTGGGTCGTTACGGACGCGGCGATACTAAATATGTGTACTTTTATTGTTCTGTTTTTTTTTTTTTATTTAGATAAAGAAATGTATTAATGGGAATATTTTTTTTTTCTTTAGGAATTTTTTTTTTATTTTATTTTTTACCCGTGGGAATTTTTTTTTTTTTTAACTTTTTTTACTTTGTCCCAGGGGGGGACATCACAGATCACTGATCTGACAGTTTGCACAGCACTGTCAGATCAGTGATCTGACTTAGAGCACTGCAGGCTTACCCAAGCGCCTGCTCTGAGCAGACACTTGGTAAGCCACCTCCTTCCCTGCAGGACCCGGATGCCGTGGCCATCTTGGATCCGGGCCTGCTACAGGGAGGGTGGTAAGGAGACCCTCGCAGCAACGCGATCACATCACGTTGCTGCGGGGGCGGGTGTCAGGGAAGCCCGCAGGGAGCCCCCTCCCTGCGTGATGCTTCCCTATACCGCACACACGTGACTGCTCCTGGCACATAGCGCCGGATGTCAGCTGCGATAGGCAGCTGACACCCGGCCGCGATTGGCCGTGCTCCTCCCATGAGCGCGGCCGATCGTGCTGGACGTACTGTTCCGTCCTTGGGAATTAGGGCCCACCCCACATAGTAACATAGTAACATAGTTAGTAAGGCCGAAAAAAGACATTTGTCCATCCAGTTCAGCCTATATTCCATCATAATAAATACCCAGATCTACGTCCTTCTACAGAACCTAATAATTGTGTGATACAATATTGTTCTGCTCCAGGAAGACATCCAGGCCTCTCTTGAACCCCTCGACTGAGTTTGCCATCACCACCTCCTCAGGCAAGCAATTCCAGATTCTCACTGCCCTAACAGTAAAGAATCCTCTTCTATGTTGGTGGAAAAACCTTCTCTCCTCCAGACGCAAAGAATGCCCCCTTGTGCCCGTCACCTTCCTTGGTATAAACAGATCCTCAGCGAGATATTTGTATTGTCCCCTTATATACTTATACATGGTTATTAGATCGCCCCTCAGTCGTCTTTTTTCTAGACTAAATAATCCTAATTTCGCTAATCTATCTGGGTATTGTAGTTCTCCCATCCCCTTTATTAATTTTGTTGCCCTCCTTTGTACTCTCTCTAGTTCCATTATATCCTTCCTGAGCACCGGTGCCCAAAACTGGACACAGTACTCCATGTGCGGTCTAACTAGGGATTTGTACAGAGGCAGTATAATGCTCTCATCATGTGTATCCAGACCTCTTTTAATGCACCCCATGATCCTGTTTGCCTTGGCAGCTGCTGCCTGGCACTGGCTGCTCCAGGTAAGTTTATCATTAACTAGGATTCCCAAGTCCTTCTCCCTGTCAGATTTACCCAGTGGTTTCCCGTTCAGTGTGTGTTCACATGGACGGAATAGTACATCCGATGGCAGAAAGGGGTTAAAATTGGCAACCACCTTTTTGGCAGACGCGTCCGCAGAGTCTGTTAGGTTCGCGGCTAGGGGTCAATCCCTATCTAATGCAGCCCAAAGAGCTATCTGGCTCAAAAGCTGGTCGGGTGATATGCATTCCAAGAACAAGTTGTGTTCCATACCCTTTTCCGGGGGCAGGGTCTTCGGACGGGTCCTCGACGATATCTTAGAGAAGGCCGCAGATGTAAAGGAAGGGTTCCCGGAAAAAAAGCCTAAAGTTTCAGCCCTTTCGGAGACCCCGATATAATCAAAAACCCGATTACAGGGGTAAGGGAAAACAGGATAGATGGAGTTACCAGAAAGGAGGGGATAGCAGGCCCGAAACCAAAGACTTGAGCTACTCGGGTTCAGGGTCTAGCTACCGTAGGAAATGACGCCATCAGAGTAGGGGGTTGTCTGGCCGGATTCCTAGAGGGATGGAGGGAAATAACAATGAGTCCTTGGGTTTTACAGGTGGTGTCCCAGGGATACAAAATAGAGTTTACATCTCTTCCTCCCGAAAGGTTGCTGGTGTCCAGCTCCCATCTAAAATCGTCATCCCCCATGTGGTCAGATATACAGGACCTCCTAAAAATGGCGGCAATTGTTCCGATCCCCCCCTCTGGAAGACTACAGGGGTCATTACTCCAATCTCTTTTCGATAACAAAACCATCGGGAGAATCGAGGACAATAATAAATCTAAAGCACCTAAACAATTGGGTCTTATAGAGATTCAAAATGGAGTCAATTCGGTCTACCATCCCTCTGTTAGGAAGGAGTATGGTGATGTGCACTCTAGATTTAAAGAGTGCATATTACCATTTACCCATTCACCTAAATCACCAGAAGTTCCTGCGGTTCGCGGTAAACATGGAAGGAAAGATCTACCATTTTCAATTTCGCTGTCTCCCCTTCGGCCTGGCATCTGCTCCCAGAGTTTTTACAAAACTTATGGTAGAGGTGGTCGCCTTCCTTGAGGAATCGGGATATAATGGTGATTCCTTATTTAGATGACTTTTTAGTAGCGGCAGACTCGGCAGTCCAGCTCAGGATCAACTGTCAATCCCTCATTTCCACACTAGAAAGTCTCAAAGTCACAAACAAGAATGTCCTTCCTACCAGAAGACAGGCTAAAGGGCATAATAAAAAAGGTCCATCACTTTTCCCGAGGCCGAAATACGATCAGAGATGGGATGAAAGTACTGGGATTAATGACGGCCTGCATCCCTTGCGTGAGATGGAGCCAGTTTCATTCTCGGCAACTTCAGCAGGGAGTTCTGAGGAGCTGGAACAGAAAACAGAACTCGCTAAATCAGAGTCTGAATCTTTCTTTTCAGGTCAAAAGATCCCTGGTGTGGTGGACTCTCTCCAGAAACCTCCGGCTGGGGGTACCATGGCTTCAAACCCCGAGTGTGTCGGTCCGACAGATGCAAGTCAGCAAGGTTGGGGAGGTTATGTCCAAGGAAGATATTTTCAGGGTCGCTGGGAAAGAAAAGACAGCAACAAATCATCAAACCACAGAGAACTACATGCGGTTTGGAAGGTCTTAACGGCGGCGCAACATCTTCTGCAGAACAAACATGTAAAAGTCTTTTCAGACAATATGACAACGGTAGCCTTCCTTTGGCATCAAGGGGGCCCAAGACATATGGCATTACAGGATCTGGCGGAACAGATCTTCAGGTGGGCAGAGAAGTCGGTACTGTCAATCTTGGCAGTACATCTGGAGGGTTCCAAGAACCAGTTGGCGGATTTCCTCAGCAGGAAAAGTGTATCCCCTACAGAGTGGGAACTGAACAACGAAGTATTCAGAGATCTTTGTCAGCGTTGGGGGAAGCAGACGGTGGATCTATTTGCTGCAAAGAAAAATGCAAAGGTCAAGACCTTCTACTCCCTAAACCCCTGGGAAAGCCCAGCCGCGATCGATGCCTTCTCACAACCATGGAACCACGGTCTTCTGTATGCGTTTCCTCCTCTGGCAATGATTCCAAGAACACTCAGGAAAATCTGCGAGGACGGGGCCAAAGTCATCCTCATAGCTCCTCACTGGCCGAAACGAAGTTGGTTTCCATTATTAAGGAGACTGTCAGTGGAAAAACCCCTCCTGTTACCAGAAAGAGAGGATCTTCTTCTACAGGGTCCAGTTCTACACCAGAATCCAGGAGCACTTCAGTTGGCGGCCTGGATCCCGAACGGAAGGTCTTGAGGGCAAAAGGTCTTTCAGATGACGTCATTTCTACCCTTCAAGCCAGCAGGAAGCCGGTGACATTAGCTATCTACACAAAAATATGGAAACGATTTTGTGGGTTTTGCGGGGAGATGACAGTTGATGCTGACCATCCAAATATCCCAAAAATTCTTGACTTCTTGCAGTCAGGATTTCAAAAAGGTCTTAGACCAAGTACATTAAGAGTCCAAATAGCGGCCCTGAGTGTATTTTTCGATTCTTCTCTATCTACCCACCCCTGGATTAGTCGATTCTCTAGAGCAGTCCAGAGACTTAAACCATTAATTAGAAGATCAGTCCCGCCGTGGGATCTTAATTTGGTTCTGAATTTTCTATGTGAAAAGTCGTGGGACATAACAGGGGACATAGAAATTAACAAACTCTCCCTTAAAACTGCGTTTTTAGTTGCGATCACGTCGGCAAAAAGATTGGGGGAACTACAGGCTCTATCGGTGCAGAACCCGTATTTAGTAACATAGTAACATAGTTAGTAAGGCCGAAAAAAGACATTTGTCCATCCAGTTCAGCCTATATTCCATCATAATAAATCCCCAGATCTACGTCCTTCTACAGAACCTAATAATTGTATGATACAATATTGTTCTGCTCCAGGAAGACATCCAGGCCTCTCTTGAACCCCTTGACTGAGTTCGCCATCACCACCTCCTCAGGCAAGCAATTCCAGATTCTCACTGCCCTAACAGTAAAGAATCCTCTTCTATGTTGGTGGAAAAACCTTCTCTCCTCCAGACGCAAAGAATGCCCCCTTGTGCCCGTCACCTTCCTTGGTATAAACAGATCCTCAGCGAGATATTTGTATTGTCCCCTTATATACTTATACATGGTTATTAGATCGCCCCTCAGTCGTCTTTTTTCTAGACTAAATAATCCTAATTTCGCTAATCTATCTGGGTATTGTAGTTCTCCCATCCCCTTTATTAATTTTGTTGCCCTCCTTTGTACTCTCTCTAGTTCCATTATATCCTTCATGAGCACCGGTGCCCAAAACTGGACACAGTACTCCATGTGCGGTCTAACTAGGGATTTGTACAGAGGCAGTATAATGCTCTCATCATGTGTATCCAGACCTCTTTTAATGCACCCCATGATCCTGTTTGCCTTGGCAGCTGCTGCCTGGCACTGGCTGCTCCAGGTAAGTTTATCATTAACTAGGATCCCCAAGTCCTTCTCCCTGTCAGATTTACCCAGTGGTTTCCCATTCAGTGTGTAATGGTGATATTGATTCCTTCTTCCCATGTGTATAACCTTACATTTATTATTGTTAAACCTCATCTGCCACCTTTCAGCCCAAGTTTCCAACTTATCCAGATCCATCTGTAGCAGAATACTATCTTCTCTTGTATTAACTGCTTTACATAGTTTTGTATCATCTGCAAATATCGATATTTTACTGTGTAAACCTTCTACCAGATCATTAATGAATATGTTGAAGAGAACAGGTCCCAATACTGACCCCTGCGGTACCCCACTGGTCACAGCGACCCAGTTAGAGACTATACCATTTATAACCACCCTCTGCTTTCTATCACTAAGCCAGTTACTAACCCATTTACACACATTTTCCCCCAGACCAAGCATTCTCATTTTGTGTACCAACCTCTTGTGCGGCACGGTATCAAATGCTTTGGAAAAATCGAGATATACCACGTCCAATGACTCACCGTGGTCCAGCCTATAGCTTACCTCTTCATAAAAACTGATTAGATTGGTTTGACAGGAGCGATTTCTCATAAACCCATGCTGATATGGAGTTAAACAGTTATTCTCATTGAGATAATCCAGAATAACATCCCTCAGAAACCCTTCAAATATTTTACCAACAATAGAGGTTAGACTTACTGGCCTATAATTTCCAGGTTCACTTTTAGAGCCCTTTTTGAATATTGGCACCACATTTGCTATGCGCCAGTCCTGCGGAACAGATCCTGTCGCTATAGAGTCCCTAAAAATAAGAAATAATGGTTTATCTATTACATTACTTAGTTCCCTTAGTACTCGTGGGTGTATGCCATCCGGACCCGGAGATTTATCTATTTTAATCTTATTTAGCCGATTTCGCACCTCTTCTTGGGTTAGATTGGTGACCCTTAATATAGGGTTTTCATTGTTTCTTGGGATTTCACCTAGCATTTCATTTTCCACCGTGAATACCGTGGAGAAGAAGGTGTTTAATATGTTAGCTTTTTCCTCGTCATCTACAACCATTCTTTCCTCACTATTTTTTAAGGGGCCTACATTTTCAGTTTTTATTCTTTTACTATTGATATAGTTGAAGAACAGTTTGGGATTAGTTTTACTCTCCTTAGCAATGTGCTTCTCTGTTTCCTTTTTGGCAGCTTTAATTAGTTTTTTAGATAAAGTATTTTTCTCCCTATAGTTTTTTAGAGCTTCAATGGTGCCATCCTGCTTTAGTAGTGCAAATGCTTTCTTTTTACTGTTAATTGCCTGTCTTACTTCTTTGTTTAGCCACATTGGGTTTTTCCTATTTCTAGTCCTTTTATTCCCACAAGGTATAAACCGCTTACACTGCCTATTTAGGATGTTCTTAAACATTTCCCATTTATTATCTGTATTCTTATTTCTGAGGATATTGTCCCAGTCTACCAGATTAAGGGCATCTCTAAGCTGGTCAAACTTTGCCTTCCTAAAGTTCAGTGTTTTTGTGACTCCCTGACAAGTCCCCCTAGTGAAAGACAGGTGAAACTGTACAATATTGTGGTCGCTATTTCCTAGATGCCCAACCACCTGCAGATTTGTTATTCTGTCAGGTCTATTAGATAGTATTAGGTCTAAAAGTGCTGCTCCTCTGGTTGGATTCTGCACCAATTGTGAAAGATAATTTTTCTTGGTTATTTAGCAGAAACCTGTTGCCTTTATGGGTTTCACAGGTTTCTGTTTCCCAGTTAATATCCGGGTAGTTAAAGTCCCCCATAACCAGGACCTCATTATGGGTTGCAGCTTCATCTATCTGCTTTAGAAGTAGACTTTCCATGGTTTCTGTTATATTTGGGGGTTTGTAACAGACCCCAATGAGAATTTTGTTACCATTTTTCCCTCCATGAATTTCGACCCATATGGACTCGACATCCTCATTTCCTTCGCTAATATCCTCCCTTAAAGTGGACTTTAGACAAGACTTTACATAGAGACAAACCCCTCCTCCTCTCCGATTTTTACGATCCTTTCTAAACAGACTGTAACCCTGTAAGTTAACTGCCCAGTCATAGCTTTCATCTAACCATGTCTCGGTTATTCCCACTATGTCAAAGTTACCTGTAGATATTTCTGCTTCTAGTTCTTCCATCTTGTTTGTCAGGCTTCTGGCGTTTGCGAGCATGCAGTTTAGAGGATTTTGTTTTGTTCCAATCTCCTCGCTGTGGATTGTTTTAGAAATGTTCTTACCTCCCATCTGAGTATGTTTTCCTGGGTCTTCTTTGTTCAAGTCTAATGTTTTTCTTCCCGTCCCCTCTTCTTCTAGTTTAACGCCCTCCTGATGAGTGTAGCGAGTCTTCTGGCGAATGTGTGTTTTCCAGGTTTGTTGAGGTGTAGTCCATCTCTGGCGAGGAGTCCATCGTACCAGTAATTCACACCGTGGTCCAGGAATCCGAATCCTTGTTGTCTGCACCATCGTCTTAGCCAGTTGTTTGCATCAAGGATCCTGTTCCATCTCCTGGTGCCATGCCCGTCTACTGGAAGGATAGAAGAAAAAACTACCTGTGCATCCAGTTCCTTTACTTTCTTCCCCAACTCTTCAAAGTCTTTGCAGATTGTCGGTAGGTCTTTCCTTGCCGTGTCATTGGTGCCAACATGTATCAGAAGAAATGGTTGGACGTCCTTGGAGCTGAAGAGCTTTGGTATCCTATCGGTCACATCCTTGATCATCGCACCTGGAAGGCAGCATACTTCTCTTGCAGTTATGTCCGGTCTGCAGATGGCTGCTTCTGTGCCTCTCAGTAGTGAGTCTCCCACCACCACCACTCTTCGTTGCTTCTTGGCTGTACTTTTTGCTGTCACTTGTTGCTGTGTGCCCTTTTCTTTTTTGCTTGCTGGTATTGCTTCATCCTTAGGTGTGCCATCTTCATCCTCTACAAAGATTTGATATCGGTTCTTCAGTTGTGTGGTTGGTGATTTCTCCATGGTCTTCTTGCTTCTTTTGGTCACATGCTTCCACTCATCTGCTTTTGGAGGTTCTCTGACACTTTTTTCACCTTCTGTGACCAGTAGAGATGCTTCTGTTCTGTCTAGAAAGTCTTCATTCTCTTTGATGAGTTTCAAAGTTGCTATTCTTTCTTCCAGACCCCGCACCTTTTCTTCTAAAAGGGCCACTAAAAAACTATAGGGAGAAAAATACTTTATCTAAAAAACTAATTAAAGCTGCCAAAAAGGAAACAGAGAAGCACATTGCTAAGGAGAGTAAAACGAATCCCAAACTGTTCTTCAACTATATCAATAGTAAAAGAATAAAAACTGAAAATGTAGGCCCCTTAAAAAATAGTGAGGAAAGAATGGTTGTAGATGACGAGGAAAAAGCTAACATATTAAACACCTTCTTCTCCACGGTATTCACGGTGGAAAATGAAATGCTAGGTGAAATCCCAAGAAACAATGAAAACCCTATATTAAGGGTCACCAATCTAACCCAAGAAGAGGTGCGAAACCGGCTAAATAAGATTAAAATAGATAAATCTCCGGGTCCGGATGGCATACACCCACGAGTACTAAGAGAACTAAGTAATGTAATAGATAAACCATTATTTCTTATTTTTAGTGACTCTATAGCGACAGGGTCTGTTCCGCAGGACTGGCGCATAGCAAATGTGGTGCCAATATTCAAAAAGGGCTCTAAAAGTGAACCTGGAAATTATAGGCCAGTAAGTCTAACCTCTATTGTTGGTAAAATATTTGAAGGGTTTCTGAGGGATGTTATTCTGGATTATCTCAATGAGAATAACTGTTTAACTCCATATCAGCATGGGTTTATGAGAAATCGCTCCTGTCAAACCAATCTAATCAGTTTTTATGAAGAGGTAAGCTATAGACTGGACCACGGTGAGTCATTGGACGTGGTATATCTCGATTTTTCCAAAGCGTTTGATACCGTGCCGCACAAGAGGTTGGTACACAAAATGAGAATGCTTGGTCTGGGGGAAAATGTGTGTAAATGGGTTAGTAACTGGCTTAGTGATAGAAAGCAGAGGGTGGTTATAAATGGTATAGTCTCTAACTGGGTCGCTGTGACCAGTGGGGTACCGCAGGGGTCAGTATTGGGACCTGTTCTCTTCAACATATTCATTAATGATCTGGTAGAAGGTTTACACAGTAAAATATCGATATTTGCAGATGATACAAAACTATGTAAAGCAGTTAATACAAGAGAAGATAGTATTCTGCTACAGATGGATCTGGATAAGTTGGAAACTTGGGCTGAAAGGTGGCAGATGAGGTTTAACAATGATAAATGTAAGGTTATACACATGGGAAGAGGGAATCAATATCACCATTACACACTGAACGGGAAACCACTGGGTAAATCTGACAGGGAGAAGGACTTGGGGATCCTAGTTAATGATAAACTTACCTGGAGCAGCCAGTGCCAGGCAGCAGCTGCCAAGGCAAACAGGATCATGGGGTGCTTTAAAAGAGGTCTGGATACACATGATGAGAGCATTATACTGCCTCTGTACAAATCCCTAGTTAGACCGCACATGGAGTACTGTGTCCAGTTTTGGGCACCGGTGCTCAGGAAGGATATAATGGAACTAGAGAGAGTACAAAGCAGGGCAACAAAATTAATAAAGGGGATGGGAGAACTACAATACCCAGATAGATTAGCGAAATTAGGATTATTTAGTCTAGAAAAAAGACGACTGAGGGGCGATCTAATAACCATGTATAAGTATATAAGGGGACAATACAAATATCTCGCTGAGGATCTGTTTATACCAAGGAAGGTGACGGGCACAAGGGGGCATTCTTTGCGTCTGGAGGAGAGAAGGTTTTTCCACCAACATAGAAGAGGATTCTTTACTGTTAGGGCAGTGAGAATCTGGAATTGCTTGCCTGAGGAGGTGGTGATGGCGAACTCAGTCGAGGGGTTCAAGAGAGGCCTGGATGTCTTTCTGGAGCAGAACAATATTGTATCATACAATTATTAGGTTCTGTAGAAGGACGTAGATCTGGGTATTTATTATGATGGAATATAGGCTGAACTGGATGGACAAATGTCTTTTTTCGGCCTTACTAACTATGTTACTATGTTACTATGTTACTAGTCTACAGTTCTGACAGGTGAAATTTGATTCTTCTTCTGGTCGGTCTGTGAACATGTAGCACATGCTGCAGCTCACCATGTAGGTTGTCACCTCTACCATGTTGCTCCTAGATCCTGCTGACTTGCTGTGTGTTTTCCTTCTTGTGTAATCTACTCAGCCAAGCTCTCTTGCAATAATATCCTACAGGCAAAAATTCGGCGCGCGGTTTGGTGATGCTTTCCAAGCAGCTGGTCCCGGCTGTACCCAACGATCTTCTAGCTTAGGGAGACGTCGCTTTTTCCCAGAAGGCACCTGGAATATGCAAATTAGCCTCCTCAAGCTTGAATCCCTGGTTTGGTGATGCTTTCCAAGCAGCTGGTCCCGGCTGTACCCAACGATCTTCTAGCTTAGGGAGACGTCGCTTTTTCCCAGAAGGCACCTGGAATATGCAAATTAGCCTCCTCAAGCTTGAATCCCTGGTTTGGTGATGCTTTCCAAGCAGCTGGTCCCGGCTGTACCCAACGATCTTCTAGCTTAGGGAGACGTCGCTTTTTCCCAGAAGGCACCTGGAATATGCAAATTAGCCTCCTCAAGCTTGAATCCCTGGTTTGGTGATGCTTTCCAAGCAGCTGGTCCCGGCTGTACCCAACGATCTTCTAGCTTAGGGAGACGTCGCTTTTTCCCAGAAGGCACCTGGAATATGCAAATTAGCCTCCTCAAGCTTGAATCCCTGGTTTGCTGATGCTTTCCAAGCAGCTGGTCCCGGCTGTACCCAACGATCTTCTAGCTTAGGGAGACGTCGCTTTTTCCCGGAAGGCACCTGGAATATGCAAATTAGCCTCCTCAAGCTTGAATCCCTGGTTTGCTGATGCTTTCCAAGCAGCTGGTCCCGGCTGTACCCAACGATCTTCTAGCTTAGGGAGACGTCGCTTTTTCCCAGAAGGCACCTGGAATATGCAAATTAGCCTCCTCAAGCTTGAATCCCTGGTTTGCTGATGCTTTCCAAGCAGCTGGTCCCGGCTGTACCCAACGATCTTCTAGCTTAGGGAGACGTCGCTTTTTCCCAGAAGGCACCTGGAATATGCAAATTAGCCTCCTCAAGCTTGAATCCCTGGTTTGCTGATGCTTTCCAAGCAGCTGGTCCCGGCTGTACCCAACGATCTTCTAGCTTAGGGAGACGTCGCTTTTTCCCAGAAGGCACCTGGAATATGCAAATTAGCCTCCTCAAGCTTGAATCCCTGGTTTGCTGATGCTTTCCAAGCAGCTGGTCCCGGCTGTACCCAACGATCTTCTAGCTTAGGGAGACGTCGCTTTTTCCCAGAAGGCACCTGGAATATGCAAATTAGCCTCCTCAAGCTTGAATCCCTGGTTTGCTGATGCTTTCCAAGCAGCTGGTCCCGGCTGTACCCAACGATCTTCTAGCTTAGGGAGACGTCGCTTTTTCCCAGAAGGCACCTGGAATATGCAAATTAGCCTCCTCAAGCTTGAATCCCTGGTTTGCTGATGCTTTCCAAGCAGCTGGTCCCGGCTGTACCCAACGATCTTCTAGCTTAGGGAGACGTCGCTTTTTCCCAGAAGGCACCTGGAATATGCAAATTAGCCTCCTCAAGCTTGAATCCCTGGTTTGCTGATGCTTTCCAAGCAGCTGGTCCCGGCTGTACCCAACGATCTTCTAGCTTAGGGAGACGTCGCTTTTTCCCAGAAGGCACCTGGAATATGCAAATTAGCCTCCTCAAGCTTGAATCCCTGGTTTGCTGATGCTTTCCAAGCAGCTGGTCCCGGCTGTACCCAACGATCTTCTAGCTTAGGGAGACGTCGCTTTTTCCCAGAAGGCACCTGGAATATGCAAATTAGCCTCCTCAAGCTTGAATCCCTGGTTTGCTGATGCTTTCCAAGCAGCTGGTCCCGGCTGTACCCAACGATCTTCTAGCTTAGGGAGACGTCGCTTTTTCCCAGAAGGCACCTGGAATATGCAAATTAGCCTCCTCAAGCTTGAATCCCTGGTTTGCTGATGCTTTCCAAGCAGCTGGTCCCGGCTGTACCCAACGATCTTCTAGCTTAGGGAGACGTCGCTTTTTCCCAGAAGGCACCTGGAATATGCAAATTAGCCTCCTCAAGCTTGAATCCCTGGTTTGCTGATGCTTTCCAAGCAGCTGGTCCCGGCTGTACCCAACGATCTTCTAGCTTAGGGAGACGTCGCTTTTTCCCAGAAGGCACCTGGAATATGCAAATTAGCCTCCTCAAGCTTGAATCCCTGGTTTGCTGATGCTTTCCAAGCAGCTGGTCCCGGCTGTACCCAACGATCTTCTAGCTTAGGGAGACGTCGCTTTTTCCCAGAAGGCACCTGGAATATGCAAATTAGCCTCCTCAAGCTTGAATCCCTGGTTTGCTGATGCTTTCCAAGCAGCTGGTCCCGGCTGTACCCAACGATCTTCTAGCTTAGGGAGACGTCGCTTTTTCCCAGAAGGCACCTGGAATATGCAAATTAGCCTCCTCAAGCTTGAATCCCTGGTTTGCTGATGCTTTCCAAGCAGCTGGTCCCGGCTGTACCCAACGATCTTCTAGCTTAGGGAGACGTCGCTTTTTCCCAGAAGGCACCTGGAATATGCAAATTAGCCTCCTCAAGCTTGAATCCCTGGTTTGCTGATGCTTTCCAAGCAGCTGGTCCCGGCTGTACCCAACGATCTTCTAGCTTAGGGAGACGTCGCTTTTTCCCAGAAGGCACCTGGAATATGCAAATTAGCCTCCTCAAGCTTGAATCCCTGGTTTGCTGATGCTTTCCAAGCAGCTGGTCCCGGCTGTACCCAACGATCTTCTAGCTTAGGGAGACGTCGCTTTTTCCCAGAAGGCACCTGGAATATGCAAATTAGCCTCCTCAAGCTTGAATCCCTGGTTTGCTGATGCTTTCCAAGCAGCTGGTCCCGGCTGTACCCAACGATCTTCTAGCTTAGGGAGACGTCGCTTTTTCCCAGAAGGCACCTGGAATATGCAAATTGGCCTCCTCAAGCTTGAATCCCTGGTTTGCTGATGCTTTCCAAGCAGCTGGTCCCGGCTGTACCCAACGATCTTCTAGCTTAGGGAGACGTCGCTTTTTCCCAGAAGGCACCTGGAATATGCAAATTGGCCTCCTCAAGCTTGAATCCCTGGTTTGCTGATGCTTTCCAAGCAGCTGGTCCCGGCTGTACCCAACGATCTTCTAGCTTAGGGAGACGTCGCTTTTTCCCAGAAGGCACCTGGAATATGCAAATTGGCCTCCTCAAGCTTGAATCCCTGGTTTGCTGATGCTTTCCAAGCAGCTGGTCCCGGCTGTACCCAACGATCTTCTAGCTTAGGGAGACGTCGCTTTTTCCCAGAAGGCACCTGGAATATGCAAATTGGCCTCCTCAAGCTTGAATCCCTGGTTTGCTGATGCTTTCCAAGCAGCTGGTCCCGGCTGTACCCAACGATCTTCTAGCTTAGGGAGACGTCGCTTTTTCCCAGAAGGCACCTGGAATATGCAAATTGGCCTCCTCAAGCTTGAATCCCTGGTTTGCTGATGCTTTCCAAGCAGCTGGTCCCGGCTGTACCCAACGATCTTCTAGCTTAGGGAGACGTCGCTTTTTCCAAGAAGGCACCTGGAATATGCAAATTGGCCTCCTCAAGCTTGAATCCCTGGTTTGCTGATGCTTTCCAAGCAGCTGGTCCCGGCTGTACCCAACGATCTTCTAGCTTAGGGAGACGTCGCTTTTTCCCAGAAGGCACCTGGAATATGCAAATTGGCCTCCTCAAGCTTGAATCCCTGGTTTGCTGATGCTTTCCAAGCAGCTGGTCCCGGCTGTACCCAACGATCTTCTAGCTTAGGGAGACGTCGCTTTTTCCCAGAAGGCACCTGGAATATGCAAATTGGCCTCCTCAAGCTTGAATCCCTGGTTTGCTGATGCTTTCCAAGCAGCTGGTCCCGGCTGTACCCAACGATCTTCTAGCTTAGGGAGACGTCGCTTTTTCCCAGAAGGCACCTGGAATATGCAAATTGGCCTCCTCAAGCTTGAATCCCTGGTTTGCTGATGCTTTCCAAGCAGCTGGTCCCGGCTGTACCCAACGATCTTCTAGCTTAGGGAGACGTCGCTTTTTCCCAGAAGGCACCTGGAATATGCAAATTGGCCTCCTCAAGCTTGAATCCCTGGTTTGCTGATGCTTTCCAAGCAGCTGGTCCCGGCTGTACCCAACGATCTTCTAGCTTAGGGAGACGTCGCTTTTTCCCAGAAGGCACCTGGAATATGCAAATTGGCCTCCTCAAGCTTGAATCCCTGGTTTGGTGATGCTTTCCAAGCAGCTGGTCCCGGCTGTACCCAACGATCTTCTAGCTTAGGGAGACGTCGCTTTTTCCCAGAAGGCACCTGGAATATGCAAATTGGCCTCCTCAAGCTTGAATCCCTGGTTTGGTGATGCTTTCCAAGCAGCTGGTCCCGGCTGTACCCAACGATCTTCTAGCTTAGGGAGACGTCGCTTTTTCCCAGAAGGCACCTGGAATATGCAAATTGGCCTCCTCAAGCTTGAATCCCTGGTTTGGTGATGCTTTCCAAGCAGCTGGTCCCGGCTGTACCCAACGATCTTCTAGCTTAGGGAGACGTCGCTTTTTCCCAGAAGGCACCTGGAATATGCAAATTGGCCTCCTCAAGCTTGAATCCCTGGTTTGGTGATGCTTTCCAAGCAGCTGGTCCCGGCTGTACCCAACGATCTTCTAGCTTAGGGAGACGTCGCTTTTTCCCAGAAGGCACCTGGAATATGCAAATTGGCCTCCTCAAGCTTGAATCCCTGGTTTGGTGATGCTTTCCAAGCAGCTGGTCCCGGCTGTACCCAACGATCTTCTAGCTTAGGGAGACGTCGCTTTTTCCCAGAAGGCACCTGGAATATGCAAATTGGCCTCCTCAAGCTTGAATCCCTGGTTTGGTGATGCTTTCCAAGCAGCTGGTCCCGGCTGTACCCAACGATCTTCTAGCTTAGGGAGACGTCGCTTTTTCCCAGAAGGCACCTGGAATATGCAAATTGGCCTCCTCAAGCTTGAATCCCTGGTTTGGTGATGCTTTCCAAGCAGCTGGTCCCGGCTGTACCCAACGATCTTCTAGCTTAGGGAGACGTCGCTTTTTCCCAGAAGGCACCTGGAATATGCAAATTGGCCTCCTCAAGCTTGAATCCCTGGTTTGGTGATGCTTTCCAAGCAGCTGGTCCCGGCTGTACCCAACGATCTTCTAGCTTAGGGAGACGTCGCTTTTTCCCAGAAGGCACCTGGAATATGCAAATTGGCCTCCTCAAGCTTGAATCCCTGGTTTGGTGATGCTTTCCAAGCAGCTGGTCCCGGCTGTACCCAACGATCTTCTAGCTTAGGGAGACGTCGCTTTTTCCCAGAAGGCACCTGGAATATGCAAATTGGCCTCCTCAAGCTTGAATCCCTGGTTTGGTGATGCTTTCCAAGCAGCTGGTCCCGGCTGTACCCAACGATCTTCTAGCTTAGGGAGACGTCGCTTTTTCCCAGAAGGCACCTGGAATATGCAAATTGGCCTCCTCAAGCTTGAATCCCTGGTTTGGTGATGCTTTCCAAGCAGCTGGTCCCGGCTGTACCCAACGATCTTCTAGCTTAGGGAGACGTCGCTTTTTCCCAGAAGGCACCTGGAATATGCAAATTGGCCTCCTCAAGCTTGAATCCCTGGTTTGGTGATGCTTTCCAAGCAGCTGGTCCCGGCTGTACCCAACGATCTTCTAGCTTAGGGAGACGTCGCTTTTTCCCAGAAGGCACCTGGAATATGCAAATTGGCCTCCTCAAGCTTGAATCCCTGGTTTGGTGATGCTTTCCAAGCAGCTGGTCCCGGCTGTACCCAACGATCTTCTAGCTTAGGGAGACGTCGCTTTTTCCCAGAAGGCACCTGGAATATGCAAATTGGCCTCCTCAAGCTTGAATCCCTGGTTTGGTGATGCTTTCCAAGCAGCTGGTCCCGGCTGTACCCAACGATCTTCTAGCTTAGGGAGACGTCGCTTTTTCCCAGAAGGCACCTGGAATATGCAAATTGGCCTCCTCAAGCTTGAATCCCTGGTTTGGTGATGCTTTCCAAGCAGCTGGTCCCGGCTGTACCCAACGATCTTCTAGCTTAGGGAGACGTCGCTTTTTCCCAGAAGGCACCTGGAATATGCAAATTGGCCTCCTCAAGCTTGAATCCCTGGTTTGGTGATGCTTTCCAAGCAGCTGGTCCCGGCTGTACCCAACGATCTTCTAGCTTAGGGAGACGTCGCTTTTTCCCAGAAGGCACCTGGAATATGCAAATTAGCCCCCTCAAGCTTGAATCCCTGGTTTGGTGATGCTTTCCAAGCAGCTGGTCCCGGCTGTACCCAACGATCTTCTAGCTTAGGGAGACGTCGCTTTTTCCCAGAAGGCACCTGGAATATGCAAATTAGCCCCCTCAAGCTTGAATCCCTGGTTTGGTGATGCTTTCCAAGCAGCTGGTCCCGGCTGTACCCAACGATCTTCTAGCTTAGGGAGACGTCGCTTTTTCCCAGAAGGCACCTGGAATATGCAAATTAGCCCCCTCAAGCTTGAATCCCTGGTTTGGTGATGCTTTCCAAGCAGCTGGTCCCGGCTGTACCCAACGATCTTCTAGCTTAGGGAGACGTCGCTTTTTCCCAGAAGGCACCTGGAATATGCAAATTAGCCCCCTCAAGCTTGAATCCCTGGTTTGGTGATGCTTTCCAAGCAGCTGGTCCCGGCTGTACCCAACGATCTTCTAGCTTAGGGAGACGTCGCTTTTTCCCAGAAGGCACCTGGAATATGCAAATTAGCCCCCTCAAGCTTGAATCCCTGGTTTGGTGATGCTTTCCAAGCAGCTGGTCCCGGCTGTACCCAACGATCTTCTAGCTTAGGGAGACGTCGCTTTTTCCCAGAAGGCACCTGGAATATGCAAATTAGCCCCCTCAAGCTTGAATCCCTGGTTTGGTGATGCTTTCCAAGCAGCTGGTCCCGGCTGTACCCAACGATCTTCTAGCTTAGGGAGACGTCGCTTTTTCCCAGAAGGCACCTGGAATATGCAAATTAGCCCCCTCAAGCTTGAATCCCTGGTTTGGTGATGCTTTCCAAGCAGCTGGTCCCGGCTGTACCCAACGATCTTCTAGCTTAGGGAGACGTCGCTTTTTCCCAGAAGGCACCTGGAATATGCAAATTAGCCCCCTCAAGCTTGAATCCCTGGTTTGGTGATGCTTTCCAAGCAGCTGGTCCCGGCTGTACCCAACGATCTTCTAGCTTAGGGAGACGTCGCTTTTTCCCAGAAGGCACCTGGAATATGCAAATTAGCCCCCTCAAGCTTGAATCCCTGGTTTGGTGATGCTTTCCAAGCAGCTGGTCCCGGCTGTACCCAACGATCTTCTAGCTTAGGGAGACGTCGCTTTTTCCCAGAAGGCACCTGGAATATGCAAATTAGCCCCCTCAAGCTTGAATCCCTGGTTTGGTGATGCTTTCCAAGCAGCTGGTCCCGGCTGTACCCAACGATCTTCTAGCTTAGGGAGACGTCGCTTTTTCCCAGAAGGCACCTGGAATATGCAAATTAGCCCCCTCAAGCTTGAATCCCTGGTTTGGTGATGCTTTCCAAGCAGCTGGTCCCGGCTGTACCCAACGATCTTCTAGCTTAGGGAGACGTCGCTTTTTCCCAGAAGGCACCTGGAATATGCAAATTAGCCCCCTCAAGCTTGAATCCCTGGTTTGGTGATGCTTTCCAAGCAGCTGGTCCCGGCTGTACCCAACGATCTTCTAGCTTAGGGAGACGTCGCTTTTTCCCAGAAGGCACCTGGAATATGCAAATTAGCCCCCTCAAGCTTGAATCCCTGGTTTGGTGATGCTTTCCAAGCAGCTGGTCCCGGCTGTACCCAACGATCTTCTAGCTTAGGGAGACGTCGCTTTTTCCCAGAAGGCACCTGGAATATGCAAATTAGCCCCCTCAAGCTTGAATCCCTGGTTTGGTGATGCTTTCCAAGCAGCTGGTCCCGGCTGTACCCAACGATCTTCTAGCTTAGGGAGACGTCGCTTTTTCCCAGAAGGCACCTGGAATATGCAAATTAGCCCCCTCAAGCTTGAATCCCTGGTTTGGTGATGCTTTCCAAGCAGCTGGTCCCGGCTGTACCCAACGATCTTCTAGCTTAGGGAGACGTCGCTTTTTCCCAGAAGGCACCTGGAATATGCAAATTAGCCCCCTCAAGCTTGAATCCCTGGTTTGGTGATGCTTTCCAAGCAGCTGGTCCCGGCTGTACCCAACGATCTTCTAGCTTAGGGAGACGTCGCTTTTTCCCAGAAGGCACCTGGAATATGCAAATTAGCCCCCTCAAGCTTGAATCCCTGGTTTGGTGATGCTGTCCAAGCAGCTGGTCCCGGCTGTACCCAACGATCTTCTAGCTTAGGGAGACGTCGCTTTTTCCCAGAAGGCACCTGGAATATGCAAATTAGCCCCCTCAAGCTTGAATCCCTGGTTTGGTGATGCTGTCCAAGCAGCTGGTCCCGGCTGTACCCAACGATCTTCTAGCTTAGGGAGACGTCGCTTTTTCCCAGAAGGCACCTGGAATATGCAAATTAGCCCCCTCAAGCTTGAATCCCTGGTTTGGTGATGCTGTCCAAGCAGCTGGTCCCGGCTGTACCCAACGATCTTCTAGCTTAGGGAGACGTCGCTTTTTCCCAGAAGGCACCTGGAATATGCAAATTAGCCCCCTCAAGCTTGAATCCCTGGTTTGGTGATGCTGTCCAAGCAGCTGGTCCCGGCTGTACCCAACGATCTTCTAGCTTAGGGAGACGTCGCTTTTTCCCAGAAGGCACCTGGAATATGCAAATTAGCCCCCTCAAGCTTGAATCCCTGGTTTGGTGATGCTGTCCAAGCAGCTGGTCCCGGCTGTACCCAACGATCTTCTAGCTTAGGGAGACGTCGCTTTTTCCCAGAAGGCACCTGGAATATGCAAATTAGCCCCCTCAAGCTTGAATCCCTGGTTTGGTGATGCTGTCCAAGCAGCTGGTCCCGGCTGTACCCAACGATCTTCTAGCTTAGGGAGACGTCGCTTTTTCCCAGAAGGCACCTGGAATATGCAAATTAGCCCCCTCAAGCTTGAATCCCTGGTTTGGTGATGCTTTCCAAGCAGCTGGTCCCGGCTGTACCCAACGATCTTCTAGCTTAGGGAGACGTCGCTTTTTCCCAGAAGGCACCTGGAATATGCAAATTAGCCCCCTCAAGCTTGAATCCCTGGTTTGGTGATGCTTTCCAAGCAGCTGGTCCCGGCTGTACCCAACGATCTTCTAGCTTAGGGAGACGTCGCTTTTTCCCAGAAGGCACCTGGAATATGCAAATTAGCCCCCTCAAGCTTGAATCCCTGGTTTGGTGATGCTTTCCAAGCAGCTGGTCCCGGCTGTACCCAACGATCTTCTAGCTTAGGGAGACGTCGCTTTTTCCCAGAAGGCACCTGGAATATGCAAATTAGCCCCCTCAAGCTTGAATCCCTGGTTTGGTGATGCTTTCCAAGCAGCTGGTCCCGGCTGTACCCAACGATCTTCTAGCTTAGGGAGACGTCGCTTTTTCCCAGAAGGCACCTGGAATATGCAAATTAGCCCCCTCAAGCTTGAATCCCTGGTTTGGTGATGCTTTCCAAGCAGCTGGTCCCGGCTGTACCCAACGATCTTCTAGCTTAGGGAGACGTCGCTTTTTCCCAGAAGGCACCTGGAATATGCAAATTAGCCCCCTCAAGCTTGAATCCCTGGTTTGGTGATGCTTTCCAAGCAGCTGGTCCCGGCTGTACCCAACGATCTTCTAGCTTAGGGAGACGTCGCTTTTTCCCAGAAGGCACCTGGAATATGCAAATTAGCCCCCTCAAGCTTGAATCCCTGGTTTGGTGATGCTTTCCAAGCAGCTGGTCCCGGCTGTACCCAACGATCTTCTAGCTTAGGGAGACGTCGCTTTTTCCCAGAAGGCACCTGGAATATGCAAATTAGCCCCCTCAAGCTTGAATCCCTGGTTTGGTGATGCTTTCCAAGCAGCTGGTCCCGGCTGTACCCAACGATCTTCTAGCTTAGGGAGACGTCGCTTTTTCCCAGAAGGCACCTGGAATATGCAAATTAGCCCCCTCAAGCTTGAATCCCTGGTTTGGTGATGCTTTCCAAGCAGCTGGTCCCGGCTGTACCCAACGATCTTCTAGCTTAGGGAGACGTCGCTTTTTCCCAGAAGGCACCTGGAATATGCAAATTAGCCCCCTCAAGCTTGAATCCCTGGTTTGGTGATGCTTTCCAAGCAGCTGGTCCCGGCTGTACCCAACGATCTTCTAGCTTAGGGAGACGTCGCTTTTTCCCAGAAGGCACCTGGAATATGCAAATTAGCCCCCTCAAGCTTGAATCCCTGGTTTGGTGATGCTTTCCAAGCAGCTGGTCCCGGCTGTACCCAACGATCTTCTAGCTTAGGGAGACGTCGCTTTTTCCCAGAAGGCACCTGGAATATGCAAATTAGCCCCCTCAAGCTTGAATCCCTGGTTTGGTGATGCTTTCCAAGCAGCTGGTCCCGGCTGTACCCAACGATCTTCTAGCTTAGGGAGACGTCGCTTTTTCCCAGAAGGCACCTGGAATATGCAAATTAGCCCCCTCAAGCTTGAATCCCTGGTTTGGTGATGCTTTCCAAGCAGCTGGTCCCGGCTGTACCCAACGATCTTCTAGCTTAGGGAGACGTCGCTTTTTCCCAGAAGGCACCTGGAATATGCAAATTAGCCCCCTCAAGCTTGAATCCCTGGTTTGGTGATGCTTTCCAAGCAGCTGGTCCCGGCTGTACCCAACGATCTTCTAGCTTAGGGAGACGTCGCTTTTTCCCAGAAGGCACCTGGAATATGCAAATTAGCCCCCTCAAGCTTGAATCCCTGGTTTGGTGATGCTTTCCAAGCAGCTGGTCCCGGCTGTACCCAACGATCTTCTAGCTTAGGGAGACGTCGCTTTTTCCCAGAAGGCACCTGGAATATGCAAATTAGCCCCCTCAAGCTTGAATCCCTGGTTTGGTGATGCTTTCCAAGCAGCTGGTCCCGGCTGTACCCAACGATCTTCTAGCTTAGGGAGACGTCGCTTTTTCCCAGAAGGCACCTGGAATATGCAAATTAGCCCCCTCAAGCTTGAATCCCTGGTTTGGTGATGCTTTCCAAGCAGCTGGTCCCGGCTGTACCCAACGATCTTCTAGCTTAGGGAGACGTCGCTTTTTCCCAGAAGGCACCTGGAATATGCAAATTAGCCCCCTCAAGCTTGAATCCCTGGTTTGGTGATGCTTTCCAAGCAGCTGGTCCCGGCTGTACCCAACGATCTTCTAGCTTAGGGAGACGTCGCTTTTTCCCAGAAGGCACCTGGAATATGCAAATTAGCCCCCTCAAGCTTGAATCCCTGGTTTGGTGATGCTTTCCAAGCAGCTGGTCCCGGCTGTACCCAACGATCTTCTAGCTTAGGGAGACGTCGCTTTTTCCCAGAAGGCACCTGGAATATGCAAATTAGCCCCCTCAAGCTTGAATCCCTGGTTTGGTGATGCTTTCCAAGCAGCTGGTCCCGGCTGTACCCAACGATCTTCTAGCTTAGGGAGACGTCGCTTTTTCCCAGAAGGCACCTGGAATATGCAAATTAGCCCCCTCAAGCTTGAATCCCTGGTTTGGTGATGCTTTCCAAGCAGCTGGTCCCGGCTGTACCCAACGATCTTCTAGCTTAGGGAGACGTCGCTTTTTCCCAGAAGGCACCTGGAATATGCAAATTAGCCCCCTCAAGCTTGAATCCCTGGTTTGGTGATGCTTTCCAAGCAGCTGGTCCCGGCTGTACCCAACGATCTTCTAGCTTAGGGAGACGTCGCTTTTTCCCAGAAGGCACCTGGAATATGCAAATTAGCCCCCTCAAGCTTGAATCCCTGGTTTGGTGATGCTTTCCAAGCAGCTGGTCCCGGCTGTACCCAACGATCTTCTAGCTTAGGGAGACGTCGCTTTTTCCCAGAAGGCACCTGGAATATGCAAATTAGCCCCCTCAAGCTTGAATCCCTGGTTTTTACAAATCTTCGAGGATAAATTAGTACCGAGACTCGATCAAGCTTTTCTACCTAAAGTCGTCTCAGATACTAATATGAATCAGGGGATTGTTTTACCGTCATTTTGCCAGTTCCCTAAAAACCAAAAGGAAAGATTTTACCATAACCTAGACGTAAGAGACACGGTACTCAGGTACCTTGATTTATCTAGACCCTGGAGACAGGACAACAACTTGTTTGTTCAGTTCAGGGGTCCAAATAAGGGGGAAAAAGCGTCTAAAGCGACTATTGCACGGTGGATAAAATCTACAATCAGTTTAGCCTATAAAGCTAAAGGGCCGAATTCCCCGGTTTATCTTAAAGCCCATTCATCTAGGGCCATGGCTACGTCATGGGCAGAGAAAGGGGGGGCTACGGCAGACCAGATCTGTAGGGCTGCATCATGGTCTAATCTTAGTACCTTTTCTAAACACTACAAGTTAGATGTAGTATCGCCTCAGTTGGCCTTTGGTAGAAAGGTACTTCAAGCTGTGGTCCCACCCTAAATACCATTCTCCTTTCGTATTTCTCCAGTGTGCTGTCAGGTGGTGACCTGGAAAACAGTAATTAGACCTACTGGTAATTGTATTTATTCGGACTCCCATGACAGCACACGAGAGAGGGGATCCGCCCTTAAGGAACAGGAAACCTACAGATACAAAAGGGCGGCACCTCTCCCCATGCATCAGTTGGTTTCCTGTTCCTGAAGGGACTGGATGCCTATAGAATCTACAGGAAGTCCAGGCCGGCCGGACCGATTCTGGTGGCGAGGGGGTCTCCCACTTCGGCCGGTGCGGGTACCTGAGGTAGTCACGGTGGCCCTGGCAGGGCGGCATGGCGGTGACTAGGCAGCGAGGAGCGGTCGCCAGGGGGTGTCCGGTCTCCGGGGCCAACATATGGTAAGTCGCCCTTCCCGTGTGCTGTGGGTCTCTCTGTGCGGGGGGGAGGGGGGGCGGCAGCGTCTAGGGGGCGCCGATCGGAACGTAGCTGGCCGGCCTCGGCGTTCCACGATGGCTGCAGCGCTGACAGGAAGCGCTGTAAGCTGTGGTGATGTCGGGGAGCGGAGCCGGCGACAACTTCCGGGTCAGTGAGCTCCTGCGCATGCGCAGGGGCTCCAAGATGGCGGCGCCCACCGGAGATCATGCCGCAATCCCTCCTGAGCGTCGATTGATCCCCCACAGCTGCGGGAGGGCGGGAAAATTAAACAAGCAAGCTGGGCAAGGTGCGCTGACCGAAGGAGGGGCTTTATAAGGCGGCTCCAGCAGCGTGTTCCCGGGTTCTGGCTCCAATTTACTAAAGATGGAATCGGATCAGGATCAGCAGGTTGTGCTGCTGGAACAAGCATCCCAGAAACCCAAGGAGAAGGAACATGAAAAGAGGAGCGATGGTTCGGGCCGCAGAAGCTCCTCCAGACAGGGGTCTGGAGGGTCAGCCAAAAAGGATCCCCCTCGTACTTCGGTATTTCTGGGTGTGAGCAGCCACTGGTAAGTGATCTTCGAGAAAGTTCACTTAGTGACTAGTCTCCCCTCATATGTTTTATGCAGGGAAGGAAAAACGTCAGTAAGGCGAAGCATAGGGAATGTGCCATCTGCGGGGTTCCCTTGCCTGACTCACACCCTAAAAAACTATGTGACCCCTGTATCCAGCAGATGGTGAGGTTCTGGAAGGAGGGGAGGGGGTATAGCATGTAGATCTTACACTCTAGTCTACCTTACTTATCCCTGTAGGTAGCCGAAGAATCCTCCTCTATTACGGCCAGTCTCAAAGAGATGATTAGAATGGAGGTTAAGGAGTCCTTTAAAAACCTTTCTCAGTCAGGAGGTTCTAGGCAGAGAACTGAGTGGGCATCTGATTCATCTGTGGAAAAGGACAAGTCTGAAGAATCGGACGATTCAGCATCATCATCCTCCTCTTCGGAAGAAGACGCTGCTCGGTTTTGCCTACCCCTAGAAAGAATAGACAAATTGGTAAAGGCGGTCAGAGGCACAATGGGTATATCGGAACCCAAGCCTCAACTATCTAAAGAACAAATGATGTTCAGTGGATTGGAGCAGAAAAAGCGCAGAGTGTTTCCTTTAAATGAGAAAATACAGGATCTTATTAATAGGGAGTGGAGAAAACCGGAGAGAAAAGGCTCCTTACCACCTGCGCAAAAACGTCGGTACCCTTTTGATGACCCAGCAGTAGGTAACTGGGAGAAAGCACCAAAGCTGGATGCAGCAATTGCCAAGGTAGCAAAACGATCTTCTCTCCCATTTGAGGATATGGGAACGCTTAAAGACCCCCTGGATAGGAAAGTGGATACCTTCCTAAAGGGGACCTGGGAAATGGCAGCTGGCTCCTTAAGACCTGCGGTAGCTTCAACCTGCACGGCAAGGTCAATGATGGTCTGGCTGGACCAGTTAGAGACCCAATTAAAACAAGGGGCCTCTAGAGATTCCATACTCGCAGCATTACCTGTAATCCCGGAGGGGGCGGCTTTTTTATCGGACGCCTCAATTGACTCCGTAAAGTTGGCAGCTAGAGCAGCAGGACTTTCTAATGCTGCAAGGAGAGCCCTATGGCTGAAATGCTGGCCGGGGGATATGCAGGCAAAAGCAAAGCTCTGCGCTATCCCTTGTAAAGGCGAGTATTTATTTGGGCCTACCCTGGATGAACTCCTGGAGAAAGCAGGAGATGATAAGAAAAAGTTTCCCAACCTGTTCAATCCATACCGTCGTCCCTTCAACAAAAGAAGGTTCAACCGGGGAGGAAAGCGCGCCTTTTCACCAGGGAGAGATCGTCCCAGATGGGAGGATAGGCGAAAACGAGGTACAGGTCTCATGTTTCGCCGTAACCAGACGGAAAATAAAAAACAAGACCAATGACTGGCAATTCCAGTGGGAGGGAGACTATTGCAATTCTCGGCAGAGTGGTCGAAAATCACAAACAGCGTTTGGATAAAAGACACTGTTTCCCATGGTCTCAAGCTGGAATTTGTTCATATTCCACAGGACAAATTTAGATTAACACCCTGGCGCTCATCTCCCACTGAACAATTCGCCCTAGAAGAAGAAGTGAGGACTCTTTGCTCCAAAAATGTTTTGGTAGAAGTGCCGTATTCTCAGGCAGGGAAAGGGTTTTACTCTCCCCTGTTCCTAATCCAGAAGCCTGATAAATCTTACAGGACCATTATAAATCTTAAGGGTCTCAATAAGTTTTTGGTGAAACATACTTTCAAAATGGAGTCCATTAATTCAGCAATAAAAATGCTTTTCAACAACTGTTTCATGGTAGTAGTGGAATTGATGCCTACTATCATGTACCCATTCATGCTGATTTCCAACGATACCTGAGGGTAGCGATACTAATGGGGGGTAGGATTCAACATTTTCAATTCAGAGCGTTCCCTTTTGGGATCACCTCGGCACCTAGGGTGTTTACTAAAATAATTGCGGAAGTCATGGCGCATTTAAGAGAGTCAAATGTCCTTATAATCCCCTACTTAGACGATTTCCTCATTGTAGGTAACTCGGTAGATCATTGTCTGTCACAATGGGAGATTGCTAAAACCAAACTAGAACGGTTGGGTTGGATCATAAACTTTGAAAAATCGAAATTACAGCCCCTAAATGTTCAAAAATTCCTGGGATTAATGTTGAATTCAGTGACACAGCAGTGTCTCCTCCCTACAGAGAAAATAGACCAAATTCAGAGTTTTGTATTAAGAGCAATCAATACACCTTCCATGACACTTAGGCAAGCAATGTCTCTACTTGGGTCACTCACATCTTGCATTCCAGCAGTTAAGTGGGCTCAGTTCCACACCAGGTCCCTACAAAAAGAAGTCCTGTTCCATGACAGAGCCTTAGGAGGCGCATTGAATGGGAAATTGACGTTGAGGCCGATAACATTGAATTCCCTTAGGTGGTGGCTAGATAAACGGAATTTATCAGCAGGGGTTCCCTGGATGGTAGATGTCACCCACGTGATAACCACAGATGCCAGCTCTTCAGGGTGGGGAGCCTATATGGGGGACATTGTGGTCCAGGGACAGTGGGAACCCTTCACAACATTCTCATCAAACCAAAGAGAGTTGTTGGCGGTTGAATTAGCTGTTAAAAAATTCCTCGTATATCTGCAGGGCCAGCACGTCAGAATTCTGTCGGACAACAGAGTGGCGGTCGCTTACATAAACCGGCAAGGGGGAACTCGTTCCGAAACTTTAATGCAGATCACGGATCGGTTGTTCCAGGTGGCAGAGCTCAATTTTCTATCTTTGACAGCTCTTCACATCAAAGGAAAAGAAAATGTGGCAGCAGATTTCCTCAGCCGAAATGTGTTAAAACAGGGAGAGTGGTCTCTCAACGAGGACATTTTCAAACTTATCGTCCGCAGATGGGGTCAACCAGTGGTGGATCTATTCGCCACCAGAAACAACAGAAAAGTAAAACTTTTTTGCTCCCTAAATCCCAGGGAGAATCCCCTGGCGGTGGACGCGTTTCTGATAAAATGGGATTTTCCACTGGCCTATGCTTTCCCACCACTGAACCTGATACCTCTAGTGGTGAGGAAAATCAGGGAGGATCGAGCGAAAGTCATCCTTATCGCCCCCTTTTGGCCCAGAAGAACCTGGTTTGCCTGGCTCAAGACAATGTCCGTAGCGGTCCCCTGGGTACTGCCAGAGATCCCGAACTTGCTTTCTCAGGGACCGATCTCCCATCCACAAGTGGCGGCGCTCCATTTGACGGCGTGGAGTTTGAACGGTCACTATTAGTGGGGAAAGGCTTCTCTCCAAACTTAGTAGAGACACTCCTAAAGAGTAGAAAGCAAATAACTACGAGAATCTACTCTAGGACTTGGAGAAAGTTCTTGACTTGTTCAAAGTTTAATATCCAAGACGGGGTGCCAATACAACAAATCCTAGAGTTCCTACAGAAGGGGTTCGAGTTAAAACTCTCTCCTAGTACCCTTAGAGTACAGGTCTCAGCCTTAAGTGTCCTGTTTTCCTGTAATATAGCTAATAACTACTGGATAGCGAGGTTTATGAAGGCAGTTAGTAGATCTACACCAGTGCATAAAGACAGAACAGTTCCATGGGATTTAAATTTAGTTCTGTCCTCTCTAACTAAACCCCCCTTTGAACCTCTGCAGGAGGCCTCGATCAAAATGTTGACACTAAAGACAGCCTTCCTGATCGCCATAACCTCAGCTCGCAGGATAGGGGATATACAGGCACTTTCCAGGGCTCCTCCATACACTGAAATCTTGTCAGACAGAGTAATCCTTAGACCAGACCCAGCATATCTACCAAAGGTGGCGACACGTTTCCATAGATCACAGGAGATAGTTTTGCCGTCCTTTATTCCTAATCCCTCTAATCCTAAAGAGCAGGAGCTTCATACGTTAGACGTCAGGAGATCTCTTCTTCAGTATATTTCAGCTACTGATAATTGGAAGAAAGATGGGGCACTGCTTCTTTCCTTCCAAAGTCCAAGGAAAGGGTTTAGAGTATCAAAATATTTACTGGCTAAATGGATTAGGGAAACTATCTCTCTAGCTTATACAGCAGGTGGGGGGCCAGCTCCGCAGAACCTAAAGGCACATTCCACCCGGGCCATGGCGTCATCCTGGGCGGAAAGATCTGGAGTGTCAGTGGAGCAGATATGTAAGGCGGCCACATTGTCATCCCCTTCCACTTTCTTTAAACACTATAGGTTGGATTTGGGGTCCTCCTCTGATCTTTCCTTTGGGTTAAGGGTGCTACAATCTATAGTCCCTCCCTAAGGTAGCTTACATCTCTGTAAATCTCTCATGTGCTGTCATGGGAGTCCGAATAAAGCATTAAGCTACTTACTGGTAGCGGCATTTTTCGGAGGCCCATGACAGCACCCTTAGTTCCCTCCCTATTCACGTGGGGGTAGCACTTCCTGATATGTATATAGCGTAATATGTAAATCTCACGTATGGTGTCTTGTTACAATAATGGGTTATTTTGTTTCAAAATGTATATAATGTATATAATGTATATTTGTGTACCACTAACCGCGGCAGTCCTCTCAGGCTCTGAAATACAACTGATGCATGGGGAGAGGTGCCGCCCTTTTGTATCTGTAGGTTTCCTGTTCCTTAAGGGCGGATCCCCTCTCTCGTGTGCTGTCATGGGCCTCCGAAAAATGCCGCTACCAGTAAGTAGCTTAATGCTTTCCAGGAATCCATCCTGACAGCACTATTAGTTCCCTCCCTATTGTATGATCTTTATACTCATGTGATGTAACATTTGTATGATTGATTATTTTGTTGGAATAAACCTTTGTATTTGCATCCATCCAGATGTGTTACTTTGGAAAACCACTAAAGGGTGGTAGGGGGAGGGTCCTTTTAACCTCTCGTGTTTCCTGTCCCATCAAGGATAAGAAGGACGTCCTCCAGTGTGCTGTCAGGATGGATTCCTGGAAATACAATTACCAGTAGGTCTAATTACTGTTTTTACATGCAACATCACAAAATGGACATTTAACGGTTTTCTGGCCTGCAATTAATTTAAATCATCATCACCAACCCTATTTAAGCCCTCTACAACAGGTGGGACCCTCCCATCTGGCCATTTGGTTGGTGTGCATCTCTTGGGTGTGTTGGTATTACCTTAAAACCATGTCTGACCTACTGTCTTTCACCCCAACTCAGCGGGTGTTGTTTCACTGGGTCTTGTCGCGTCGATTAGAGCAGCCATATCCCGTGATTGTTGATCCGCGAAGGAGGAGACGAAGATTGTGGGTGCATCCTCTTTTGACCCAACGCCTCACTAAAGGACATTTTGAGAGGCTCTATACAGCTCTGAGGGCACATCCTGACAAGTTCTATCTGTACTGTCGCATGACCATCAGAACCTTTTTGATATATTGTTGGAGATATTGCGTCCAGGTATCACCTATCAGGACACAAGGATGCGCAAAGCCATATCCACAGAGGATCGTCTTCTCCTTACCTTACGGTATGTATTCAACATCCTCACATACTGTATGTTGATGATCTTTTTTTATGTGTTGTGTTCTAGCAGGTTTTTTCAAGTATATGTGTACATTAGAGCACAAGCAGATCCAAAAAAGTGTGTTTAATGTTATAGTTAAGCACCCTAGGTAAATTAATCATGTTTTTTACAATATACAATCTACTTGTGTTTCTTCATGTTTTGTGTGACCTTTTGTTACCTACCTAATAATTTTTCTTTTTCACTTTCAGCTTCTTGTCCACTGGCTTGTCGTATGCGGGACTACACCTGGAGTTTCTGATTGGGCGGTCGACAATTTCGGGCATTGTGCGGTGAACCTGTAGTCAAATATGGGCTAAACTCCAGGAACTTTTGATGCCTGAGCCAAAACAGGCTGATTGGCTCAAAATAGCCCTTGGTTTCCAGAACACTTGTGACTTCCCAAACTGCATTGGAGCCGTGGATGGGAAACATATCAGGGTGCGTAAGCCGCCGAACTCTGGCTCCCAATTCTACGATTATAAGCAGTTTTTCTCTGTAGTTCTGTTAGCTGTAGTTGACAGTAACTACACGTTTATAATTGTAGACATTGGGGCCTATGGCCGAACTGGAGACTCTAGGGTCTTCAATTCGTCCATTATGGGTCGGCGGCTACATGACAACCAGCTAGACCTCCCACCACAACAACAACTCTCAGGCTCTAATGCGGAAGCAGTGCCTTTTGTTCTTGTTGGAGATGAGGCGTTCCAACTGACGAGGCACGTCATGAGGCCTTATCCCCGGCGCAAACTGGACCACCGGCGGAGGGTAATTAATTTGCGGCTTTCCAGGGCGCGGAGACTAGTGGAGTGCGCCTTTGGTATTCTGACGGCCAAATGGCGTGTCCTCCAGTCTGCCATTCAGCTCAGTGAGGCTACAGTGAATGAAGTCATAAAAGCCTGTGTTATTTTGCACAATTTTACCCGCATACATGATTGCTCCTCAGCTGATATTGCTGAACACATGTTGAGCAATGTGATTAGGCCTACACCACATGGCCCTCCTCCGCGCTGTCCCCTTTCTGGCATAAAAGTTAGGGATGTTTTCACCAATTATTTTGTTTCTCCTCAGGGTGCGACTCCCTGGCAAGATTATGCTGTTTCTCATTTGTGATTTTTTTTTTTTCCTTTTTAACTATATTCTAAGTTTACCAGAAAAAAAAATTATATTCTGAACTGTGTTACATAGTAACATAGTTAGTAAGGCCGAAAAAAGACATTTGTCCATCCAGTTCAGCCTATATTCCATTATAATAAATACCCAGATCTACGTCCTTCTACAGAACCTAATAATTGTATGATACAATATTGTTCTGCTCCAGGAAGACATCCAGGCCTCTCTTGAACCCCTCGACTGAGTTCGCCATCACCACCTCCTCAGGCAAGCAATTCCAGATTCTCACTGCCCTAACAGTAAAGAATCCTCTTCTATGTTGGTGGAAAAACCTTCTCTCCTCCAGACGCAAAGAATGCCCCCTTGTGCCCGTCACCTTCCTTGGTATAAACAGATCCTCAGCGAGATATTTGTATTGTCCCCTTATATACTTATACATGGTTATTAGATCGCCCCTCAGTCGTCTTTTTTCTAGACTAAATAATCCTAATTTCGCTAATCTATCTGGGTATTGTAGTTCTCCCATCCCCTTTATTAATTTTGTTGCCCTCCTTTGTACTCTCTCTAGTTCCATTATATCCTTCCTGAGCACCGGTGCCCAAAACTGGACACAGTACTCCATGTGCGGTCTAACTAGGGATTTGTACAGAGGCAGTATAATGCTCTCATCATGTGTATCCAGACCTCTTTTAATGCACCCCATGATCCTGTTTGCCTTGGCAGCTGCTGCCTGGCACTGGCTGCTCCAGGTAAGTTTATCATTAACTAGGATCCCCAAGTCCTTCTCCCTGTCAGATTTACCCAGTGTTGTATTTACTTAATTCACATATGGTTATGAACCGAGCATATGTGTGTGATGTAAGAATGATTGGCCCACAAACGTAATTTGGCTCTTTACGATATTTTTTAATTACCGAAAAAGCCTTTTTTGTTTAACTCAAATCCATATTTTTTCCATATGGTTTTTTCAGCCAATTCAAGTTGGCATAATTTTTTAACAACATGAACAGCATAACAAAGTGCTCTGACAGCACAAACATATAGAACACATGGTTATGTGCCACAAACCCCAAAACATTACAGGTTTTGGTAAGTAGGTGGAGGTGATGGGGGAAGCTCGGGGTCCTGCTCAGGTGGCCTTTGTTGGGCCAATTGTCCTGCACCCTGTGTGGGTGCTGTGTGGGCTGGAGGAATATTCAGCCTTTGATCATGTGGCCCAGTTGTGTATTGGATATAAGGAATCTGACTGTAGCCCTCATGTTGTTGAAAATATGGCCTTGACTCCTATCCACCCCCAATATGGCCATGTCGTGCAAACCCAGGTTGGGACCAGCCTCCAGCACTGGGTCAGGACAAGTGGCCATATTGGGAAGTTTGATGGTAGTCTGGCATATGGTACTGAGGTTGCCATGGGTTTTGTGTGGGTAGGGGTTGAGGTGTAGGCTCACGTGGAGGAGGTGCTTCAATTCCCTGTTGAGCATGCACCTGTTGAGATCTTGGCAGCTGCAGGACGTTACGTGATGACAGCTGCCAACTCTCAATAAACTCCATCAGCTCATATGGGTCATTTGGGGGGTGCATGCATCAATAAGAATTTGAAAACACCCTCTCACACGTAGGTCTCACCTCACGGGCTAGGGGACGTACCGGGCCAAGCTCCTCGTATAGGCCTCCTCCCCCTCATCCACAGTAACCCTTGCCTGATAGTTCAGGACCCCAGCATCCACATTCCTCCTACTTTGGAGGAGCTCTCTCCTCCGGCGAGCACGCTGTGACATCACAGCAGCCTGTGGTGAGATCTCCAGGGGAGCACTTGGGCTGCTGCTATTGCCAGGATCATCCTGGCTTGCTTGTGCTGCTGTTGGTGGTGGGGCCTCATCTTGGCCAGGTGCTGCTGGAGCTGGATGCCCAGATGACGAGGATCCTGGAGGGATGGAGCATGACCGATCAGAAGATGGGCCAGCCACCTCTTCTCCTTCCCCAACTGGGTCTATGGCCACCTCAGAATCGGATCCTGTCTCCCTCTCTGTGAGGTTGGACTGTGTTCTGTTATGAAAGTATGTTGGAAAAAAAAAATGTCTGACCATTCTAAACATACAGTATGTGTATAATGTGTTGTGATGTTTATACTTACGGTCTGAGATCCATACTGGGATTCAAAAAGGTCAATATATCAAAATAGATATACTTTTTCTTTTTAGGTGGTGCGCCTGACCCACTCCTGTCCCGCTGCTGCCTCTCCCTCCTGTACTGATTGCGGATGCTCCGCCATCTTTTCATTACATGATCCACTGCAACAAAAGAGAGTAAAATAATGTATTACGCCATAATGCACAGTGGTCACACAAGGTGTAATTGATTACACAGATTGTAGTGTAGCCTAGGAAGCTGCATTTGTTTAATATAAATGTTGTTGTTTTTTTAACAACAAAAATGACCATCATAGAAGTCCTCTCCTCTCTATCCCAGTATGTATTTTTTCAGTTGTACACTGTAAGGGACATCTATAATAACCCTGTATGTAACCCGTTTCTCATGTACAGCACCATGGAATTAATGTTGTTATAGAAATTAATATATGCAATACTTAAAAATAATTTTAAAATTACTTAAAAAGGAGTTGGTTACTGCTGATTCACATAAAGATCAATGTACAAACATGAGTGTACTTACTTATTTGCCTCTGTGCCTCACGTGGCCGCTGATCATAATTTGGGAATAGGGACCCACATATACTCTTCCATGCTGCCTCTTTTTGGGCCCTGCTGGCATAGTTGGGATCTCTCTGGTCCCAAATTTCGGGCCTTTCCTAGACCAAAATGATGAGCATGTCAACATTTATGATGGTAGCCATGCTGATTCAGACTCCGTGGAGGCGTGCGGCAGACTTCCGGGATCTCTGGCTTTTTCAGCTAATTAGCATGTCTCAGCTTCCTGATTGAGCCCTTTAGACAATTCCTGACACCTGCCTGAGTGTAGCGTATTTCTCGCAAGTCACACGCATGGTCCGTATGCATTCCGTATTTTGCGCGCCCCATAGACTTGCATTGGCGTATTTTTTTGCGCAATACTCTGACAAACGCAGCATGCTGCGATTTTCTACGGCCGTAGAATACCGTATAATACGGATGTGTAATATACGGCAGACAGGAGCAGCCCCATAGAGAATCATTGGGCCGTGTGCAATGCGTATTTTCTGGACGTATTTTCAGCGCTCATACTCCCTGGTTTCTGTATATATTTTCTAGTTCTTATGCAATGCGGCACATATGCATTATATGTATTTTAACATTTAGCGGTGTTATTTATGTATTTTTTTATTTCTCTATATGATTAAATAAAGGCCGCCCCTTGTTGGTGATTGGTGCTTGTTTTGGCTCCACACTATTTAAGGTGGCCATGTGAACTATGTTGTCTATTTGACAAAGGCCATGTTTGGCCGAAATGTTGTATGATGTGATGGCAGAATAAAGACTTCTTTTGATATATCCTTCACCTGGAATGGTTGCTGCTTCCTTTTCTACATTTGTGAGTATTGGTCCGGTTGGATCCATGGACTTTGGAGCGTGCATCCTAGTCATCTGAGTGCTGTCGGTTGTTCTTTTTTTACATATGCATAAAAGTGCAGTCTGCCACTTTTGTGCATCTCTGAAATAAGGACACTGCTGAACAGAGACCAGACGAAGACAAGAGTAACTCTGCTGCCACATTATAGTGAATGGATCCCTCTGGGGTTTCATCTGCATCCCATCTCTTGGAGATTTAGATGGAAACCCTGATATAAGTGCTCAGCTTAAGAGTGTCCGATAAATATGATCACTAATGTTATGCTAACCAAAGCTTCAAATCAATCCACAAAAAATGCACCTCCTCAGGTCAGTCATCTGAAAATGGAAATATTGGGGGCTTCCACGTTATTGGTAGCTCAAAGGCTCTGGAATAGCGAAATGGTTCCTCGCCCCCCAAAAGAAATTCAGTAAATTCTGCACTCCCAAATCCAAATGCCCCCTCCTTTCTGAACCCCAGTCTGCCTAAACCACATATAGCATCCACATGTTTGGCATTTCTGCAGCTATGAGAGCCTGCCTAATTTACGGGTGCATGTCTCCAGAATCGAGCTGGGCACAATGTACTGGTGAAAAAGAATAGGGGTAACCACAGGCAGAGAGTATCTATAAACTCGCATCTGGGAAGATTATAATCAAAGTATAATACAGCAAAATATATGTAGTAAAACGTTCCCAGTAGAACTTATTCTTCCCTAG
Organism: Ranitomeya imitator; assembly: GCF_032444005.1. Classification (NCBI taxonomy): domain Eukaryota; kingdom Metazoa; phylum Chordata; class Amphibia; order Anura; family Dendrobatidae; genus Ranitomeya; species Ranitomeya imitator. The sequence goes on from NC_091282.1 coordinate 407,111,446, forward strand.
TATCGGATCAAGACAGTTATCAAAACCATACAGTTAGGGCCAGAAATATTTGGACAGTGACACAAGTTTTGTTATTTTAGCTGTTTACAAAAACATGTTCAGAAATACAATTATATATGTAATATGGGCTGAAAGTGCACACTCCCAGCTGCAATATGATAGTTTCCACATCCAAATCGGAGAAAGGGTTTAGGAATCATAGCTCTGTAATGCATAGCGTCCTCTTTTTCAAGGGACCAAAAGTAATTGGACAATGGACTCTAAGGGCTGCAATTAACTCTGAAGGCGTCTCTCTCGTTAACCTGTAATCAATGAAGTAGTTAAAAGGTCAGGGGTGGATTCCAGGTGTGTGGTTTTGCATTTGGAAGCTGTTGCTGTGAGCAGACAACATGCGGTCAAAGGAACTCTCAATTGAGGTGAAGCAGAACATCCTGAGGCTGAAAAAAAATAAAAAATCCATCAGAGAGATAGCAGACATGCTTGGAGTAGCAAAATCAACAGTTGGGTACATTCTGAGAAAAAAGGAATTGACTGGTGAGCTTGGGAACTCAAAAAGGCCTGGGCGTTCACGGATGACAACAGTGGTGGATGATCGCCGCATACTTAATTTGGTGAAGAAGAACCCGTTCACAACATCAACTGAAGTCCAGAACACTCTCAGTGAAGTAGGTGTATCTGTCTCTAAGTCAACAGTAAAGAGAAGACTCCATGACAGTAAATACAAAGGGTTCACATCTAGATGCAAACCATTCATCAATACCAAAAATAGACAGGCCAGAGTTAAATTTGCAAAAAAACACCTCGAGAAGCCAGCTCAGTTCTGGAAAAGTATTCTATGGACAGATGAGACAAAGATCAACCTGTACCAGAATGATGGGAAGAAAAAAGTTTGGAGAAGAAAGGGAACGGCACATGATCCAAGGCACACCACATCCTCTGTAAAACATGGTGGAGGCAACGTGATGGCATGGGCATGCATGGCTTTCAATGGCACTGGGTCACTTGTGTTTATTGATGACATAAGAGCAGACAAGAGTAGCCGGATGAATTCTGAAGTGTACCGGGATATACTTTCAGCCCAGATTCAGCCAAATGCTGCAAAGTTGATTGGACGGCGCTTCATAGTACAGATGGACAATGACCCCAAGCATACAGCCAAAGCTACCCAGGAGTTCATGAGTGCCAAAAAGTGGCACATTCTGCAATGGCCAAGTCAATCTCCAGATCTAAACCCAATTGAGCATGCATTTCACTTGCTCAAATCCAGACTTAAGACGGAAAGACCCACAAACAAGCAAGACCTGAAGGCTGCGGCTGTAAAGGCCTGGCAAAGCATTAAGAAGGAGGAAACCCAGCGTTTGGTGATGTCCATGGGTTCCAGACTTAAGGCAATGATTGCCTCCAAAGGATTTGCAACAAAATATTGAAAATAAAAATATTTTGTTTGGGTTATGTTTATTTGTCCAATTACTTTTGACCTCCTAAAATGTGGAGTGTTTGTAAAGAAATGTGTACAATTCCTACATTTTCTATCAGATATTTTTGTTCAACCCTTCAAATTAAACGTTACAATCTGCACTTGAATTCTGTTGTAGAGGTTTCATTTCAAATCCAATGTGGTGGCATGCAGAGCCCAACTCGCGAAAATTGTGTCACTGTCCAAATATTTCTGGCCCTAACTGTATACTAGAAGGGCGGGGGGAGGAAATAAATCCAAAAAGATAACCTTATGTCTTAATAGTAAAATTGCTTTATTAAAGTGCAAGGCAAGAAGACAGTGATGACAACAGAGTCATCCAATCGTGCATAAAAACAGTCAATGCATATGGGACACTAAGAAAACTGCCTGCCAACCCATAGTAGAAAATCAATTAGCCGTCATTAGCATAAAGGGTTAAGGTTACACGACCAATAGGAGACAAAACGTTTCGGAACACCTTCGTCAGTGGGCGCCATATATTATTATATTATTCGTCAGGGGCCGCCATATATTATACATAGTAATGCAATATTTAATATGTCATTCAACATAACATAGTAGTTAAGGGCTGTACAAAACAGTGAGAGAAAGAGTTAATACATCACCCCAAAAAGACCGGTACTTGGCAGGTGCAGCGTCCCAGTGTCCGCCCCAATGCGCGTTTCGGAACACCTTCGTCAGGGGGCGCCACTCTGTTGTCATCACTGTCTTCTTGCCTTGCACTTTAATAAAGCAATTTTACTATTAAGACATAAGGTTATCTTTTTGGATTTATTTCCCCCCCCCCCCTTCTACAATGTACTGGTGACTACAATGGTAGTTTGCAATTTTCACTCAGCAACATCCACTTCTGCTTGATTTTAGAAAACACCCATGGAGTCAAAATCGTCATGACACCTGTAGATAAATTCCCAAAGGGCAAATGTGGTCACTTGAGGAGGGACACTGCACCCCTAAATGAATTCATTGAGAGGTGTAGTTTGTAAAATGGCTTCAGTTATGAGGGATTCTTCTGTTGTGGCACCTCAGGGGCTTTCCCAGTGGGTCATGGCACCCTCAAACCATAACAGTAAAATATGCACTATAATATGGTGCTTCTTCCCTTCTGAGTTTTGCACTGTGCCTGAAAAGTATTTCTTGATTATATGTAGGGTATTGGCACACTCAGGAGAAATTTTTACAACAAACTGAGGTCCATTTGTTCCTATTAGCCCTTAGAAAAATGTAAAACTTGGGGCTAAAACAACATCTTAGTGGTAAAAATGTAATTCTTCTTTCTTCACACATGTGGTGTCAATATGATCACTGCACCCCCAGATTAATTCTTTGGGGGGTGTAGTTTGTAAAATGAGGTCATGGATCTGAAGTTTTGTGCTCTTTTGGCACCTCAGGGTGTGACATGGCACCCTTAAGCCATTCCGGCAAAATCTTAACTCCATATGGCACTTCTTCCCTTCTGAGCTAGGCACTGTGCCTCAAAAGTAAAGATTAAGGATACAACATTTTTGTGGGAAAAATATTTTATTTATTTAATCGCCCATGACAGCAACACAGAGAGAGGGGATCTGCTCTTCAGGAACAGGAAACCTACAGATACAAAAGGGCGGCACCTCTTCCACGCATTTCCTGTTCCTGAAGAGGACTGGATTCCTACAAGGTACTTGGAGGATCCCAAGCCCGACTGGTCGGTTTTAGGTAGCCGGGGGTCCCCTACCTCAGCCGGTGCGGGGTCCCTGGAAGCGCCATGGGTGGTGCAGGTAGGATTGCACATCTGAGCGGAGCATGTGGAACGGTGTCCGGAGGATTTAGTCTCCGGAGGGCCAGCACCGGAAGGTAAGTACTATCCCCGATGGATTCGGCCGTTCCTGTCCTGTGCTCCCTGCGTGCTGTGGCGCTTCCAGTTCTGACGTTGGGGGTGGGCTGGGTGACGTGGCTGGGGGCAGTGCAGAGGCTCGGCTTGTGACATGGTTGGACTGCCCCCTGGTGTGCTCCTGCGACCTCATTGGTGCTCGCGATAGTAACGTGTTGGGGGTGGGGCCTGGAAGGCCATCCTGGAAGTTGGGTGCTGGCTGGCTTTTGCCCAGTGTACCGCGGGGTCACGACTCGCCGGGGGATGGTGTCCAGAGACCGGGAGCGCCTGGGCCAAGGCGGGGGGGGGGGGGGCGTGGAGTTGGAAGGCGTGTCGGTTCCAGAAGGGATACAAAGAACCCGGCACTTAACTTCAATCAAACTTGAGGTTTTTTATTCCGTAGTACGAAAAACGTTTCGGCCTAGTGTGGCCTTCGTCAGTTACGTACTGAAGGGTGACTGAGAATACGCTCAGTGAGCGTGTTAGGTCCGTGGTTAATCACTTAAAAGTAGTCCGCTAAGAAAGAATAGCACGGCTGTAAGCTGAGAGAGACCGGGTCCTGACGCGGTGTCCACCGCTGTCGGCGTTCATGCCGGGGCATGTCCACCCAGGCATTCACACCGACAGCGGTGGACACCGCGTCAGGACCCGGTCTCTCTCAGCTTACAGCCGTGCTATTCTTTCTTAGCGGATTACTTTTAAGTGATAACCCACGGATCTAACACGCTCACTGAGCGTATTCTCAGTCACCCTTCAGTACGTAACTGACGAAGGCCACACTAGGCCGAAACGTTTTTCGTACTACGGAATAAAAAACCTCAAATTTGATTGAAGTTGAGTGCTGGGTTCTTTGTATCTATACGTACATGGTTTGGGAACCTACCCGTGCACCCCAGTAGCTGTGCTCACGTCTTTTGATTCACTGGTTCCAGAAGGGAGGGCAATACCCCTGGCCAGAGACCTGCTGGCCTGGATATCCGGAGGGGAGGAGCCACAAAAGGTCCTGGACGTCTGCAGACTGACTCTGAGCCTTTACCAGGATGGACGTGGCAGAAGCTTCCTTGGAACCGCACGAGAACCTGCAGCATCCGATTGCAGAGCAGCATACTTGCGTGAGACCCCATATAAAGTCCTGACAGAAGTCCCGGGAAACGGGTAGTGGTCGGGCAAGTGTTCTGTCCAGCCGCAGAAGCTCTGCCAGGGTGGAGGATTCAGCAGCATCCACAGAGAAATATCCCCCTTGTGATCCGGTACCTACTAATCTGCAACACGGGTAAGAGGACTTCGTGAAAGTACACTCGGTGATGCAGTCTTCCCCTTATTTTTCTTTATCCTGCTAGGGGAAGAAGTGCTCTGGAAAATCGAGGCACAGGGAATGTGCCCTTTGCAGCTGTCCCCTTCCAGACGCCTACCCAAAAGATTGTCAGCCTTGTGTACGGCAGATGGTAGGGTGCAAAGAGGGGGAGGATTAGTTTTTAGATAGAACGCAGTGCCTTATACTTCCTCCTTCTACAGGTAGCGGAGGAAACACCCGACTTCAAAACAAGCCTAAGGGAGATTATTAGGAAGGAGGTGAATGAGTCCCTAAAATTCCTATCTCTTGAGAGTTCTAAGAAGAAAGGGAGTGGTGGTAATATGAAATTTACAGATTCGGATTCCTCGGTAGACCTTAGAAGGGATGAGGATTCTGCGGGATCGTCTTCTTCATCATCTTAAGAGGACTCCTCTAGCCGTTTCTGTTTTCCTTTGGACCGCATGGAAAAATTGATTAAAGTGGTCAGGGCCACCATGGGTGTGGCAGATTCTAGGCCAGAACCTTCTGTACAAGACGTAATGTTCGGCGGATTAGATCCTAGAAAACGCAGGTCTTTTCCACTTAATAGTAAAATTCAGAGCTTGGAAGGCAGGGAATGGAAGAGGCTGGAACAAAAGGGGTCCCTTCCTCCAGCATTTAAATATAGATATCCCTTTGAGGTTCCTGTGGAAACTAGATGGGATAAAGCCCCGAAACTAGCTGCTGCGGTGGCTAAAGTCTCTAAAAAATCTTCCCTGTCCTTTGAGGACATGGGCTCCTTGAAAGACCCTTTAGACAAAAAGGAAGAATCCTTCCTAAAAGGGACCTGGGAGATGTCAGCTGGCTCCCTGAGACCGGCAGTAGCCTTTACCTGTACAGCCAGATCCATAATGGTCTGGCTGGATCAACTAGAATCTCAGTTAAAGGACAGGGCCCCACGAGAGTCCATCTTAAAGGCCTTGCTTATAATTCAGTGGGCAGCAGCCTTCCTAGCCGACGCCTCAGTGGACTCTGTAAGGATGGCGGCTAGAGCAGCAGGACTGTCCAATGCGGCTCGAAGGGCACTATGGCTGAAATGTTGGCCTGGTGATATCCAGGCCAGATCCCAACTCTGCTCCATCCCATGTGAAGGAGAGTACCTTTTTGGTCCAGTCCTGGACAAACTTTTAGAGAAAGCAGGGGATGACAAAAAGAAGTTCCCTAGACTACCAACCACTTCCTACCGACGCCCTTTCAGTAGGAGAAGGTTCAGTCGTAGGAGGCCTTCCAGGGAGCATGCTAAATGGGATGATAGGAAGAGAAAAGGTACAGGATTTCTGTTTGGAGGCCGCTCCAGAGACCATAAGAAATTTTTCCAATGACTAGTGGTACCTGTGGGAGGTAGGCTGGCGGCCTTTTACCTGGCCTGGTCGCTGATCTCTAACAGCAACTGAATTCTAAGCCTGATATCATCAGGACTCCAGTTAGAATTCTCCTCTGTGCCTCAGAATAGGTTCAAGGTTACTCCCCTCAGATCCTCTTCTTTAGAACACGCTGCCCTGGAATCATAAATCTATGTCTTAAAAGGGTTCTGGTGGAGGTACCGGAAACTGAGAGATATGGTGGTTTCTACTCTTCCCTATTTTTGGTCCGAAAACCAGACGGTTCCTTCAGAACCATAATTAATCAAAGAGCCCTTAATAAATATCTGGTAATACATCCATTTAAAATGGAAACCATCAGTTCAACAATAAAGTTATTGTTTGAAAACTGCTTCATGGTGGTAGTAGATCTAAAAGATGATTATCATGTACCCATTCATGTAACCCATCAGCGTTTCCTTAGAGTGGCAGTTCTCTTAGAGGGACCAGTTCGGCACTTCCAATATAGGGCCCTTCCCTTTGGCCTTGCAGTTGCCCCTCGTATGTTCACTAAGGTTGTAGCCGAGGCCATGGCCCACCTTCGTGAATCCAATATCCTTATTGTCCCTTACCTTGACGACTTCCTTATTGTAGGAAAATCAGTGGACCATTGTTTGGGGC